>NC_068567.1:17502769-17824911 GCF_025698545.1 Gossypium raimondii
GGAAGATTTATAGATCGACGTTCCCACATAAAGTAATGCTTAGATTCACTCTGGTATACGCTCCAAAGATTTACGAAAGAAAGAGTCCCGGGATCGGAAGGAAATTAAAATGCCTCACACAGGCAACTCCGCTAGGCTCAGCATTCAAGAGCTCAGTTAGCAGTTCAGCGACCGGCTATCCCCGAGAAAAGAAAGCCCGGTATTCTCAGATCAGGAAGGGACATACTCCCTTATTCCTTCTATCTAGGAAAGGTCTGCACCAATAATGCAGCTGAATACGAAGCTTTGATTATGGGACTGGAACTAGCTTTGAAGTTCAAGATCCGTCATATTGAGATCTTCGGGAACGCGGAATTGGTCATCAAACAAATGACCACGGAATATGAAGTGCGGTATGAAGGCCTTGCAATGTACCATGATCTAGCTCAACGCCTATTCGAATGCTTCCCTGATGCCAGCATTACTCATGTGCCACTATTGTGTTTCGGCCCGCCTCCTCCGACCCCATCTTCTTAAAGTATGTTTTATAATAAATTAAACTTGGTGGCCATAAAATTTGAAAGGATATGTTATAATTCACCTTAACGATGACGTTGTATTATGTATACTATTTTTGACATGCACGGTGTTTTAAATGCATAGTTATATCCCGATGACCCATTTGATAAAAGGTTATAATTTTATAATTACAGCTTGCGTGTCGTGCCTTACTACTATTCTCTTGTATTTCTCTTCTCATCTTACTCCCTCGTATGTAAAACGAGTTTCTGCATATTGTAATTTGCAAGAGTTGCTGTGGGCTAGACGAGAAGGAAGATGGGCCAACTAGTGTGGACCGATAGCTTGTGAAACGGCTTACACCTTTAGGTTTCCTTTTGGTTCTCCCATTGGCTTGGGTTGCACCACTTTAGTTTATGGGCTATAACTATTTTATTTATTTATTACTTTATTTATTCATGTATGAGATGCTATGGATGTCTAAAGCATGCCAAATTTTAAATATGTTAAAATTTGATAATAATGAACCACATTAATTGATGAGATCAATTAAATAGCTAAATGGACTAAGGTAAACCATAATTGGTGAGATGGAATAACCTTAACAAAATCCCTCTATTAAAATATTAAGTCAAGATAGCCTTCCAATTTTGCCCTCGTTAAGGCCTCGATCAATACTGTGTAGGTTTTGCTAAAGTGAAGTACTAGTATTTATCTTAGTTAAACGCGAAGAATAAAAAAGTGATATTCACTGGTTAAAATTGGTTAATGACTTAACTAGGTTACTCTAATAGGATTAAAAACCTAGAGGCAAATAATTTGGATAAATCATAAGATGATTAGAACAAGAGTTGTTCACCAAACTTTAGGAGTTACGTATGATGTAATTAGCAAGTGTTGCTTACCTAGATAACCAAAATCTTGAGAGTAAAGCCAAAGCTAACTTAACAGGAGGTGAAATATGGATCCTTAACCCACTTGAAATACTTTTCAAGAAAGTCTTTCCGAAACTAATATATGAGGGTTATTAATTTTGTAATAAAATAATGAGAACATCATTTAATAAAGTCCTTTTAATGATTGATATAAATTTGATAAATTTTCACACGCATATTTTATTGTTGTAGATATATTATGGCTGCAAACACTAATACACTCTCATTGCGATCGGTCCTTGAGAAAGACAAATTGAATGGCTTAAATTTTCTTGACTGGTTCCATAACTTAAGGATTTTCCTCAAACAAAAACAAAAATTATATGTTATTGAATAATCGGTTCCTAACAAACCACCCGCTAATGCCTCGAGGGCTAATAGAGATGCTTACAAGAAGCATCTCGATGACATGGTAGACATTGGGTGTCTTATGCTTGCCACTATGAATCCTGAGCTTCAGAAGCAACATGAGGACATGGTTGCTTATGAAATGATTGAGCACCTGAAAGAACTTTATCAGGGGCAAGAGAGGTTCGATATCTCTAAGGCCCTATTCCAATGTAAGCTGACTGAAGAAAGCCCAAAAGGACCTCATGTCCTTATGATGATTGGCTATATTGAAAGCCTGTCTGAGCTTGGGTTTCCATTAAGCCAAGAGTTGGCCACTAATGTTATTTTGCAGTCATTGCCGGATAGCTACAGCCAGTTTGTCCTCAATTTCAATATGAATGAAATTAATAAGACCCTACCACAGTTGCTCAGTATGTTACGAACTGCTGAAGGCAACATGAAAAAGGTTGGACCCAAGCCTATACTGATGGTCCGTAATAACAAGGGTAAGGGAAAGGCCAAAGTTTAGAAAAATCCTAAGGGCAAAGGTAGGCCCAAGCCTGGAAAAGTAAAGGTTGCATTGAAACCTAAAGGTGGGGTGGCTAATGAAGGAAATTGTTTTCATTGTGGTGTGACTGGACATTGGAAGCGAAACTGCCCTATCTATCTTGAGGAAGTCAAGAAGGCCAAAATAAGCGGAACGTCTGCTTCAGGTATTTATGTTATTGATATTAATTTATCAACTACTACTTCATGGGTATTAGATACTGGTTGTGGTTCTTACATTTGTACTTCTGTACAGGGACTACAAAGGAGTAGGACTTTGGCTAGAGGAGATGTGGGCCTACGAGTTGGAAATGGAGCAAAAGTTGCTACATTAGCTGTGGGAACATATAATTTATCTTTGCCTAGTGGACTTGGTTTATGTTTAGAGGATTGTTATTATGTGCCCAGTTTGACTAAAAACATTATTTCAATTTCTTGTTTAGACAAAATTGGTTTTGAGATAATTATTAAGAATAATTGTTGTTCATTTTATCTCAATAATGTTTTCTATGGTTCGGCACAATTGATTAATGGCTTCTATATTTTAGATCAAATGAATCTCGTTTACAACATAAATACTAAAAGATCAAAAATAAATGACTCAAATCAAACTTATCTATGGCATTGTCGTCTGGGCCACATAAGTGAGGAATGCATATCCAAGCTCCATAAAGATAGTATCTTGGATTTATTTGTTTTTGAACAATTTGAAGTATGTGAATCTTGCTTATTGGGAAAAATGACTAAATCTCCTTTTACTGGTAAAAGTGAACGAGCTAGTGATTTATTGGGCCTAATACATTCTGATGTATGTGGGCCACTAAATACAAAGGCTAGAGGAGGATTTCACTACTTCATTACTTTCACTGATGATTTCAGTAGATATGGGTATGTCTATCTCATGCGCCATAAGTCTGAATCCCATAAAAAGTTCAAGGAATTTAAAAATGAAGTACAAAATAAACTAGGAAAAACTATCAAGACACTTCGATCTGATCGAGGTGGGGAGTATTTGAGCTTAGAGTTTGATGATCTTTTGAAGCAATGTGGGATTGTCTCACAACTTACTCCTCTTGGTACTCCTCAATGGAATAAAGTTTCTGAGAGAAGAAATCGAACTTTGTTAGACATGATTTGATCCATACTGAGTCATGCTGATCTGCCGACTTCTTTTTCGGGACATACACTTGAGATAGGTACTTTCACACTAAATCGTGTTCCATCTAAATCGATTCAAAAGACGCCATATGAGATGTGGACTAGGAAATGTCCCAGTATGTCTTTTATGAAAATTTAGGGTTGCGAAGCTTATGTTAAACGTCAGGCGTCTAGTAAGCTTGAGCCCAAATCTGAAAAGTGTGTTTTTATGGGGTATCGGAAAGAAACCAAAGGATATTATTTCTTTAATCCCACTGAGAACAAAATACTTGTTGCTCGGACTGGTGTCTTCGTAGAGAGAGAATTTGTTTCTAGAAAAGGAAGTGGGAAAAAGATTGAACTTGAAGAAATTTGAGAATCACAAAATACCATTGAACCAGAGATAGAACAACAGCAAGTTCCACAAGGAATTGA
Organism: Gossypium raimondii; assembly: GCF_025698545.1. Taxonomy (NCBI): domain Eukaryota; kingdom Viridiplantae; phylum Streptophyta; class Magnoliopsida; order Malvales; family Malvaceae; genus Gossypium; species Gossypium raimondii. Next base: position 17,506,651 of record NC_068567.1, read on the forward strand.
GGAACAAGTAACTGCTGTAGAAACACAACTACCGCGTAGACCTTTAAGAGAGCGCCAAGCACCTGAGAGATATGGATTTCTCATTACAACGCATGGTGACGTTCTAATTATAGATCAAGATGAGCCTAGGACTTATTAAGAAGCGATGATGAGCCCAAACTCTGAGAATGGCTTGAGGCCATGAGATCTGAGATGGATTCCATGTATGAAAACCAAGTATGGACTTTGGTTGACCCACCCAAAGGGGTTAAACCCATAGGGTGCAAGTGGATTTTCAAAAAGAAAATTGACATGGATGGTAATGTACAAACATAAAAGGGGCGATTAGTTGCTAAAGGTTTTTTCATAGTGTTGACTATGATGAAACCTTTTCTCCTGTAGCTATGTTTAAATCCATCAGGATCTTGCTCGCTATAGCTGCATTTCATGACTATGAAATTTAGAAGATGGACATCAAAATAGCTTTCCTTAACGGAAAACTTGAAGAGGATGTGTACATGACACAACCTGAAGGTTTTGTCAATCCAAAGGATGCTAGAAAGGTATGTAAGCTACAAAGATCCATTTATGGATTAAAGCAAGCTTCTCGAAGTTGGAATCTTCATTTTAATAATGCAATCAAAGAGTTTGGTTTTATCAAAAATGAAGATGAGTCACATGTTTACAAGAAAGTTAGTGGGAGCATTATAACATTCTTGGTACTGTATGTGGATGACATACTTATCATAGGAAAGTACATACCTACCTTGCAATCTATTAAGACTTAGTTAGGAAGTTGTTTTTCTATGAAGGACTTGGGCGAAGCCACTTACATCTTAGGAGTAAAGATCTATTGAGATAGATCAAGACTACTACTAGGTCTAAGCCAAAGTACATACATAGATAAAGTGCTGAAAAGGTTCAGTATGAAAGAATCTAAGAGAGGATTCCTACCTATAAGACATGGTATTTCACTCTCGAAGGAAATGTGTCCTTCAACCCCACAAGAGAGAGAACGCATGAGTAAAATTTCATATGCTTTCGCTATTGGATCTATCATGTATGCCATGTTATGTACCCGTCCAGATGTCTCATATGCCTTAAGTATGACAAGCAGGTACCAAGTAAATCCCGGTGAAGGTCACTGGACCACAATCAAGAATATCCTTAAGTACTTCAGAAGAACTAAGGATATGTTCCTAATATATGGAGGTGAGGAAGAATTAAGTGTAAAAGGTTATACTGATGCCAGCTTCCAAATCGATAAGGACGATTCTCGATCACAACCAGGTTTTGTGTTTTGCCTTAATGGTGGTGCTGTGAGCTAGAAGAGTTCAAAGCAAAGTACAGTAGTCGATTCTACAACAGAGGTCAAGTATATTGTAGCTAGTGAGGCAGCAAAGAAAGTGATTTGGATCAAGAAGTTCATTACTGAATTAGGGGTTGTGCCTAGCATATCAAATGCTATAGAACTCCGATGTGATAACAATAGAGCCATTGCACAAACTAAAGAACCTAGATCTCACCAGCGATCCAAACATATACTTAGGCGCTACCATCTTATTCGAGAGATTATCGATCGAGGGGATGTAGAGATATGCAGAGTACCTACACATGATAACATTGCTGATCCCCTAACCAAGTCTCCAACACAGTAGAAGCATGATCGTCACACTAAGTTGCTCGGTATTAGATATAAAAGTGATTGGTCTTAGTGCTAGTGGGAGATTGTTAGAGTATGCCCAAAGATCAATCATGAGATGGTTGTAATAACATACTTGATTTATCATGTTTATTAATATAAGGCGTTACCATTATTATTTTAGTTTCTTTTCTGTGTGTATAAATAAACTGTTTTATAATAATGTCCTAAGAATAATATGATTATTCTTAAAAGGTCATTAGTCAAGTATTATTGTTGGATAGGACAACAATAATGCATTAAGACTAACATGTAGTTGATTGATGATAAAGAGTTGTCATTAATATGGAATGTCAAAATTGATGCATGAATATGTGTGTTAGAGAACAACATATTGGACTGACCCGTTATGCGTATGTTTCTTGGATTATTATGAAATTATCACAACATTACTCATAGTGATTAATATGTATATGATCCTCAGACTTGAGATTACCATAATCCCAACATCGTGAGTTGTATATTTTGATACAGTCAAACATACACCGTAACTGGTTGTTCTATAAAGGTTGATGTTGATATACCACGATCTATGTAGAGGGATATGGTTGATCGATATAGGATAAGTCCCTCCTACGTAATGGGAGTAATATCTTAGGCCACTTGATTGAGTGAGACTACAAATGCATGGCCATGCTCAAATAAGCTGATATGAGATGTCATACTTATTTGTATCATAGTCTACTTAAGATATCAAAGAACATGGAATGGACTATGAAAGTGTGACTATTCCATGACTTGTGTCCAATCCAGAGATAAAGGACTTAAAGATTATTGCATGAATAGTTAATCATAAAAAGGTTATGTTGAATAATGATTTCTTGTGACTTAGGTAGCAATGATGCATTGCCAGGTGCCACTCATTGTTTGTAACATTGGAATGGTTCTAGTATTACTGCTAACGTTACAAGAACCTACAGGGTCACACCCTATGGTTGAAATGAACGGAATAAAACATAGTTGGTATTATTTTTGGTTGTCGCTTGAATTAAATTAATTATAGAATTAATTTAACTGGGTAATCAATTATCGAACACATTATGTACAAGGTTGTTGTACGCATAATGAGAACATGAATTTGGTTAGTATATAAATTCAAATAAATATATAGTTTACTGAAATTATTATTATAATTAATGTAATTATAATTTTCGGTTTAAAACATTGTTATATTTATTTAATTTTTAAAAACCCTAAAAATAGATATAAAAATCCCATTTTTTCTTTGCTTGGGGTTTAGTAGCTGTCAAAGCAAAGTCTTTTCAAAATAGTTTTGGGGATTCCTTCCGTTCATTGTGAACTGGGTGGATTACGTAGAGGCCGGAGCCATGATAGATTGCGGCTTGGTTCGATAGTAGATTGATTACTCGTTGTTGAGGCGTTGCTGTCTACTCAGAATAGAGATTCGGTAATTTTGAAACCTTTATTTCACCCCGATTCGTTCCTCACACATGGATCCATGATTAGGATGGCCGAATGTTTTATTTTTTCGCTGCGCCGTAGGGGTGTTGGCGGTCCAACATTTGTTTATTTAAAATTATGTGCATTCATTTCATTTGTTTAATGTTCGTGAGCACACTACAGGAAGTTAAGATTTTAGCAGCCTTTTTAGTGGCGTTTGGGCCAAAAACACCGCAAAGGTTATACATTAGTGGTGCTAACAAAAAAACGCCATAATAATTAAAGCAATAGTGGCATTTATGATAAAAACACCGCAAAAGGTAAAGCATTAGCGGAGTTTTCTCATAAACGCCGCAAAAGGTGAGCAATAGTGGCATTTTTTGTCCAAATGCTGCGAATATGTATTAAGTTTTTTCGACACAGTGCCATTTTGTTAGCCCTGAAATACCTTGATCGTTTTCCCTAAATTAGTTCCCCTTCCCAAAATCCCTAAGTATTTTTCCCAAAATCCTTCCCTTTTTGCCCAATTCATTTCCCCCAAATTAATTCCCCCTCCACGAAATCCCTAGTTTTATCCAAAAATCCCTTTATTTTTTCCCCATTTTATTTTCCCCAAATCAGTTCTCCCCTTCCCGAAATCCCTAACTTTTTTCCCAATTCCTTTTATTTTTCCCCAAATTAGTTCCCCCTTCCCCGAAATCCCTGACTCTTTTCCCCAACGTCAGCTGCATCATCGTCGGCAGCCCTCTGCTGCATCATCATCGGTAGCCCTCTGCTGCCTCTCCGTCAGCAGCCCTCTGCTGCATCGCCGTGTAAGTTTCATTTTTTTTCATTTTTTTTGTTTGTTATTTTTTTCTCATCTTTCAAATCCTAATATTTAGCAACACATAAACATCTCTTCTGAATAAACACTTCACCAGAAACAGCAACCCAGAAAGAAGATAAAGTAGTAATTTGGTAATTTTTCATTTAATTCAATTATTTTTTTATATCTATTTTTTAATTTTCGGGTAATGTTCTTAATTTGGTTGAAAAATATATTGTTTTATGTATATGGATTAATTTGCAATAAGCTGTCCTAGGAAGAGTTTAGTTTTGTTTGTTTTATACAATCAATTGAAAAGTATACTATTTTATATATTGGTATATGATTGATAGATATCAATTGCCTATCTATGCATGAATTCTTTTGGTGATATACAATTAATTAAGATTATGTGTTATATTCTCTTTGTTTTTAAGCATTAACTAAGCCTAATAAAATTGATTAAAAATAATAATACATTTTCTTTTAATATTTGAATGAGCTGCCATTTAGTGGTATCTATTTCACACACTAATTTAAATTTAGCAATACGAAATTGCTATTTACTCTGATATTAATTATTTACTTTTATGAGAAATCTTATAAAACGAATAGAGTAAGCTATATTGATATTCAACCTAATTATAAAAATTTTATTTTGATCAAACAATTATAAGGAAAAAATTATTTAATCACTAATGTTTTGGAAATTTGATTTGCTGATCACACTTCCATTTAATCGTTCCCTCTCAAATGTTTGTAGATTCTGTTAATTTGGTTTTAGCCTTCCACGTTGATACCTTCTATTAATTTAGTTTTAATTTTTTTAAAAATCAAATAGGTTCAATATATATTTTATAATTTTTATAAAAAATATTTTTAGTATTTTTATTTTTTGAATTAAGATTAAATTGATAGAATATGTAATTATTGAGAGCTAAGTTTATTGAAAATTTTAGAATTATGATGATATGTTTTATAAGTATTAGATGTTTTTAATTAACTAAGACTTTTGGTTTTACTACAAAATCTTCTATCGTTAATACATTTATTAGTGCTTAGAGATAATTTTCATGCAACCATCTCCTTATTTGATATCTTATCATTTTCATGCCACGACGAAAATGGATAAATTCTTAAAATTCTCACATATTTTTTTATCATTTTAGAAAACTAATTAATGATTTTCACTTTTTTAATATTTTAAAATATATTTTTAAAAATTTTAACAGGTTTTCAACTTTTAATATTTAACTTTTAATAATTTTATATAATTTTATATTTCTTTACATTTTATAATAATATTATTAATTCCATATAATTTCTTTTCAACTATCATTTTTTTATTTTTATAATTTATATTTTTATAGAATTTATATATTTTTTATAGAATTTATATATATTTTTATTTAATTTATATTTAGGCTGACCGGCCGAGGGAAGGACTGAAATGATATATTCCTAAAAAGTTGGCTGCTCTACTTGACATTTACAGTTATCTTTATCCTTTTGTTGACAATAGTGGATTTGGAACCCTAATTTGATTAATTAGTTAAATAATCATAATTCATAATAATTCTATGAATAATTAATTAATTAATTTTTGATTAATTAATTAAATAATCATATTTCATAATAATTCTATGAATAGTAATTAATTATCGATTAATTAAATAAATAATCATATTTCATAATAATTTTATGAATATTTATTTAATTTTGATTAATTAATTAAATAATCGTATTTCATAATAACTTTATGAATATTTATTTAATTTTCGATTAATTAATTAAATAATCATATTTCATAATAATTTTATGAATAATTAATTAATTTTGATTAACTAAATAAATAATCATATTTCATAATAATGATTATTGTAACTTACATAAACATTTAAACATTTAAAGTTAATGATTATCATAACTTACACTATTGAGTTTTCCCTACTCTTAATTATTCTTATAAATTAACAACTTACCTAAATTAGTTTACACCCATTAAAATACGATGCATTAAATCTTGAAGGTAAATTTTTATAGTGAATTTGAAGTATCCAAACATAAAATGTTGTCACTAATATATATTTTTTTGATTTGGGGACTTCAAGAACTACGAAATGAATAAGAGTTGGATGGATTTGTCAATGGTAAGCAATGACTATCAAAATGGAATAAAAACCTTTCTAAATTTTGCATTTCAAAATGCAAGCCAAGAGAATATGATTCTTTGCCTATGTAAGAAGTGTGACAACATCAATTGGTATTTTCGTGAAGTTGTCTATGAACATCTAATTGTTGATGGCTTTATTCGAGGGTATAATAAATGAATTTTCCATGGAGAGTGTACAACTCGTGGCTCTTTTACCCAAATAGCCCAAAAAAATATTATATTTATAAAAATAACCCAGGTTTAAAAACAATTACCAAAATAACCTAAAATGAATAGTACCCACTCTTTTTTTGCACCAATGATTGCCTAATCATTGTGTCAGACTTAAAAAAATTATTTTTTTGGGTTTTGGCCTGTCAATGGCCGGAACCCATGTATTTTTTTAAATATTGTATAATACTGATATACGAAAAAGAAAAAAAATTTTGATAGGCCAAAGACCAAAGTGAGCAGTAATTTTTTTTCTTTTTTTTCGTGTCGAATAAGATATAAAATCTGAAAAAAATTTGGGTCTTTGGCTTTGTCAATGGTCGGCACCGATTACTGAAAAAAAATTTCTTTTTTTTTTGTGTCAGAATCAAATATAAAAATACGAAAAAAAATTAAAAAAATTTTGGGTCTTTGGTGCATCAATGGTAAGCACCAAAGACACAAGAAAAAAATTTTTTTTTTTCGTGTCAGAATCAAATATAAAAATACGAAAAAAAATAAAAAAATTCTATTTCCTCCTATTTACTATTACAAAATTAAAATCCCCCAAGTCCTATATATTTTTTGTAAATTTAGAATTTAGTTTGTATATTAAAATCCCCCAAGTCCTATAAAATTTCTTTTTATTTTTTTCGTATTTTTATATCTGATTCTGACATGAAAAAAGAAAGGAAAAAATTTTTTTTTGTGTCTTGAGTCTGGCCATTGATGTGCAAAGATTCAAAAAAATATTTTTTCCTATTTTATGTCCGATTCGACACGAAAAAAAAAAAAAAAAAAATTTTATCGTTCACTGGTGCCGCCATTGACCATTGTGAAGACCCAAAAAAATTTTTAAATTTTTTTCATATTTTATATCGATTCGACACGAAAAAAAAAAAAAAACTTTTCTTATTTCTTGGGTGCCGACCATTGACAAAGCCAAAGACCCAAACAAAATTTTTTTTCTTTTTTTTCTTTTTCATATATCAGTATTATACAATTTTTTTAAAAAATACATGGGTTCCGGCCATTGACAGGCCAAAACCCAAAAAAATATTTTTTTTAAGTCTGACACAATGATTAGGCAATCATTGGTGCAAAAAAAGAGTGGGTACTGTTCATTGTAGGTTATTTTGGTAATTGTTTTTAAACTTGGGTTATTTTTGTAAATATAATATTTTTTTTGGGCTATTTGGGTAAAATAGACACAACTTGTAGAACCTCTTCAATGATTAATTTGACTTATCCTCATAATGATTATCATCAGTCTGTTAGAGAAGATGACATGGAAGGTATGTTGCGGGATGCATTTAATATACGCAGTCATGGTTTGAAACCATTTCCACATGAAATTATTGCATCTGATGATTGTGATATTGGTGAAAATACTTTTACCGAAATGGGAAGAAGTGCACTTGATGAAGAGCCAAATGGAGAAGCGGTGAAGTTCTACAAGTTAGTTAATGAAATGAATGAAGAACTTTATGAGGGATCGAAATTTTCAAAATTGTCCTTCTGCATTCGTCTTTTTCACTTAAAATGTTTGGGAGGGTGGACTGGAAACTCTTTTACACTGCTGTTAGAGTTTTTGAGAGATATGTTTCCGCTTGCAAAAATCTCTCATTCATGCAAAGATATGAAGAAACTAATAAAGGATTTAGGCCTTGGGCACGACAAAATTCATAGTTGCCCAAATGACTGCATATTGTATTGGGGTGATCGAAAAAACCAACAGTCTTGTCATGTTTGTAGTAAATCTCATTGGATGAATAGGAATGCAGAAGATGTAAATGAAGGTGAGGCACAGTCAAGAAAGAAGCTAGTAATGATTTTGCGATATTTTCCACTAATACCAAGGCTTCAAAGGCTTTTCATGTCGTCAAAGACAGCCGAGTCTATTAGGTGGCATCTTGATCAATGAACTGATGATGGATTATTAAGGCATCCTACAGATTCTTTAGCTTGGAAATCATTTGACGGTAAATTTCCAAGCTTTGCAAGCGGTCCTCAAAATGTGAGGCTTGGGCTAGCATCTGATGGATTTAATCCTTTTAAAATCATGAGTACTTCGTACAATACTTGGCCTTTAGTGTTTGTTCCTTACAATTTACCTTTGTAGATTTGCATGAAACAATCTTCTTTTATCTTATCTATGATTATCTCTAGAGAGAAAGGTCCCGAAAATGATATTTACATTTATATACAGCTACTTATTGAAGAACTGAAACAGATGGACGGGTGTTGAAACATATGATGTATTGAGAAAGGAGAACTTTTATTTACGTACAACTTTGTTGTGGACTATTAACGATTTCTCGGCTTATGCCAATTTATCTGGTTCAAGTATCAAAGACGTTATGCTTGTCCTTGTTATGCTATGCAAACATGTTCGAAGTGGTTATATAATGGGAAGAAGTTCTCTTATATGGAGCATCATCGGTGGTTAGATGGAAATCATAGATTTAGATTTCAGAGGACTCTATTTAATGGTATTGAAGAGTTTAGAGAAACTCCTGAGCATACCATTGGATCTAAAATCTTGTTCATGTTAAAAGATATCAATTTTAGTTGTGGAAAGATGAATCAACCACCGAACACGTAAACAAAGAGAAGACCGAATGAGGCGTATGTTGGTGATGTTGACAGGCAGAGTGATGATTAATTTGATGAAGAGGATGATCCTAATGAGGCGGACTTGTGGAAAAAATAAAGTATTTTTTTTAGTTTCCTTATTGGGAGCATCACATTTTGCAACACAATCTTGATGTCATGCATATTGAAAAAAATGTTTGTGAGAACATCATTGGGACAATTTTGAATATCGATAGAAAATCAAAAGACAATCTTCAAAGTCGACTTGATCTAGTTGACATGGGAATTTAGAGTGAGCTTCATCCCCAATTACTTTCGAATGGGAAATCTCGGTTGCCGCCTTCTCTTTTTGCAATGTCAAAGAAAGAAAAAGAAGTATTCTACGCGGTGTTGAAGGATATAGAGGTCCCAGATGCGTATGCATCAAATATATCTCGATGTGTGAGTCTTAAAGATTGAAGACTATATTCTCTAAAATCACATTATTATCACATCTTGATGCAAGATTTACTGCCAGTTGCTTTACGATGTTGTATGTCAAAAAAGGTAGCGTCTTGTATAATCGAACTATCCAATATAATGAAAGCTATTTGTGGCAAAGTTTTGATTATTGAAGAACTTGAGAACGTACAAGATCGATTCACCGTGACTTTATGCAACTTGGAAAAGATCTTTTCACCTTCATTCTTTACTATTATGGTGCACTTGCTAATCCATATTCATCATGAAGTAAAACTTGGTGGACCGGTTTTCTATCTGTGGATGTATCCTATAGAGAGGTGCTAATTTATTTGCAAAGTTTCCATTCATTCATGAATATACCTTTAATTACAACTTTTGATAATGGTGTATATCGTGTTTAGGTTCCTATGCAAATTGAAGTCTTATTGTTGTAATAAGCGTTATCTAGAAGGATCAATTGCTGAATGTTACTTGGCAGAGGAGTGTATGACTTTCTGCTCTAGATATTTAGAAGATTTTGAAACAAGACTAAATAGAACAAGTAGAAATGCTGGGCTCACTAATCATAACTTAGCCGAAACTTATCTATTTCGAAGTTATGGACAACTAATCGGTAAGGTTGAAATTGCACACTTAGATGATAAATCTTGGGTACAAGCACATCAATATGTTCTTTTTCACCACAATTCAAATGAACCATTACACAAGTAAGTTTTAGAATTTGATAAATATTCATCTTTTTAATTCGTTTATCTTCTAACCAAGTAATCCACTTTTTAACATAGTGAGTACAAACAAGTCTTGAGATCTCGTTCGCTCCTGAAGATTACAACATCGAGAGATTCATAAGTTATTCATAGAATCTTTTAATGAATGGTTAGGGCAAACAGTATGCAACTGAAGCTTTCATTGACAAATAATAATGTTTTCGTATAACATTTATAATTAATCAATTTACTTTCAATTCAATAGATTTAGAGTGGAAAGGACGTCAATGACAAAGTTAAATGGCTTTCCCAAGGTCCGAATAGAGTAGTAAAAAGATATATTGCCTTCCTCATTAATGGATTCAGGTTTTATACAATATCTCGCGAAAGATTGAGGAGAACTCAAAATTGTGGAATAGTTGTTAATTCTTTAATTACAAGTTATGCTAGTGGTAGGGATAGTAATCCTGAGGGAAATGTGGAGTATTATGGGCTTCTTACAAACATTATTGAGTTGGATTACTATGGCAAACAGAAGGTTGTCTTATTTCGATGTGATTGGGTTGATGTTAATACTGCTCTTGGAATTAAAAAGATCAATTTGGTTTTACAATGGTGAACTTCTCCCGATCAATTTACACTAGACAACAATTGATAGACGAGCCGTATGTATTTTCTTCTCAAGTCAAACAAGTTTTTTACTCGAAAGATGTAACTGATGAGGGTTGGTACGTTGTACTCCGAAACACCCCTAGAGACTTCTTTGACATGGACAATGGAAATAGAGATGACATCGAAGAAAGATTAGAAACTTTGCCTTTTCCAGAACAAAACTTAAATGAAACTATCCTTAGCATTAGTACACAATTTCAATGGGTTTGTCAGGATGTGGATGAAGATATTTACAAATCATGATGTAGTAAGATTTTACGATTTTATAATTATATGTAATATTATAATTTAAATCTTGATCTTGTTAAATATTTCAACTATTTTATATGTACTATTATTATTGTAATTAGTTACTAATATTTCAACTATTTTATGTGTATTGCAGATAATATGCCTAAAAGAAGATTGCGAGATCTAAGTATTATTCAAAAATCCTCCAAATTCAGAAGAAACAAATAGTCAACAACAGATTGCTATTGGATCTTCGAATGTTCCGAATATAGCTGACGAACCTACAGAAATTTAAATTAATGTTAACTTTAATTTACATGCATGTTGACTTTTATTATTGATTTTTTGTTTCAAATTCTTATATTATCATATCCCATTTTTCTAGCTAAAAGTGGCGGGAGGCGCAAAACTCGAGGACGTACGCTATTAAAAGATTTATATGATCTAAATTTTGTTGAGTGTGTCAAAGTAGCTAGAAACATTCATGGTCAGCCTATTGGATCAGAAGCTCAACTTTGAGCAGGATACTTGGCATTATAGCATGAAATATCAATCTGTTGCTAATCAACTACAAGTCATGGCATCATATGCCTGATAGTAACAAAAATCAAGCTCTCGATAATATTAAGGTAATAACTTGAATGTAATTTATAATACTTTGGTTTAAGTTTCATTTATATTTACTTTCTAAACTTGTGTTAATTGCAGGAGAGGTTTACTTTAGAGGTCTCGGATAATTATGTGAATAAGGCATTAGAAAAGAAATGGAGAGACCATAAAAGTACTTTAAAGAAGGAATATTTTAAGAAAAACATAAGCCTCGAAGAGAAATTGCAAAATGTCCTGCCAGAAATGCAGAGGTACCACTAAGAAGATGCAATTAGATTTTGGAATTCAAAGAAAGGAGAGGTATTACGTACTTCCAAACTCTTATAATTATTTCGGTTTATAGTATTTACTATATACATAATAATAATTTCATAATGTAGGATCGTAAGCGAGTTGGAACTACAAGTAGGCAAAAACAAAAATTCATGCACACAGCTGGGTCGAAAAGTTTTGTTTGTGTAACTGATGACGAGATATTTTGAATTTATTAATTGTGTCAAATATTAATTACTTTCTACTAACTAATATTTTTCCTAATATATTGTGGGAACTGTCATCTGGTCAAAAAGTTGGACGCCTTCTGCTTTTTGACATTATGGTATATTTACTTAATAAAATTTGAATTAAGAAAAATGGATCTCCTATGACTACTGAAGCTGCAAAAATTATGGTATATTTACTTAATAAAATTTGAATTATTTTAAATATTTATCATGTTTAATTATAATAGTTTAATTTGTCATTTGTAATGCAAATAATGCCAAGTTATGTTGCATTTCTAACTCCTTGATTGATTATATATTTCGTTTCTAACTCCTCCATTGATTTAGTAGGAGAAACTAAAGGATAAAAGGGTGGAGTATGAAGCGATCGCTTCAAGTGATAGTTCTGTTAATCTGGATGACATTGACAACCGAATTATTACTGAAGTTTTGGGTTTTGAAAGGTATGGTCGGGTTCGATTTCAAGGATATTTTGTTAGCCCAACCCAATATTTTGGATCTAGTTTGCAACAATACATGCCTTCGGTGAATCAGGCTCAAGCTGAAGTTCAAAGGTTAAAAGACCAGATGGCTCAAACGCAAGCGAGCATAGTTGAGCAAATTGTTTAACTTAAAGCGGAGGTAGCATCGAGAGAAGTAGAGGCTCAAAGAAAATATGATGAACTCCAAATACAACTTAAAGCGGACACAACAGCGAGGAAAGTAGAGGCAAGTAGAAAATATGACAAATTCTAGCTATAACTTCAAAAAATGATGAAGATGTTTCAACAGTCGCAGAATCTGCCATATTGGACTTTTATTTTCTTATTGCGAGAATATCTTAACAATATAACTTTTGAATATAATATATTTTGTTATTTTATTTATTAATTTAGATTATATACATATTTCTTTCGTGATAGTATCATTTTGATTAGAAGTTTTTGGTTGGATTTGATGTTATAGGAAATTATGTTAAAAATTCGAGTTCTATATGAATTAAAATGGTTCGGTAAAATTTATTACAGTTAGCGGCGCTTTTCCCACAAACGCCGCTAAAGATCATGACCTTTAGCGACACTTTTCCCAAAACTGCCGCTATAGAACATGACCTTTAGCAGCGTTTTTTTCTTATAAATGACGCAAAATTTAGCAGCATTATCTATAGCTGCATTTTTTGTGGCGCTTATAAGCACCGCTATAGGGCTAAAAAAGCGCCACTAAAAACCTGTTTTGTTGTAGTGACATGTTCATGAATAATAAACAAACAAAAATAAATAAACATATATATTATTTTTTAAATATAAAATAGTCAAATATAAATATAAATATTAATTATTATATTATAAATAAAAAACATACAAACTAAAATAATTTTATTAATATATTAATGAAACAATAAACGAGCTTCAAATGATTTATTAAACAAGCTTTAAACAAACATAAATGAGCTTATTCTTGAATATAAATGAACCAAACAAGTTTTGTTTGTGTTCGGTTTGTTTGATAAATAAACCTAAAAATCTTGTTCATGTCTGTTTATTTAGCTTCATAAATGAACATAAACAAACAAAAACAGAACTGTTAATCGAATGCTCTGTTCACTTATAGTCTTTTGTGTTTACATGATTTTTTAGAGTTACAAATCGGACTAAATTTTGAAGGGTAGAACTGTGTTGAAATCAAGCAAAATTTGATCAAAAAATACCCATCTAATTGAGTTAGGTGCTATAACTATAACACCTATTACCATACCCGTTCTTGACATTTTTGGGGTCCTAAGCGAAACAATAAATTGGGCCCCTTTAAAATATATATAATGTAATAAAATAAAAGTTGAAAATTTTTGGGGCCCTAAGAGATGAAGCATTTATGGTGAAAAAAATAAAAATCTAGGCATTTAAGTAATTTATTTTAGTTTGAAAATTTATTCCCACATTAAAAATTGAGAACATATTTTTTTTGGGGGGGGGGGCTCTTTCCAACCTTGGGCCCTGGGCGGTTGTAGTCTCAAACAACCTCCAAGATCGGGCCTGCCTTTTACTCAACCAACGATTGATAAGGGTGAGCGTTCCATCGAATTGAATGAAAACAATTTCGAGTCAATCGAGTTGACAAATCCTATTTTATCATCCTAACTTGATTTGAAATTTTCTCGAATCGAGTCGAGTGAGATGGAATTCAAATCGAATATATTTGTTCGAGTTAAATTTAAAAAAATGACTTTAGATCCTTGTAACCATTGTCACCTACCGTAATTAAATTTGTTATTATCTTTCATCTCCTCATAATTTATTTATTAATCTTTTATATCGGGTCAACTTCTTTACTTGCTCGGTTGCTTCAATTATCTTCTAATTTTGTCACTATGTATTTTGAAATTAAAAATATATTAAATATAAAAATGTGATTTTTAATAAAATTATCTTGAAGATAAAATGTGAAATTGATACCAACATAAAATTTTAACATGAATATCTTATGACATCATCAATAATTTAATTTTAATAGAAATTTATAAAGATTTAACATGATTAAACAATTCAATAATATAAATAGTATAAAATGTGAAATTTAATTTAATAATATAAATAGTAGATATAAATAAAATTATTACTATTTAGGTTTAAGGGTTTTTGTTGAATGATTTTTTGTTTAGGGTAAATGGTGAAAAGTAAAAGTTTAGGGGAAAAATAAAAAGTTTTGAGGGTTGGAAGGGTAAAATTTGGAGTCAAAAAAAATTTGGGGGGAAAATGGGTTCGGGGTAGATGGGGGTGGTTTGAGTGGAGTAAAAGTTTCGGGGGAAAAGTGGGAGGGAGTAAAAATATTGTGGGGAAAGTACAAATGTTTGGGGATTTGAGGTAAAAATGTAAAATATTATAGTTTTGTATTTGATTTATTCGAGTTATTTGAACTCGAAATTCGAAAAAAATTCAAGTTGACTCGAATAATTCGATTGGTTTAACTTGAAATTCGAAATTTTTTTTGATTTTTTGAGTCGAATCGAGTTTTACTCACCCTAAGAGAGAATGATATTACATAGACGCCTTCTTTGCTTTTTACAAATTCCTTTTTATGAAAAATATCAATTTCAAAACTTAATAAAATCCTTTAAAACAATAAGGAAAGTGAATATCCACAGTATATGAACTCTATATAATCTAGTTTCTTTGTACAGTTCAAACCTATATCTTCTGCTTATTTTTAAAAAATAAAATATTAAGGTCATAAGCATTATCATATAACACTAGTTGTGACATGTAATTTTGTAGCATTTGTTGAATGTGACATTGGCTAAAATTAAATAAAGTTTTCAATCTTAAGTTTTTGTTTATTAGTCAAATATTTACAAAAACAAAAAAACCAATGAATTGACTTCTCAGTAAAAATAATAAGTTAAATATATAAAATGTCAATATTTATAAGCACAGAAATCCTTTAAAATTACCATTGATTACATATCCAATTACGATAACAAATTACAAACATCATCAACCACATTTTATTAATTTCATACTACCGTTGGATAGAGTTCGAACTTTTGCAAACATATATATAAAGAAAGTAATTTGATTATGGGCCAAGCTAGTGCAACGATGTCTTTAGACGTCGGCGTTTTTCCTCAGACAGCAGCTTCGCGTACCTGTTAATGCCAGGATGAAGATGTGTTAATGGAGGGAAGAAAAGATATTGAATTCAAAGCAATTTTATACCTTATGAGAGCTTGAGCATTGGTTTCTAAGTCTCCTGAAGGTTCATAATTTCCCGTCTCGAAATTCACCCTTGAAACTGGTTTATTCAGTAAGTTTTCTGCTACTTTAGCTAAAATTTTCATATTTTCCTCCGTTGAAACATCCACAGAGGAAACCTCCCCTTTCAGCTTATCATCCTGCACTATTTCAAATAAATTAGGAACCATCTTCTTTTGAAGCAAAAAATTTGCACTTGAGGTTCAATTAATTAAGTTAACCTGGATGCGAAGATAATTCTGCTCGGAGTTTAAAGATTTGAAAATCACGGAAATGTGGAAATCAACCATATCAGCGCTGCCTTCGGAAAAGGCATTGATTAATGGGGTTGAATTGCCAGAGGTTAACCAACCAAGTACGCCCCATTGAGCCGCTTGCTTTGCAGTGTATTTCTCTGCTAGTTTTTCTGAGCCTGTTCCAACGGATAGCACCAAGAATCTATTGTAATGATTTGCTGCTTTAATGCAAGAAAAATCTGAATGGCCTTTGTGAATCTGTTTTGTCACTTCACCCATGGCAATTAGAGCCTATAACATTCAATAACAGAATTCATCAACACATCAAATTCCTTAACATATTAAAAGTGATTTAAGACTTACAAAGCACGGACACAAGTATGCAATTTAGGCATGACATGAAACAAATATAGTCAAGTATCCGCTGGTTCCTTCATCTCTCATCTTCCGAATTATGATCAACTGCTTAATCTTTCGAGTGAGTTACCTTCCGTGGAGATTAACTATTGGTAACGGAACGTGTCTAATATTCAATGTGAATTTCATTTTAGAGATTATTAGGATTCCTAAGTATAATAATTTCATACTAGTTCAAAAAGAATAACAAAATAAGTCCACATTCACCCCTACTCCATGATGACAATCTATTGGTAACAATTTGTCACATCACCATAATAAGCAATAAGACTTTCCTTACAAATACCCTCTATAATGATGAGGTGGAGATCTTCTTTCTTATTAACAACCCTAAGCACTCAAACTTTGCATTCAGCCTCCTTTACCTTCACAACAATTTTCCTTCTCATCCTTCTTTTCACTTTCTCCAACTCTCTACCTATTTAGGTGATCCAGCCTCCTTTACATACCACCATCTCCCCCTCAATCTCCTCCCTTATTGATTTCCTCATCAACAACTATGTCAATCTTATGTCCGACCCTTAAAAACACTTGTATGACAGGAGTTTGTGCTTGATATTTAAAGAGTTTTGTCATGTATTTACCGGATTATTAGCAGCCACCCCACCATCGATAAGATTGAACTTTTTAACCTTTCCATCAGTGTCCTCGGTTTCAAAATAATGGGCCGGCAGATAAGTTGGAGCGGCTGAAGTTCCAATGCAAATGTCTGACATTAAGGCATTAAGGCCTGCAGATTTCTTCACCTAAACAAGTAGATTTAAACACAAGTGAAAGTGAAAAAGTAGGGTAACAGAATAGTTGACGAGAACATAATTTCAAGACCAACCTCATAGCTAGAAAAGATAATGGGCTGAAGTTTCTTGATATCGAAAGTTGGAATTACAACGTTAGTCAGTGTCTGGTTCAGCCTTGTGTTTCCTAATCTTTCCTTAAGAACACCATGCAGATACTTGCCATCATATTTTGGTCCCATCACACTTTGAATAATTTTTGTAACACCAGAAAATGGAAACCTGTTGAATTAAACAAGACTTAGTAACCTGCTGGCAATGATCTATTATTATGAACAAATATATATATATATGATCAATGAATTTTGCCTTCTTTGAGGGAATATTTTAGGGCCATGCTCGAAGTAGAAGGCCTTGATGTCTTTGGCAGCAAATAGGGGTCGGTTTTTCTCGTTGGGAGATGTTAACATGGTGGTAAGGAGACCGCCGGTGCTAGTTCCGGCGATCACATCAAAATAATCAGCAATTCTTGCTTCTTCACTGTCCAGTTTCTGCAAATCAATTTACTATTGATTAGATAACCATGAAATTACAACACCTGTTTGATGATATACAAATAAATAAATGAGGATTACTTGTAACTCAGATTCTAAAAAGCTGAGAATTATTCCTGGAATGATTCCCCTAATTCCACCTCCATCAATGCTGAGAACGGTGATAAGATCTCCATGACATGGAGGGTGATTAGGGTTTCCAGTACTTTTTTCCATTAGGAGAAGAAAGGAGTGATGCTACAAGATTTAAGCTCTTAAGTAGGAAACAAAGCGTGTGTTTATGTACCAAAGACTTGGAAACCTCCAGTATTTATAGAACTTACCGGCATTTAATTTTGGTGGAAATTTCAAAAGTGAGATGGATACAGATGGTGTGAATTTGGAACCATGTTTTTCTTAATTTTTATATTTTAATTGCGTAATCTATCTCTTTCAACCACCCAACAAAACAAAAAAAAAGAGTCATAAACCAGCAATTTCAAAGAAATCATGACATTTTTAAGGTAATTTAATTTTCTCGTAAGTTATTAATTTTTACTTGACTTAAAATTTGTATTATTTGTTGATATGGTATACAAAGGCGTAGTCAGAGCTTAGCAAGGCCCTACCCTCTTAAAGTAGAAATTTTTTTATTTATTCCTAATAAAATTTTTAAAACTTTAAAATAGTAAAAATAAAATTATACTTTGGCTTCCCTTAAAAATAATAAAATTATTAAGATATAAGTTATTAAAATGATAATATTACATTTTTGCTATCGTAAAAATTACAATTTAATTTCGCCCCCTAAAAAACTTTTTGGCTTCGCCCCTGGTGGCATACACGTGGATTTTTTAAATATTAAAAAATTATTAATTGCTAACGTGGCATCCACATGTATGCCATATCAGTAAAGTTAACAAAAGTTAAATTTTTCATCTATTTTTGGTAATTTGACAAACAATACAAATTCAATGACTAAAAAATGAAAAATTAAATGAAGAGGTAAAATGAGTTTTATAAAATTAAAAGATAGAAATTTTTTAATAAAATAGCTTAATTTTTATTATATAAAATAGCTTAACCGATGAGATTGGATTCCAAAATCTAACACCATTAAAGAAATCACCGACCCTTATCGTTTCATAACATTTTTTCCACTAATATTTTAACGGTAAAAAAAGCAATTTATATAAAACACATATAATTTAAGTAAATAATGATTTTTAAAATAGAAAAAATATGTGAAAATATAAAAATCAAATAAATAGTTGTTTTTTAAAGAAATTATAGTTTCTTTTTTATATAAGTTTTGTAGAAAAGATATGAATCATATTTTGTTATAAAATTACAAATTTTGTATTATATTAACTACTAATTTACAGAAAGTGATGGTCATGACACCGTTTTTCATATAGTATAAAGAGAGTGAGAGATATTTACTGATTTATTTTTCAATATTTTCAAAACTCCAGATCAGTCTTTAAACATTTTCTATTAACATCGCTTATTCATTTAATTTGTTTACAGTAATACCTAATGTAGGAAACTTACATTACTAATCATATGCTATCAATAATTTTGTACATCTCATTGTTGGACTACTCATAAATTAATTAGTTACACTATCATGTATTTTTCTTTTTTAGTTTTAAATTTAAGAATTCATTTATTGTTTTCTTTCAGCGTTTTAAACTACAAATATAGAATAAATATGTTTGAGCAATTACAAACTATAAACAATTGACTACTCATAACGACTATGCATGATAAAACTACAGATTGAGGATATTTAATCCATTTATATTTTAAGTTGGTAATTTTTGGAACAAAATTTTTGGGTTATGATTGATCTTGATATTGTGGAAGTATTCAAACCCTTTAATAAAGGTCAATCTATTTGGAGAAACACATCCTAAGGATTGAATCAGATCGGATCGAATCGAATTACATCAAATCCCTTGAATTAAGGATGTTGGACCAAGACAAACATTGACTACTTATCTCCAACAATCCAATTTACTTTAGTCTTTATTGTTATATTGTATCGATGCTATTTTAGCTGCATTGAAGAAGGGATTGTATTGTAATTGAGCTCTTAATATGTTAGCAAGTCTTGAACTTTTATATACTAATAAACTTTTATAGGTCTTGCAATAGAGTATTTAAAGCACTTATCTATTCATAATGGAACATATTCTGAGTACTTTTGAGAAAGTATACAAGTTTTGTTTATTGCCTAAGTTCTCAAGAAGAAAACTTAGAGGTGAGTGATCTAAGTCTTTATATACAAAGTGAAGTTGGTATATAGGGGTGTGCTAGAATTTAAATCACTTATTGTATCAAGATTAAAGATACTGAATTTACTCATTAAGATAGGATCTGTAAACGTAAAAAGACCTAACTATATAAATATTTCCTTATCCCTTATCATAAAAAATGTCCACTTCATCTGTCACATTTATTTATTCAGCTTGTCTAAACAATTATCGATTGTTGGTTTCAACATGTAGGAGTAGTGGTTTCATTTAATGGAGTTTTTTTTATTTTTAACCGTTGGAATATGGTGTTGAAATTGTGCATATTAAGGGGTTTTGTAGCATAGTGGTGTCAAAACTTGGTCTGGGATTTTGGTGTCTAAGGCTTTGTTCCTCAAGCAAAGTTTTTTTCTTTCTTTTTTTCTTGGTAATCTCAAATTTTTTATTGTTATAAAATAATTAAATAAAAGAACACTTAAAGTAAACAGAGAATTTTAAAAGAACACTTAAAGTAAACAAAGAATTTTCTCATATAAGTTGACTAATGGACATGAATTCCATCTTTTAAATGCTCAATCTGCAGGCCAAGACAAAACTTTATTTTTCCAAGATCTTTCATCTCAAATTCTTTCTTTAAATAATTTATTGCATTTTGAAGCTTTTCAGGAGTTCCAATAATATTTAGATCATCAACATAAATAACAATTATCACAAAGTTTGATTCAGACCTTTTAATAAAAACACAAAGGCAGATTGGATATTTTTATAACCTTCTTTTGACAATTATTCACTAAGACGATTGTACCACATATGTCCAGATTGTTTTAATCCATACAAACTTTTCTTTAATCTGATTGAGCAATTTTCTCGGGAAACTCTATATCCTTTAGGGATTTTAAATCCTTCTGAGAATTTTATATAAATTTCACTATTAAGTGTACTATACAAATAGGCTGTAACAACATCCATTAGATGCATGTCAAGTTTTTCACGTACAACCAAACTAATAAGATATCTAAATGTGATTGCATCCACCACAGGAGAATATGTCTCTTCATAATCAATGTTCGGCCTTTGCAAAAATCCTTGTGCTACAAGTTGTGTTTTATGTATTACGACCTCATTTTTCTCATTTTGTTTTCGCACAAATATCCATTTATATCTTATCGGCTTTACATATTTAGGTGTTTGGACTATAGGTCTAAAAACCTCACAATTAAAAAGTGAATTTAATTTTGCTTGAATTGCGTCTTTCTATTTTGGCCAATCTTTTCTATTTCTACATTCCTCAATAGATTTAGGCTCAAGATCCTCATTTTATTTTTCTATTTCAATAGCAATATTATAAGTAAAATTGTTGTCGACAACTATTTTTTTCTATTCTATCTTTTTCCTGAAGTAACATAACTTATTGAGATCTCTTCGTTATCACCATTTTTAGGTACTTGAACCTCTTCTGGGGGTTTTTGATTTGTTATATCTTTGGCCTCTTCTTGGGTACTCCATAATATTACCATCTTGAACAATTGCTCCTTTCCTTTTACGAGGATTTTTATCTTTGGAACCGATTGGCCTTCCACGCTTTAGGCGTCGATCACTTTCTTTTGCACTAACAATTTTCCTTATTGGGATATCAATTCGTACTGGAGCATTTTCAACTAGTATGTGAGATTTTGTAATTCTCTTTAGGTCAGTAAATGAATTTGGCAGTTGATTGGCGATGTTTTGCAAATGTATGATCCTTTAAACTTCTTGTTCACATTGATTTGTACGATGATCTAATTGAGATAATGATGATCCATTCCATGTAATGTCTTTTACCAGTTGTATTTTCTCTCCCTCTAATGTTGTGAATGTTGTTTCATCAAAATGATAATCAATAAATCGTGCAGTAAATAAATCTTCAGTTAATGGTTCAACATATTTAATTATAGAAGGAGATTCATAACCAACATATATTCCCAACCTCCTTTGAGGACCTATCTTTCTGCATTGTGGTGGAGTAATTGGAACATATACTGCACTTCTAAAAATTCTAAGATGGGGAATATTTGGCTCCTGTCCAAAAGCCAATTGTAATGGAGAGTACTTATTATAAATTGTTGGCCCTAAGCGCACAAGTGTTGTTGTATGCAAAATAGCATATCCCCAAGCTGTAATAGGGAGTTTTGTTCTCATAAGTAATGATCGAGCTATTAGTTGGAGGCGTTTGATAAACGATTCAGTTAAATCGTTTTGTGTGTGAACATGAGCTACAGGATGTTCAAATTTTATCCCAATTGACATACATTAATCATTAAAAGCTTGGGATGTAAACTCACCAGCATTATCAAGACAAATAGTTTTGATTGTATAATCTAGAAATTGTGCTCTTAATTAAATTATTTGAGCAAGTAGTCTTGCAAATGTCAGGTTGAGAGTCGATAATAAACACACATGTGACCACCTATTAGATGCATCTATCAATATCACAAAATATCTAAACGGTCCACATGGTGGATGAATGGGACTACATATATCACCTTGAATGCGTTTCAGAAATGCGGGAGATTCAATCCCAACTTTAGTTGGTGATGGTCTAATAATCAATTTTCCTTGAGAACAAACAACACAAGATAAGTCCTTGAATTCAAAAATCTTCTGGTTCTTTAATGGGTGCCCAAATGAATTCTCAATGATTCTTCACATCATAATAGATCCGAGATGGCCTAATCGATCATGCCAAATAGTAAAAGAATGTGGCTCTACAAACTTCTGGTTTGTAGTAACATGTGATTCAATTGCACTAATATATGTATAATATAAACCTGATAAAAAATAGGTAGCCTTTCCAAAACATATTTCTTTCCATATTCAACATTTGTAATATATAGATATTCAATAATTTTCCCATTCATAGTCTCAATATGATATCCATTAAGACGAATATCTTTAAAGCTTAATAAATTTCTTTGAGACTTAGTGGAATATAAAGCATCATCAATGACAAATTTTGTACTTTTAGGTAATAATATAATAACTTTTCTAGAGCCTTCAATAAGTTTTGAACTACCCGATATTGTATTAACATAGGCATTACTTACGTCAAATGAGAAAAATATTTTTTTAATTTTTGAGTATCGTATGTGTTGTAGCACTATCTGTAAGACACATGTCTCCATTGATTTTATGTCCATCAAAATTTTGTTAAATATTTATATTCTTCATAAAACAAACAAAATATAATATGAGAAATATTGCAAATATTTATTAAATATATAAATTATTCTTTATGCAAGAAAATAAAGCATACTTAAAACAACATAAAAATGTCAAAATAACATCAATTTTTCTAATTATTCTCAAAGAAATCTACCACATCTAGGTGACTTATATTATTAAGGTCAATAATTTATCACCCACGTAGGCATGGTCAGTTTTAGTATTATAGTAAATATCTTCATCATTTGCCTCCATTTCATCATTTTGAGATATAAAATTTGTCTCCATATGTTTTCCCTTCTTTTTAATGGATGCTTGATAAAGTTTCACTAAATGCTCAAACGTACTATAGGTACGTGACCAATGCCCCTTCATACCACATCAGTAGTATATATTCTCAACAATCTTTGAAGAATTATTTTAACCACTTCTTTCTTATCTTTCATTGTTATTCTTTTTCTGGTGGTTAGAAGTATCATTGTTATGACCACCATGATAATGATTACTAGTACGTCCTTGACCACACCCCCACTACGTCCACGACCACGACCGTGACCTCTATATATTTTTTATTTTTATAATTATTGTGTATTGCTACATTCATTTCAGGGAATGGCGCAAAACCAGTGGGACAAATTCCATGATTTTTCATCAACAGCTAATTATTTTGTTCAACCACCAAAAGACATGAAATCAATTCAGAATACCTTTTAAAACCTTTTTCATGGTATTGCTGCTGCAGGAACACATTAGTAGCATGAAAGGTTGAAAATGTTTTCTCTGACAAGTCCTTATCAGTTACGTTTTCTCCATATAATTTTAGTTGAGAACTAATTTTGAAAAGTTCTGAATTGTTTTCACTTACAGTCTTAAAATCTTGCAACCGTAAGTGCATCCAATCGTAACGAGTTTTAGGGAGTATCACTGTTTTCTGATGGTCAAACTGTTCTTTCAAATTTTTCCACAACTCAAGAGGGTATTTCACAGTGAGATATTCCACTTTTAATCCTTCATGTAGATGATGACGGATGAAAATCATTGTTTTTGCCTTGTCTTAATTAGATGCTTCTTTATATGCTAATGTAGTATTTCCTAAACCTTTAGCATCTAGGTGAATTTCAGCATCTAACACCCTTGACAAATAATTCTTGCCTGAGATGTCTAAGGCTGCAAATTCAAGTTTGGTAAGATTTGACATTATAATCACTTGAATCAAAATAAAAAAATATTAGTAAAATAATAAGCATTCTTAATCGTAAAATAATTCAATTATATATACCAAATTTGCTAAATAATAATATGTATGTCAAATATTGGCATAGAGAGGAATAGTCATAATAATAACTTAACACAAATTACATTAATCGAAATTTCTTTTAGTAAAAAAACATGTTTATATAATTATCATTATAACATATGAGTTGTAAAATAAATGTGCAAATGCTACCCAAAGTAAATATTTCATCTAGAAAATAAAATAAAAGAATTATGAAAATACATATACCGTATATAGTTTAACGAGAGTTATACGGGCAAATTATATAAAGTCAAAATGAAGTGAACTTTAGTATGAACTTGTAGAAGCTCATGCTGGTAACGTGTTATAAAATAATTAAATAAAAGAACACTTAAAGTAAACAGAGAATTTTCTTGTATCTTCTTTCCATTTATAAAAGAATTCTATTTATAAGTCATTGACATTCAATGCAACACAAATAAATGAAGCTTATTTAACGCTTCATTAACATGTAAATTAAGCATCTTTAATAATAAATGAGGATTTTATCTCATTAATTTCATAAATGTTTAAAGGCTATAGACATCTATTTAATGTGTTTACAACACTTATGAGATGTCTTATGCCCCTCATTTATTGTTTCACACTTTTAGTAATAAAATATTTATTTGTAGAAAAAGACACTTGGTTTGTACATTTGATAAATTGTTGATAAAAATTTGTTAAGTGATGTTTGATAAATTAAAATTAAAATTTAATTATTAAAAAATTAAATATTAATTTTAAGTTATAAATAGGGTGAGACCTCTAAAATAAAAAAATTATTTAGACTATTTAAAATTTTTATTTTTTTATTTTTAAAAATTTTAAATTAGTAAAGGTGAAATTACAATTTGGCCCTCCTAAAAATGATAAAAATTTGATTTAATCTTTTAAATTTTTATTTTTTACAGGAGAAGGATTAGGCCCAGGAAAAATTATTCTCTACCAGATAAGTATCAATACGTAATTAGAGTTGATTTGATTAATTAATTACATCATAAATTTAATTTAATAAATCTAAATTTTTGGTACGCTAGGAACTAGGAACTGTTTGGTTTGAGTGATAGCGACCATCGTCATTTATTTAATTATTTTAAGGCACGTTTTTAATGTTGCTTTCTAAGAAAAATAAAAGTCCTCAATCATTTTCAAAAAAAATTCAATTTTATTTTTCTATTCAATTCAACTTTTAAAATGCATTAAAAAGAATGTAATTAAGCTTTTATTTTTCACTCAATTGGACATTTAAACTTTCAAAATGTATCAAAAGGTTATTTGACCATTAATTTTGACAATTAATCCTTAAAATTAATTGCCCTTAATTTTTCGATTAAAGTCATTCTCTGTCACAATCATGATATGACATGTAACAAAAATTATAAAAATATAAAATTGTAATAAGAAGTTATAAAAATTATAAAATTGTATAATGCATAAAAGGCTTTTAATCATTAACTTTAACTATTAACCGTTAAAGTTAACGGCCCCTATTTTTTTAGTTAAAATCATCACGTGTCACAACACAATGTGACATGTGACGTAAAATGATAAAAATAAAATCAATAAAAATTATAGAAAAATTATAAAATACTTCTTTTGGTACGATAATTTTTATAGTTTTTTACTAATTTTATATTTCTTTACATTTTTTATAGTTTTGTTACGACTTTATAAAATTTTATAATTTTTTTCTATAGTTCTATATATTTTATATTTTTATAATATTTTATAATATTTTTACGATTTTTATATTTTTTAAATTTTTCATTAAAATTTAATAATTTTGTAACTTTTATTAAGTTTTTGCCACATGTCATGCCCTGGTTGTGACACGTGGTGACATTAACTGAAAAAAGTTAGGGGCAATTAACTTTAACGATCATTTGTTAAAGTTAACGGTTAAAGGGCCTTTTTGATACCTTTAAACCGTTCAAGCACCCAATTGAGTAAAAAAAAAGTAGGGGCTTATTTTTTTTTTAAAGTTTGATGATCTTTTTAATGTATTTTGAAAGTTTAAGTACCCAATTGAGTGTAAAAAAAAAGTAGAGCATTAATTGTTTTTCTTTTAAAAAGTATGAGAATATTTATTTTATGCATTTTAAAAGTTCAAATACTCAATTTAGTGTAAAAGGTAAAAAACATAATTTTTAAAAAAATTAAAAATTTTAACACCATTAATCCAAAAGAAAACATATCCGTTACAATTTAAATTAATAAACTAATAACCTCGTAGTGTTTATTTTTAGATTTGCAGGCTCTTTGTTTTAAGAGTTTTTGTGTTATTTTTCATTTCTATAGACAAGATAAATTAGCATGTCTAAAACATGTTCATTCAAGGTACCTTCCCCCAGACAAGTTTTCTAAATTCATCATTGTTGAAGAAGCAAAGATTTATTCAAAGTTCATAATTAAGGTCAAAATTATATTATTATTATTATTATTATTATTATTATTATAATTTTCAGCACTACGGGGTTATATATATTAGAATTGAATAGATAAGATCGAGAAAATTGATATATTCGATTTAATTGGTTTTGAGTTTTGTTTCATTCAATTCGCTTTTGACTTGATGGTAATTTAACCCTTATAATTTGGTTCACATTCAACTGTTTTTTTATGTAAAACCTAGTCGAATGAAAAAAAAAGTTTAAAGGAACAGGCTTAATAAATAATAGATAAATCGTTTCAATAGTCTATATAAGTTATTTCATTTAAGTGAATTATTATTAAAAATTAAATATATTCATATAAAAAGTTATGAAATGTAGTTTTCTATTGGTGTAAGTGGATAATTCCTTAAATATAATAACTATAATTATAAGTATAATCCTAATTTTAGAAATTTCATTGTAATAATCTAAATTTGTCCGGCCCAAATCAGAAATAAATAAATAAACAAAAATATAAATAAAAACAAAAATTATTAAAAGTCCATCAGTCCATATTACAAACCCAAAATACATCAGACCCACTAAGCCCCAATATCACAACCCAAATTAACCCACCTAAAACCTAAGCTAGACTAGCCCAAATACCTGCAGCCCAAAACAAGAGAATCAGAAATAGGAAACCCCTAGGGTTTCCAGAATGCCTTCAGTGCCGCAGCAGCTCCTCTCGTCCGCGTGTGCCAGGTCTCTGCACTCACGCTGAGCCTCAGTCGTGCGTCTTGCCACACTTGTCTGACTGCACTGCACACAAACAAACAAGCATGAATGAACGGAAATAGCAGAGAAAAATAGATGGATTTTTATTTATTTTTCTTTTCTTTTCGATTCGGCTATATATGGCCGATTCCAACGCTATAAAAGGACCCCTTTTTTTTCACGAAGATATGGAATAAAAAATTAAAGCAGAAGATTTGAGAGATATTCATTTTTGTTCTTCTTTTCATTTTTCACTGTTTTCTTTCTCTTTTTGCTTCTTTGTTACGAACACACACACACACGCATACAGAGAAATTGAATACGAAATCAAAAAATACAAAAGAAATTTGAAAGGTGATTTCTAAGTTTTTTTTTCTTTCTTTTCTATTTTTTTCTGTTATCTGCTAAGAAAAAGAAATAGGAGAGTGAGGAACGTACCTTGTGACTGAATCCTTTCTCTCTCCGTCGTCATCGGAGTTGGGCGAGGTTTGGAGAGTCCTTAAGAGAACGACGCATAGAACGGCACAGAAGCTTTAGAATTTTTAGGTTTTCTTAAGAAATGAAGAAGGTTTTAGGTTTTTAGCTTCTAAGCAGGATAAAACGCCGTCGTTTAGAGCCAATATGATGGCTTTGAAACGGCGTCGTTTTGAAGACCAGACCCGCGCGGTGACCCGACCCGGGGGTAGGATCCGCACGTTCTGGTTCATTGGATTATTTGAACAACTAGTCCTCCCTTGTTTTATTTTGTTTCAATCCGATTTCTTTCAATTTTTTTAATTTATACTACATTTTTATTATGAATTTATTTTAATCTAAGATCAAACGGTGGCGTTTTTGTTCTCTAGATTTGAACTCTTGAGGTTGTGCGTTTAATTGTTACTTTAGTCCTTAGTTTTGGATTGATTGTAAATTTAGTCCTTCGAATGTTGCAATTTTAATTCAATCTTTTTTATTTCATTTAATCTTGTAAATGTTTATTGTTTTTAAGTTAATTAAACCTTTTATTATTATTATTACTATTATTTTGTATTTTAAATTAAGTTTCGATTCAAATTTAGTTTTTAATAATATAATTGTAAATTGGATTAGTATCTATTTTAAATTTAATTATAGTATATTTTAACATTCATTTTACATTGTTTTTAATTTGATTAATATAATTCTAAGATGTGATATATTACTATTTTACATTATTGTTTTTAATTTATTACACATTTAAAAATATTATATACTATTATTTTAAAATTTAGAATGTATTATATATTGTAAAATATTCATTATCACATAGATTAATTATTTTTATGTAAATTCCTATATCATATATATCTTCTTTAATATTGTTATTCTACAAAATATATCTTTCTCATTACATATTTTCTATTTGTATAAAGGTTATTTTAACGTAGTATTATTATATATATGTACATAATGATTTTTAAAATATCTTCCTCTATATTTTTGTATATTTCAACTTTTACATATTATTATATATCATTATTTATGTTGAGTTTTCATTTTATGCATACTACACGTTAAATTAATAAATATATTACTTGTTTCAAATTCATTTTTTAATATATTATTATTCAATAATTATTATTTCAAATCTACTTTAAAGTTCATGTATAAATATTTCAAAAATGTACATAGAATTTGTTAGGCGTAATTCTTCTTTTATTGTTTAGGGTATGTCTTAGAAAATTATTCCTTAATTTCTTTGATGTTTGGTTGTCAATATTGGTATTTGTATAATGTGATTAAAATTATTGTTGTTATTTTTATTTATTATTTGCATATATGTTACTTCTTGGTATGTATTTGAATTATCATTTATCTTTTACATTACGCAACAATTGTACTATGTTTGTTCTTCTTAAAACGTATTTTGTTACAACCATTTCATTTCATAATTTTCAAAAACCCTGATGATCATAAGTTCTCGAGAGAATTGTGCCCTAACTTACTAGGCTTCAATTCATCTCAATGAATTTAGATAATCAAGTGTTCATTTTATTAAAACCACAATTTTAAAATGAAGCATTTAAGATTACAAAATGTTGGATCCTAACTTACTGGATACGACATTTTGTTGTCCCGATTTCAAAATAAAGGCAATATTTGAGGTTTAGGAATTTCGAGAAATTGAGCCCTAACTTACTGGATTCTGGTTTCTCGATTGACTTAAACAATCAAGTAACCTTCATTAAACACATGATTTTCTTAAGAAAGGGACAAATTTAATTTCGAAGATTGAATTGTTGCACCCTAACTCACTGAGTATGGCGATTTATTTTTGCGAAATAAGTGCGTCTTATCATTCAATTTAGTTTATTCAAGTTTTCTCACTGAAGGATCGTATTTTAAAATCTTTTCAAAGTTTCGACACTAAGACATTAAACAATCGATTCGGTACCAATTTTGGGCGTTACGAGGGTGCTAACCCTTCCTCGTGCGTAACCGACTCTCGAACCTATTTTCTCAAATCTCGTAGGCCAAAAACGTTTTAAGGTGTACCAATCACACCTCAATAAAGGATCGGTGGCGACTCCCATTTCTATTTTCAAAATCGATACCCATTTTTCAAATTTCAAAAAAAATGGTTTCGACATTCATAATATTTTATTTATAAAAGAAATAATTATTCACAAGTTCTAGATGTTTGACAATTATGAATTTAATTGTTTATATGACATAGTTATAACTAATTAAAAGAAATTACATGATAAAACATTAGACATATGAATGATTTATGGATTAATTTTCTTTTTAACAACATTGAATGATTTGTCAACTTAATAACTTAGCTGAACCCCAAGTTCTATCATGTAATACTAATGTGAGAATACCATTTACCGTTGATTTGACTATGAATTCCCAACATATCTACTTTTGGTTCTGTTACCAATTGAACACAAGCTATCAGTACATCAAAGTATACGAGTCGTGCACACATAGCCCGTCACTTACTCAGGATTGAGGTAACTCACACTATGAACATCACAAGGGAATAAACCCATAAACGGATCTAGGGTCTATTCCACTTGGGTCTTGTCTGATGCACTATCAGTTTAGTCAAGCATATTGATGTCTCTATCTTTTAAGAGTCATTTGCTTCGATACCCAAGACAATGTATCTCTCTATTTGGACTTGATAGATGACATATTAGTCTTCTAATCGACTTACTCAACTTCGATTAGACTAAGGACGTGCTTAGATTATCTACTAATATAAATTTTCTTCTGACATTACGATCCGGCCACGTAATGCCACTAAGTATTAGTTAAACATTAAATACTCAATGAGCCAATATTTGTTTTGCATGCAAAAACCATTAAGGACCATATACAAAAGATATTAATGATAATGATGGAGTTTTATTAAACCAATTTGTTTGAAAAAAATTATAAGTACATACCCGTAATCACTACACTAAAGGCACTAGATCCCAACAGGCCTAACCCTTAACTCAAAAAAATTGAACCACCGTGCTCTAAAGTTAAATGCGCGTTCATCGTTCTCAAAGAAAAATTGATTTCTAGCTCAACGCATCTACTACAATATTAGCTTTTCCCCGACGAAAGCGGGGTGTTAATACTAGTATAAATATAAGGGTAAACTACACTTAATGTCACTAAAGTATTGGTAAGTTCATATTTTGATCACTCAACTTCAAAAAAATTACAAAATGATTACTGAATTATTCGAAAGTTTTCATTGAAGTCACTAAGCTATTAAAATCATTGTTGTCCAGCCTTCTTTGTTTGCTCTGCCTGTACCAATTAAAAGCTCTCTTACCCTTCTCTTCCACTATTCATTTTTTTTAATGAAACAATTTTGAACATCACAAATTTGTGAACTAAATCCAAACAACTTTCTTCTCCGATCTCAGACAATGACTATCAAATCAACTTAGATCTAAGGTATGTTCTTCTACTCGATGAGAGGTATTGATCTAGCATATCGATCGTTGAATCACGTCACTTGGAGCTTACTAGCCAAACTTAAAAAAAAAATTAACAAGCCAATGACTTAAATAGAAAACTTTTGAATATTTCAATAACCATTTATAACATTTTAAAGTTATGTGACCAAAACGTAAACTTATCAATAATTTAATGAGTTGAGTGTAATTTACCCTAAATATAAATATAACAACATAATCTATTAATTGAAGTATAATTGATTTGGGGTACATTTCGTTGTCTGGTTACTCGTCAATTAATTGATTACACAATCAGAGAAGAGATATAGTAAGTTTTTAGTTATTATTATTTAATTAATTCCATTTTAAATTTATGGTGAGATGAAAAAGGGACAGCAGCTTAGGCACGTGGATCTGTTTGAGTTGATTTAGATGAGGAAGGGAGGATTTTGATTGACTTCAGTTGATTCATACCTGCCGCCCTTATAGACCCGCATGTTTAACGTGGGTTTTAAAGACGGATAGAGAAGTGTTTAATCTATGACCTTAATTTTAATTAATTCTACACATCTCTGACTAACCATTTAAATAATAACATCAAGTATAGATTAAAACACTGAAACCCATTATTTTAATTTTATTACAACACACATAGTATTGACTAGTTATCAAGTTACAACACACATCTACGTGCTCTTTTCCTTTCTTTTTTAATTTTGGTAAAAGGCTTAATGAAATTATGATATGTGTAAAAATAAAAGAAAAAGATAGTTGCCACGTAGACATAAGCATCTGTGCATTTTATTATATCTTTTATGAAGGCCCAAAAACATCCATCATCCACCATTTTATTCATTCTATCTAAGCCCGCACCCACAATGATTGAGTCAAAGTGAAACAAAGAGATCAAAATCGGATGAACAAAATTTTATGCTAGGATTGCTCAAGGCTTGGTCTATATTACTTTTTTCTTCTTTTCATCTTATGTGTTTATTGATTTTAGTTTTATGGAAAAATTTTCTTAATGTCGCCATCCACATCAGCTGATATCTATATTAAAACTCGTACTCGCAAAGATGGCAATATTATGAATGTGAAGGCAGAAATTGTTGTGATATTTCCTTATAATGTCATATTAATAAAGTTATTCAATTGCATGTTTAACTTTTCAACAAAGAGATAAATGAAACAATAATGTGTTTTTTAGGCTCGGCCCTGAGTTGTCTAGAAGTGCAGCCGTCTAGGGTCAAAGGCAGAAAGAGGTCAATTTTTTTCAATTTTTTAAGGGGTTCAATTGTTTTTCAATTTTTAAGGGGTCCAAAATTTTTTTTACTAACTTTTTAAGGATCTAAAAAAGTTTTATCCAACTTTTAAGGACTCAAAACCCCAATTCATTATTTCGCTTATGACTCCAAAAATATCAAGAACAAACTTGATGTTTTCTCAAGTTAAAAGACCACAACAAAAAGGGCATGATGGTTGCTTGGGAGCCATTCCTACTTTCTCTTATCATGGACCTAGTGCTTCACAACCAGCCGTAAGTGATAGAAGCCATGAAAGCTAAGATTGAAAGATTTAAAAACAAAATTGGAGAGCTTGATGATATTGCAGGGACAACACCGTAATACTTAAGAGGCATAGCATGTATATTATTGTTGTTTTTATTGATTATTATTGTCGATGTGTGTAATATGCATGCCATATATATACTTTGTTGTAATGTTATTAGGCTTAAGGATAAAAAGAGCTTTTATTAAGAAGTTAAAAGTTGAATTGAACTATTATGAAAAAGTGCATGAACCTTCAATTATCTTAAAATAATCGATTGGTTCTTTCTTTTAACGGCAGTTGTTAGCTAATCAATTTGACTATTAATTTTGTTGATATGATTAACGGAAACTACTAAAATTTGAAAAAAATATTTTTCCAAAAAATAAAATATGCATATAGAATAAATCTGGACAAATGGTTGTCTAAATTGTATTGGATGAGTGTAAAATTAAAAATTTCAAAATTATTAAAAAATTCTAAAAATATATAAAATTTTCAAATGTGAAAAATTCAAAAATATTATTTATTAAAATTCATATTGAATATACATATGCTCAAGTTGATTTTTATATAAATTTAAATTTTTTTAATAAATACTAATTATTTTTTGAGTTTTTGCACATTTGTATATCTTACTAGCAACTTCTGGCATCTCAAAGCTTAAGGAGCTTTATCTACAAGCCATGCTTTAACTTGAACATAAAATAGGCCAACTTGCACTACAGCAAAATAGGTTTTTAGCAGCACATTTAGTGGCGTTTGGATAGAAAACGCTGATATAGATCAAGAATTAGCGGCGCTATTTGAAAAAGCCACTATAGGTTGACCATTAGCGACGCTATTTGAAAAACGCCGCTATAGGTCGACCATTAGCGGCACTTCTTTAAAAACGCCGCTATATATCAAGCATTAGTGATGCGTCATGAAAATCGCCGCAAA
Source organism: Gossypium raimondii (assembly GCF_025698545.1). Taxonomy (NCBI): domain Eukaryota; kingdom Viridiplantae; phylum Streptophyta; class Magnoliopsida; order Malvales; family Malvaceae; genus Gossypium; species Gossypium raimondii. The sequence continues at coordinate 17,540,624 of NC_068567.1, forward strand.
AAGTTTAAGAGCTTTTGTGGCATTAGCGGCGCTTCCTGAAAAACACCGCTATATATCGAGCATTAGCGGGGCTTTTGAAAAAACGCCGCTGTAGATCGAGATTTAGAGCGCCGCAAAAAAAGTAAGCACAACAACGTCATTTTATGTTGAGCTTTAGTGGCATTAGTGGCATTAGTGGCGCTTTTTAAAAAACGCCGCAAAAAACATTTTATCTGTTTTAACTGGTTTATTTATATTAATTAAAATACAATTTATTTTTAATGGAATATTTAAATTCTTCAGAAAAAAATAATGAGACGTAGAAAAAATTTGAAAGTAAAAAATATAAAAATATATTTGTTAAAAATGAAAAAAATTAAAATACTATTATTTAAAATAATTTAATGTTTAGAGTTTAGTGTTTACAGTTTAGGTTGTAGGTTTATGGTTTAGTGTTTAGTTTGGGTTTTAAGTTTTGGGTTTAGGGTTTAATGTTTAGGGTTTTTGGGTTAGGGTTAAAGTTTAAAGTTTAGGGTTTAATGTTTATTATTTAGTTTTTAGGGTTTTAAACAAAACAGGGCCGTTTTGCTCTGTTTATGGACACTTTTCGACAACATCTAACAGAAACATAAGAAAATATTATGTGTGGTGTATTTTCACTTCTAATACTAGGAGTTGTTGTTCAATCCTTAGATATCAATAACTTCATTAGAATCCTGAAATACATCCAGTAATTGATGGTTCAATCATTGATTTTGCTAATTTTAATTGTTGAATTTTCATCAGTAATGTAGTGTTTAGGGTTTTCTTTGTCTAATTATGAATTTCATCCTTCTATTTTATGAAAAAAGTGAAGCTTTTACTTTAATTCATTAGAATTTAATCTTTGTACTTAAAAAACTAATTTTAAAATAATTATTAGAATTATTAAAATTTTAAGATACCAAAATTAAATTATAGATTCTAGAAAGGTTAAAAAGTAATTTTATCATATATTCAATTTTAATTTTATAATTTTCAAAGAAAAAAACCTTTAAAAACAAATTTATCATTTTGAGATTACATTCACCCCTCCGTCTCTTTATAGGCTTAAATTACAAAATAGTATCTAAATTATACTGTTTTTCTGAAGTTGGTACCTAGGTTTTTCTTTTTGACACAACTGTTATCTACACTAACTCTGTTACCCCGATTGTACCTAAACTATTCTGTATTACCCAAATTATTCCAACCATTAAAGGTATTTGCGGCATTTATGATAAAAACACCGCAAAAGGTAAGCAATAGTGGCATTTTTGAAAAAATCGCCGCAAAAAATCAAACAAAACAGTGTCGTTTTTAGTAACGAGTGGCATTAGCCACGCTTGGTTAAAAACGCCGCAAAAGGTCATTTTGTTTTAAACAAAATAACGTCGTTTTGCTCTCCTCACTTTCATCTCAACCTATATACCCGAAAGACCTTATTTTTCCCCCTAAAAATTTTCCCCAAATCTTCTCCAAATCAGAATCCCTCCTCTGTTGCATCGCCCTCCTCCACCCAACCATCTGTTGCATTGCTGTCGAGTGCCCCTTCTGTTGCGTTGCCGTCGTACTCCTCTGCTACAACCAATAGGTAACTCTTTGTTTTAAATTCATTGGTCTTTGATTATTGATGCTATTTAATCATCTATTTGTTATTTTAGTCTTTTTATTATTAAATTAATTATTTTAATATTATTAATACTATTATGTGGCATCATTAATCTTGCATCATTATTATTATTATTATTTTTATTTTTATATTCATGCGCATGCATCGCTTTTTATGTAATATATATTGTTTTATATATAGTATACGTATGCTTATATATATTTTATACATATGTTTTTATTTTTATTTTACTTCCTAACTTTTATATACATATATATACTTTTATATTTAGTTTCAATTTTTTTACTTTTGTATATATGTACATGTATGTATTTATATATTTTCTAATGAATATTTTTATATATATACGCACATGTCTATGTTTTTTATTTGCTTCAATACAAACTTATATTTTCAACACATATGTTATAATATATATATATTTATATATTTTCTTTATTTTCATAAATGCATTATATATATTTTGTTATAAATTCTATAGCCCAAAATTTTATCTGTAAAGCCATGTGTATGTCTTTTATTCTTTATAATTTCATGTATATATTTTGTACCTTTTCTCTCTTTATATTTTTTGTTTATTTCCTTCATTTGCTTATTGATTTATGTTTTCATTTATATTTTGTTCATTTGATACTTTACATGTCGTTGTTTTTATGTACATTAATTTTGTTTATTTCTATGCCATTGTTGTATTTATTATTGTAATTTACACTTAATGTAGCATTACATCATTTTTACTCGATATTAAAATTTTCAAAATTGAGATTATACTCGTATTTAGGATTTTCAAGGAAATTGAGCCCTAACGTATTGGGTTCCAATTTTCTTCGTTAAATCTAACAATCGAGAATTGCGCATTAATCAAAAAATAAAATGAAAAGCTTGTTGTCGGGAATTTAATATGTTGTATCCTAACGTATTAGATGTGACGTATTGATTTCTCGAGACAAAGATTTAAAAAAAAATAATAACAAAGGAAATATTCCAAGTTTAGGATTTTGAGAAATTGTGCCCTAACGTATTGGACCGCGATTTCTTTATAAATCTTAAACAAATGAATATTCTTTTAAATTTTATTACACGAGTATTTTGGACTAATTCATTTTTGAGGAATTAGAATGCCGTGCCCTAACGCATTGACGCATTGGGTGTGACATTTTCTTTCTCTGAAATGATAAGAGTCTTAATAAGTAACGTTTTTTAACTTTTTATTAAGGATCATATTTTTAAATTTTCGACATTAAGACACTAATTAATTAACTAGGTACCAATTTTGGGCGTTACGAGGGTGCTAATCCTTCCTCGTATGTAACCGACTCCCGGATCCATTTTTCTAAAACTCGTAGACCAAAGCTATTTTTTAGGTGATCCAATCACACCTCAATAAAAGATTGGTGGCGACTCCCAATTTTTGTTTTTTTAAAGTCGACAACTAATTTTTGTTTTTTTTCCAAAATAGAAATGGTTTCGACAGCTTGGCGACTCCACTGGGGACTTTTTAAAAAATAAGAGAGTCGAGCCACAAAGTTGATTAATTTTTTTCTTATGGTCGAGAAAATATATTTTTTTTAAAAAAATTCATGAGATCCTTTTGCATTCATTATTTTCTTGCTTAGTTGATCTTTGCATTATACATTACATGAGTTGAATGATTTTACCCTTTTAAGTGGGAGTGAGAAACTATTCCTTCGTGAGGTTTTCAGCTCCGTATAGGATAGTGGATCGCTTTCGGAATACATCGATACCTATGCCTTCATGAGATTATCATCTCTGTATAGTCATAGGGAAAATGTGTTCCCTTGAACCGAACTTGATCTATATGAGCCTATAATGGGTGAAGATCGAGGAATCTACTGGTTCGGGTACCTTTGCCCTAGAAACCAAACCTCATATAATGAACCTTAGGAACTTGCCCTAAGTAGAGTTATGTCAAACCCCTAGTGGTCACCCGAATAGGTTTTCTATTTATTCTTGCTTTAGCTTTGTACTAACCTATTTTCTTTTTTGTTGCGATTGCATTGCATTGCATTTTCATCATAAAAAAGAGGTGTTGATTCACGTTCAATTGCTAAATAGAGAGCTTGTCATAAGAAAATGAGTTTCTTGATAAAGTGGATGATAATATGGTTGTCCGAATATGGTCCAAGAAAACGTGATAAGAGAAGGATGATAGTTTAATGGAGGACTACACGACTATGGCTCCGTTGCCCAAGGATTCAAGATAACAAAGATTATTCGAGAGCCTCTGAACTTTCTTAAAGAGAAGCCAACGAGCATCACGAGGATGAGTGAGCAATGAGTTGCAGCCCGGATCAAGCAAAGAGGAGATGGAAGAGACGTCCCTTTTGAAGAGTTCGTGAGATTTATCTTAACGCTCGAATGAAGAAGAGGATCGAATGTCTTCGCCTATGAGGGCAAGGCTGCATAAATATCCAATTTATGTAAAGATATTTGTTTTCTAGAAAAGTTTTCTAAATGTAATTGAATCAGAATCAATGTCTCTTTAGACATGGACCAAAAAATGGAAAGGCTAGAATAGTTCCAAAAGGAGATGCAGGATCAACTTCAATAACAAATGAATGAACATTTTCAGAAAATTCAGCAAAAAATGATGGACAAAATGATGGAATCTCAAGGGAGTATGATGGCTCGATTAACTCAATTGTTGATCGGAGGAACTGATAAAGGAAAGGGCTCTGTGCTCAATGTTGAAGAAGGAGACAGTGAGGGACCTGTTTATCCCCCAGGCTTTACCCCTCAGCATGTTAAGGTATATCCGCGCAAATCTTACGGCACCATCAAGCCTCGTAGATTTTGCATCGGTCTTGTAACACCAATGAATTTTCAAGCTGGATCAGGCTCTAACCCCGGAGACAACCTTGTTAATCCTACTATCCCTGACTTCGACGAAATAGCTGAAACAAAGAAAATGAAGGATGAATTGCCAAAACAGCTAGGAGAAAAGTATAAATGGCTGAAAGGGAAATTTAGAGCAATGGAAAGTGCTGAGAGCTACTATGGGATTGATGCTAAAGAATTAAGCTTGGTTCTGGATTTAGTACTCGCTTACAAATTCAAAATGCCCGAGTTTGAGAAGTATAATGGAACTAGTAGTCCCGAAGCCCAAATTACTATGTTTTGTAGGCGAATGACTGGGTATGTTAGTAATGACCAGTTGCTGATACATTGTTTCCAAGATAGCCTCACAGGGGCAGCGTCCAAGTGGTACAATCAATTGAGTCATGCCAAGATTAATTCATGGAAAGATTTAGCACATGCATTCATAAAGCAGTACAATCATGTAACTGACATGGTACCTGATAGAATCACTCTACAAAACATGGAAAAGAAGCCCGATGAAATTTTTAGGCAATACGCACAGAGGTGGACGGAGGTCGCCGTCCAAGTTCAGCCACCGCTCCTGGAAAAGGAAATGACAATGCTATTCATAAATACATTGAAAGCTCCGTTCATCACACATATGTTAGGGAGTGCCACAAAAAGATTTTATGACATAATCATGAATGGTGAAATGATTGAAAGCGCCATAAGGAGCGGAAAGATTGATGCTGGAGGAAATAATAGAAGGCAAGCCTCAAAAGAAAAAGGAAATGAGGTGAACAACGTGAATACGTATAGCAAATCGAATGCTAATCAGCAGGGTTCATTAAGACAAGAATCATTTGTGAAACAAGGTACTGAAAAACTCCAGTTCACGCCAATTCCAATGTCGTACAAGGAGCTGTATCAAAGCTTATTCGATGCGCATGTTGTTTCTCCTTTACATGTGAAGCCTCTACAGCCTCTGTATCCCAAATGGTACGACACAAGTGCACAATGCGATTATAATGCGGGAATTACGGGACACTCAATAGAGAATTGCATTACCTTTAAAAAGCTAGTTGAAAATTCATCAACATGGGTATTGTCAAGTTGGATGGCTCATTTAATGTAGAAAATTTGTTATCCAATCATAATTGACAATAGGGTGAATGCAATATATGAGGAGATGTTGGGAAGTGTTCACATCAATGACATATAGGGAGACACAAATGAAAGGGGGACCTTGTTAGATATCCGCCCTTATAAATCTGGGAGTGTTCTAAGTAATTGAACTGCGGAAGAAATCCCTGTAATTTTTAGAGCTTATTTAGAGTAATGTTCAGAACATTTTTGTTGTTTTTAGCCTAAAAATGATAGAAATTCCTTTGTGAAATAGGCTCATGTCTGAACGTCATTATTCTAATAAAATACATATTTTCATTCATTTTTTAGCCAATATTTTTTCATTCTTTTTGAAATAATTATTCTTTCATTCTTTTGTATTTTCTTCCACATCATTCCTTCATTCATAATTATATTATACAAATAGTTATTCATAAATACATTCTTTTGTATATTCTTTTATATTGGGTCTCCAGATATCAATAACATGAGTGACGCTGCTACAGGCTTAGAATTTCCTTTTTAGCGAGGCAGGTGTTTAGAGGGATTTCATAACTTTGAAGATGACATAGATTGTAGCCTATTTTCGGACTTGTTAAGGATGGTAGAACAAGTCGAGAAACGGATCTTACCCTACAAAGAATCATTGGGATACATGACTTCTCCTTATATGGGGCATGAAGGTCATTTGGTCGATCTCGCCAAAAGAGTCTGATGGTCATTGATTCATCTTTGTGATCGTCAGTTACTTTACTAAATGAATGGAAGCTGCTTCATATGCCAATGTCACAAAGTCGACAGTTAGCAAATTCGTGAAAAATCATATGCCAGTATGGAACGCCAAAAGGATCATATCTGACAATGTACTAAATTTGAACAATAGCATAATATCAAAAGTTTGCAGTCTGTTCACGATTAATGCCATATCGCCTAAAAAAAAGATGGCGCAAAAAAAAAACTCTATCGAGTTTGCAGTCTGTTCACGATTAATGCCATATCGCCTAAAAAAAAGATGGCGCAAAAAAAAAACTCTACCGGGGCAATGCCTTTCTCTTGGGCCTATCGCGGTTTTGCCTATTGAAGACAAAATTCTTTCTGAGTTTTTGAATCCAATTCTGATTGAAGAGGAATGTTCAAAGTTGTCCATCATGGTCAAATGAATCAAAAGCAAATGATGCAAGTTCACAAAAAAGGTCCGTCCTAGAGAATTCCTTGAGAGGGACCTGGTATTGAAGAAGATCCTTTCCATACAAAAAGAACTTCATCCCAAGCTGGGAAGGACCTTATGTGGAAGGCCTTATTTGGAAAAACGTCAATTTTGATCAAAAAGGATAACAAGGACATGCCTAATCCTATGAGTTCAGATTCAATCAAAAATATTTTAAAATAAAAAAAAGCAAAAACAAAGAGAGAGAGAGAAAAAAGAAGAAAGAAAATGGAGAGGCCAAGGAGAAAACCCGCAAAGGGCGCCTTGAGACCAATGGGGATTTGAGTTGAAAAACTGAAAAGGGCGGCTCAAATATTGATCAGAATGAGGCACGAGGTGATCAGAGCAGTTCAAATTTTGATCAGATTGGGGCATATGATGATCTTGAATCAACAGGAATTGGTAGACAACATCTTGGGACATCAACAGAGTACTATAGATCTCCTAAACACATGTCAAACTCAGAAAGTTTGTATAGAGAACTTCAAGCTGCGATATCTGGGGCATCCAATTTTTATATTGAATTTGCTATTCTTGAAATACTTCATTCTTTTCTAAGATACACATTCCCAATCAATTTCTTTGTTATCCTTATTTACTACTTTTTGATAATCTATTCCTTTCGAGCTATGCTCAGAACCAATTGTATTCTCATCCATTGTTATACCCTTTTTGCAAGCATGTTGCATTGGAATAATGATTAATGGACTAATAAAACTTTCACAAGGGAAGTTTGGTATATTACTTTAGAAGTTTCTAAATAATACAGGACCCTGAAACAGGACTATTGTTTAGAACGCACCATGTTTAAAGGTTGGAAATCTGAAAAGGAAGAGTCTAAATTAGGACTTTCTCTTTGGATTTTGTTGTTAAAGACATTGATTGAACAAAATGACAAAGCTTAAATAAACAAGTAAGCAATGATCACTAGACAGTAGGAAGAGGTTTCCTCAGAGAAGAAAGCCTTCATTTATGCATGAGCTTTTGGTACTATACCCTGAGAATGGTGTAAGGGACTAGAGAGATTTAGATCCTGTATCCTTGAATTGTGATAGGAGAGGATCGAGAAAAAACCATATATTCCTACGTTTGGGTTACAGTGGGAGAATGATGGTACAAATTTTGCGCCCCAATGGATTGAACTTTGAGGTTTAAAGTGGGGGGCAACCTGACTAAATGTTTCTTCAGAAAAGCCAACCAAGCAAGAAGGCGTTGTAGCACATCGGTGTTAAAACCTTAATAAACTTCGAGCAATGACAACCTAAGTGAGATCATTCTCATAAAAAAATTATTAAAAAATTATGCATTCGTGCAAACACCATTCACACATGTCTAGTTAGGAGCATTTGATTCATTTTATGCCATCCTAATCATTAGGCATAATTAGGTTCATTATATAGGTCATGTTCCCTAGAGAGCAGATCAGTGAAGATAACAAATATTGCCTTCCTGCACCGACAGCGAAGCAGATCGAAGACACCAACCTTGCCTCCCTGGGTTGTAGCAGAGCAGGTTAAAAATAGCAGATCTTGCCTTCCTACACTGACAGCGAAGCAGATCGAAGACACCAGCCTTGCCTCCCTGGGTTGCAGCGGAGCAGGTTAAAAATAACAGATCTTCCCTTCCTGCACCGACAATAAGCGGATCGAAGACACCACCTTGCCTCCACAGGTTGTAGCGGGCGGGTAAAAATAGCAGATCTTGCTTTCTGCAATGACAGCAAGCGGATCAAGACACCAACCTTGCCTACCTGGGTTGTAGCGGAGCAAGTTAAAAATAGCAGATCTTGCCTTCCTGCACCGACAGCGAAGTAGATCGAAGACACCAGCCTTGCCTCCCTGGGTTGTAGCGGAGCAGGTTAAAAATAGCAGATCTTGCCTTCCTGCACCGACAGCGAAGCAGATCGAAGACACCAACCTTACCTACCTGGGTTGTAGCGGAGCAGGTTAAAAATAGCAGATCTTGCCTTCCTGCACCGACAGCGAAGCAGATCGAAGGCACCAGCCTTGCCTCCCTGGGTTGCAGCAGAGCAGGTTAAAAATAGCAGATCTTGCCTTCTTGTACCGATAGCGAAGCAGATCGAAGACACTAGCCTTGCCTCACTGGGTTGCAGCGAAGCAGGTTAAAAATAACAGATCTTGCCTTCCTACACCGACAGTGAAATAGATCGATGACCCCAGCCCTATCTCCCTAGACAGCAGTGGAATATGTTGAAGATTGTAAGTTCTATCTCCCTGGTCAGCAGTGGAATAGGTTGAAGATGGCGAATCTTATCTCCCTGAAGTTACAGTGGAGCAGATTAAAGCCAATAATCTTATCTCCCTAAAGTTGCAGTGGAGTGGATTAAAATCACAGATCTTATCTCTCTGAAGTTGCAGAGAGCAGATCGCATCGGGTCTTATCTCCTTGAAGTTGCAATGGAGTAACCCAAGAAAGCGAGTCTTATCTCCCTGAAGTTGCAGTGGAGCAGATTAAAGCCAATAATCTTATCTCCCTGAAGTCGCAGTGGAGCAGATTAAAATCACAGATCTTATTTCTCTGAAGTTGCAGAGAGCAGATCGCATCTAGTCTTATCTCCCTAAAGTTGCAGTGGAACAAACTAAGTAAGCAAGCCTTATCCTCCTGAAGTTGTAGTGAGGCAGACTGAAGATGGCAAATCTTATCTCCCTGAAGTTACAGTGGAGCATATTAAAGCCAATAATTGTATCTCCCTGAAGTTGCAATGGAGTGGATTAAAATCACAGATCTTATCTCTCTGAAGTTGTAGAGAGTAGATCGCATCGGGTCTTATCTCCCTGAAGTTGCAGTGGAGTAGACCCAAGAAAGCAAGTCTTATCTCCCTGAAGTTGTAGTGGACCAGACTCAAGAAATCAAGTCTTATCCCCCTGAAATTGTAGTGGGGCAGACTAAATAAACAAATCCCATCTCCCTAAAGTTGTAGTAGAGTGGATTAGAATCTCTCTGAAATTACAGTAAACCAGATCGCATCAAATTCATCTTTAAAGTTGTAGCAGATCAAGTTGAAGCTATAAGTCTTATCTCCCTGGAGTTGCAGTGGAGCAGATTAAAGATAGCAAATTTTGAAAAACTACAACGTGCAAATCCTATCTCCCTGGCATTGCAGTGGAGTAGGTTGAAGCACCAGTTCCTGTACCTCTGAAGATGCAGTAGGAAGGAATGAGGCTATTTAAAGAAGAAGAAGAGCGCTAAAGTCTAGCACGGGCAGGCATAATTGGCCATTTCTAAAGTCTTTGCTCCATTTTCGTTACACGATAATGAGCAAAGAGGGGCAGCTGTAATAGGCCAATTTAGCCCGGGCTCATAAAAAATAATAAACCCAAAATAATAAAACAAAGTCTAAAATTATATCATTTGGCCCGATCGGGATGACCCATTACTTGAAAAGGTTGAAGGTCTATCTACAAGCTTGATGCATATGGAAACATAATCTTCAAGGATATGCAATCTTAGATATGATATGTAATCTTAGATATGATATGCAATCTTAGATATGATATGTAATCTTAGATATGATATGCAGTCTTAGAAGATATGATTTTGTAATCTTAGAGATTTAATTTGTAGATACCTTTTAATCTTAGCCGTTGATGTAATTAATCTTATAAATGGTTTTGATAGATGGTATTTCAGTTATTTTACCCATTGAGGGTATTTCGGTTACTTTACCCACTGAGGGTATTTCGGTCATTTTACCAATCGAGGGTATTTCGATCATTTTACCTATCGAGGGTATTTTGGTCATTTTACCCTTCGAGGGTATTTAAATAATTTACCCATGAATCGCAAGCTGGGCTTACCACTTGAGTGGTCGCACGCTCGTGTGGACTCATAAGTCGTGTTATCGGCTTTTCGGTTTTCGCCGATCTACGGTTGTAGTGAGTGATTACACACCTAATTTGTCAAAACGCACTATGATCCACGAGCACCCTAAACCTACATTTGACTAATAATCTTAGTTAATCGCATACGCAGTTACACAATCGATTAATCTCAAGTTATCACAATCGCCAACTTACCCCAACCTGATTTAGCGAAGAGGAACAGTTCGCCTAACCAAAGTACTCACCAACGTTAGACCCTTCGAGAGGTTCCTAAGCACCAACTAAAAAACGGGTAAGCATTTAGATTAACCGGTAAAAGGGAATCACTCTACTACTATACTTACCAGTAATGCGTAGGAGAATTAACTACGAAAAGCAAGCCCCACGACCGACCCTAAAAGAATGGGAGGATTCAGCAATCAGAGCAAATAAAAAGGGAAAGAGTTGACTAGGGAAGAAACCGAAAAAATGAGGAGGAAAAGAAAAGAAGAGGTGGGGGAGGAGAAGTGTAATATTCGATCACAAGGAGAGAGGAGAAAGTTCGGCTTAAGAAAAAGAAATAACCGATTGGGGTTTTAGGCAAAGGGGAAAGAGGAAAAGAGCAACAAAGGTAGAGAGGAAGAGGAAAGGGAGATTTTGGCAAGAAGAAGAGAGGAGAGGGGAAGAGAGATTCAGCCAATAGCAAGAAGGAAAGAGAGAAGAAGAGCAGTAACGTACCTGGGAACTTGGCAAAAACCGTACCAATCGCAAATAGGTAAACTGAAACTGACCAAAATTTTCAACTGCGAGAGAGGGAAAACTCTCAAATACTGGAAGCCTCAGCACCCTAAAGACCAATTCAGCACTAGCAATCCCCCTAGCCGAATTTCCTAAAGTGCCAGAGTCCAATTTTGGCACAACTCTTCCTCTCAACAACTCCTCGATTATCTCCTGAAATCTCTTCACCGATTTCTCCTCAACTCCATCTATGACCAGTTCAACCTTCTTTCGGCAGTATTTCACTCCAACTCTGCCACTTACACGGCTCAAGTAGTAAAACAAATAACCCATTGTACAACCTAGGACTTGAACCTCAGACCCCACAGTATATAACACACCACCTTGCCACTAAACCACAGGCTTCTTTTGTGACATAAAACCAACACTAATATTTATAAAGCCTATAAAACAGCGTCAAAATTCATTTAAGGGAAAAACTAAAAATTCTGCAAAAGCCAAGACTTGAACCCAGACTTCTCCAACACTCCCATACATACCCAAATCACTTAGCCATTAAAGCAAACAAGCAATTTTGTGTCAAATTATGCAAAAATTAAAGACTTCAATTTTGTGGCGTTACAACTCTACCCCCTTTAACAAAATTTCGGCCTCGAAATTTACCTGGTTAGAATACGTGAGGGTATTGTTGTCGCATCACCTCCTCGGGTTCCCACGTGGCTTCTTCTGACCTGTGATTACGCCAAAGCACTTTGACTAGAGGAATAGACTTTTTCCTCAGTACCTTAACCTCACGGCCCAAATTACCCCTTTTAAATGCATGCATGCAGACTCATCTAAATTTCCACAGTCCAAATTTTGTGAACTAGACTCTAATACCACTAAATGTAGCCTCCCCAACCCGACCTAAACATTACACTCAGATTCGAGAGATTACATTAGCCACCAAAACGGCCTAGTAAGCTATTAGAGTTTTTGAAAAATAGTCATTGAGAAAAATTTATTTAGTCTCTTTTCAGAAAAACTTAGGAGTTACAAAAAAAAAAAACGATTAAGTTAAACATTTGCATTATAGCAATGTTTACTACTGAAAAATTAGTTGAAAATCCAGTTTACTTTCTTAACAAAACACATTTACAATTTAGCAGCGGAAAAGTGATATTAACGTAATTTTAATGAAACTAATGCTTCATGCATAATTAAATAAAAATTCGTATTTAAATAGCCTAAATGATTTAAATGTCATGCATGCCTAAGTAAAAACCGTAAACTAAGTCCCATGCCATAATAATATAGTTTCAAATAAAAAAAATTATAAAATATTCAGTCTACAATACTTTTATATAAAAATCAATATTTCAAGTCGAACCCTCTGAATTTCAAGCCTGCATCCTAACCTTGAGGATTATCTGAAAAGATAGAATTAAAAGGGGGGGTGAGCTATGACGCTCAGTGTGAGTTTTGTTACAATAAAACCAACACAAATAGTTGTTAGAAAACATAAAATATTATTGCACATTGTTTTCAAATCAATTCAAAATACGATATTTTAATGCCACCTATAACACTCTATACCTGGTTTAGTCGCCTGACCCTGGCTATAAGGTATTACAACAATAATCTTTAGACATTTTTCATGATTTCAATCAAATAATTCATATTCAATCATTTCCATGTTTTTCAATCAAATCAGGACCTAAATCGATCTTACAGAACATTTAAAACAAACCAGAATCAATTTTGGATTAAATTGAAACTTCTATGAAATTCTGAGTAAAAAGTGTAAACAAGGGTCACACGACCGTGTGACAGAGCCCAGGCTGTGTCGCCAAAGTGTGTATAATTCAAAAATAAGGTCACACGGTCATGTCACCAGACCGTGCGCAATTCAAAATAGGTTCACACAGCCGTGTCACAGACCGTGTGTGATTCGAAATAAGGTACATGGCCGTGTTGTCAGGCTGTGTAACAACATGTGGCTGTGTGGGAAAAACTTGAACCGTAATTTAAGAATCACACGACCATGTGGCAGCCGGTGTCACAAGTCCTGTGTGCCCAAAATTTTAATCAAAATCAAGCTAACTGACATTCAAATGCTTGGGCTTCAAGCAATTCAATAACCCACAACCAAACCTATCCAAAATGTGTCTAAAAGAGTCAAAACATACCAATTCACACTTAACCTAAGTGCCTAACAAATATGCCCCAATGACACCACAATTTGAAGCATAAACAACAATCATCCAACCAAACATGTAACACAAGTTAACTTTAAATCAAACATCCTTCACATTTTAAATAGCAAATACCATATATCACTTATAATCCAAACCATCCAATACTTCTAAAACCAACCAAACCCATAACTTATTGCAACCAACTTGACCATTAATCAAACACAAGGTAATTCAAATAGCTTATTGGCCTAAACATACCATTCACATATTCATCAACTCAAACCACAAACATCTAAATTTACCAAATAGAACTTACATAATCACATTCACCATGATATTGAAAATACACATCATATGACCATAACGCTTTAAACTTACAAATCTAAAACCTTATTTACACACCACTTATAACTAGACCAAAATAAATAGATAGCTACAGAATAAGTTGTTGGATAGTGTGATCACCAACACTTTCCAATCGACAGTGCAAATCTGACGATCTGCAAGGAAGAAATCCAACTAAAGTAAGCTTACAATAAGCTTAGTAAGTTCGTAAAACAAAACACACATGTTAACTTAATTATAAAATGTACAAAACATGAAACTAATAATTCTCGCCATATATACATCATCATTTTAACCTTTCGAAATACTTAAACCTGGATGATTCATATCATCAAAATACAATGGGTCAAATAATCATATACTATAATGCAAAACATCATAACATCTCATTCCATTTTCCTTTCAATAGTTAACTGTTTTGTCTGGAGAACAATAGTAAATCAACTTTGGATACATAGGAGGGAAATGCTCATATAAGCTAACATAAGAACATTTACCAATACAAGATGGTGCTCACACAAGCATCAGAGAATCCATAACACATGCAGGATTTGAAGCCATTGATATGATATCCATCACTGGTACATAATACCTGCTAAATACACCAGCACAAAGCCTGCTAAAAAACCTGCTCAAAGCCTGCTAAATACACTGACACGTAGCTTGATATGCCCTAAATGACATGTCATTTGTATCCTTGCTATTCACTAAGTTCACACGGGCTTATCTTGTTTTTCTAATACATTTCGAACTCGACTGTATACTTTCATTTCATTTATCAACCAATTGATCATAACCATATTCGGTTTCATTTAATTAAAAATGTAATAAGTACAATAGTTATAAACATGATAATTAAAATACGAACTTACCAAAATGTGATAGCTAACGACACGCGACGACGATTATTCTACGACCTTTCATTCCCCCGTTTATCAACAGCCTGGTCTGTTTCTTGATCTATATATAATAATTTAATTCAATTAATTAATTTAAACATCTTAAAACACCTAAAAATTCATGCAATTAACCCTTTTATAACATTTTACATATTTACCCTAAACTTTCACCTCTTATTCAATTTAGTCTCTAAAACCAAAATTCTCACAATTATTACAAATTAGCCCAAAAACCTTATGTCAATTCTATATGGTCCTTAAACAATCCACTTTTATCATTTCATCACAAGAATTACATGATATTTTACAATTTTAACAACTTAGCACTGTAAACTTTAAAATAAACTAAAATCACTTTACAAAATAGTCCTATTTAACTATCAAAATTAATAATTTATCATAAAAATTCAATAATATAAAAATTCATCCATGGTAAAATTCTAAACTTTTAACAGTTTTACGAATTAGTCCCCAATTAGCTAACTTAAGTTACAACGATCTCAAAAAAAATAAAAATCACTAGAAATGGGCTAGAAAAACATACCATGCAAAAGAAAATAACCTTGGCTAAAGCTTTGGTTTCTTTAAATATGGGGTTTCAATTTTGATTTTTCTAAATGAAGAAGACCATTTTCATGCTTTGTTTATTTTCCTTAATTATCTAATTACTATATTACCCTTTTGTTTAACTTAAAATTCATTAAAATAATGCCACAACAGTCCATTATAAACTAATTTGGTTTATTTACCTTTTAAAACCTCACTTCATGTTTTAATGACCATTTAGTACAATTTAATTAATAGCGATTGACTTTTGCAACTTTTACGATATAATCCTTTTTACTTAATTAGCTATCTAAACGTTAAAATTTTCTAACCAAATTTTAATGCAACACTGTAATAACCCTGTAAATAATAAATAAATGAATAAATAATAAAATACTAACTCACTAGTCGAATTTGTGGTCCCAAACCACTATTTTCGACACCATTAAAAATAGGTTGTTACACCACTACTTATTTAAGCATTAAAACTCACAATCATAGATTTCAAGATAATATAATATTTAGAATTTCCCATATTAATCATACAAGAAATATACACATTTATAAGTATGAAATAATTCATAAGCACAAAAATCTCATTACATAACTTTTAGAAATGTATGCACATGATGTCGAAGATGCCATACAATTTCGGTTTTCACTGAATTTATGCTATCCCCACCGCTACACTCCACTCCACCACCATCACTCCAATTTGTGGATTAACCACTAACAGTTTACAGTTTAATTGCAGGTGAAATCTGTCAATGTCTGTGGAAACACAACCTACTCGTAGATGAAAGTTGTTAGAGGGTTGCGAATGCATAGTAAAATGTTGTAGGTTGGATCTACTATGGTTGTGAGTACACAATGAGACCATTACAGTTGGAATCTGATATGAATGTGGCTACACAACGAATGTTTAAATGTAGAAATTCTACTAGTTCTTCCTTCATCATATCAACCCAGCCCATGAAAGGCAATCTAATCGATGAATTTCAATAATATATTGAAGCATTTAATCGTAATACAATTCAAGTAAGAAGCATGATACTGCTCATACGGTCATTTCAAATAAATATTTATATATACTTTATGAAGTTCATGCACACATTCAAAATCACAAATAATTATCATATTAAATCGATTATTAATGGATTATAGCATGTCTCAAATCATCAGGGACCTATTTACATAATTTAGTTCACTACAAATAATTGGAAACCTATTCAGGGACTAATATGATCAAAACATAAACTTTTGGGTGAAAATCATAATATTTAAAAAATAGTGGCACCTGGTTGTGTGGGACGACTTTGGCTGTGTGGGTTACAAGACCGTGTGGTTCGAATTGGGTTCAATTTTGCTTCAATTTTTTCGTAAAAGAACACACACTTGACTTCTAGGATTTTGTACGATGATCCTCACGTCCAAATTTGATCTGGGCCACCTACAATGGGTCTTTCGATAGACAAAAATGCAAGAATTACTTATTGAATTCCAAGATTTACTGAATTTTAGCAAGATTTTCGGGAAAATTGAAAAAAGATTCATAATCTATTTGAAAGATTGTCAAGAACGATGTTATTCTAGAACCTAAGGCTTTACGGAATTAGAAACAAGATTTCTTACCGATCATGGCTTGTTTAGACAGAAATTTGATGACGTTTTTCTAAATCGAAATGAAAAACGGATTGAACGAGGTTGATTTTGGGTTCGGGATTTGAATATAAAATATCCAGCAAAAGATGATGAAGATTTTTATGAAAAGGAGAAAATGAATTAAAAGAAAAAGATGTATTTAAAGAAGAGAGAAAAAGAATTAATAGATAACCAAAATCCTATTATGATTAGGAAAGGGACCAAATGGCAAGATTAAGCAAATTTTAGAGGGCTGTTTTGGCAAACAAACCCTCTTGCCGAAATTTAAAATAAAAGAAAAGGAATTAACATGGGAATCAAAGGAGGGAAAGTGATGCTTGACCATTGGACTATTGTCCATTTCTTAGTTATTTTCTACCACATTTATTTCTTATACTAACTTGAATTGTTCTTTAATTGCTGAAAAATAAGAGAAAAAATGCAAAAAAAAAAGAAAAAAGACTTGAACCTTGATTTTCTAGAAATTTTACTAAGCTCTTAACCACTAATACTAAAGCTCAATTCATAATGATTTTATAATTTCTTATCCCCTAATTTTTGGGGTGTTACACAGGCTTTCGGGCCTGGGTGGATGGCCTAGCCCATTATCAGGTCTATTGTAAATGATAACAAGGTAGATGAGTATGGTTTTCGATTGAGGGCCTATTTAATTTCTTAAGTATTTTTTAGCATTTAAGTAAAAATTATAAAAAGAATGCTAAAAAACCTAAAATATTATGAAAATTCTAAAAAAATTATAAATGTTACTAATAAAATGAAAAACAATAAAACTCTATATATAAAAAAGAAAGATTTAAAAAAAGTAATTAAAAATTTTAGTCTAAGTAAATAAATTGTCTAATTGATTGGTGCATCTGTAAATGATGATAAATTTTTTAAAAAAGTTTTTAGATGTTGGCTTGTGTACTAAATTGACCCTAAGTTAAACTAAAAACTAAATACGGTGAGATATCTTCCTTTTCTTATTCTGAAAATTTGTTTTATTTTTAGATTTATGCTCATTATAAAAAATTTAGATATTTTTAGATGCAGTAGTTGAATGAGGAATTTATTGTATAAAGAGATTTAAGTAAATGTAAGTAAAAACTGTGTTGGCTGATTTTTATATTGAATTTATTGATTTCTTAATTTTTAAAGTTTTATTTTGAGATTTTTAAAACTTTGATTTTTTAGATTTATTATAGTTTTTCATAATTTTTTTCATAATTTTTAAAACCTTTTATTCATCTTGAGTTTTTTAATAAATCTTTATAAATTTTTAATCTTTTAAAAACTTTTTGACAACATGAAAATGAGACAAAATACAACATTTTGAATGAGACCATTTCATAATTCTTTTTAGAGTTTTTTTTTTCTAGGCTTTCTTATAATTTTTTTTTATAATTTTTTTCAACTTAGCGAGTTCAATGATTAATCTTTCACATTTTGTAAGTTCATTAAAGAGATAGATGTTGACCACAAATTTTAAAATTGTTCTATACCTAAAATTAAGGGTGAGCATTCGATCGAATCGAATCGAAAATTTTCGAGTTAATCGAGTTTTCGAATATCATTTTATCATCCTAACTTTATTTGAAGTTTTCTCAAATCGAGTCGAGTGAGATGGAATTCGAATCGAATCGAATCGAATATATTTGTTCGAGTTAAATTTTAAAAAATAATTTTGGGTTCTTGTAACCACTATCACCCATCGTAATAAAATTTGTCCATCTTAATCAAATTTTTTATTAACTTTCATCACCTCATAATTTATTTATTAATTTTTTATATACTGGTTAACTTCTTTGCTTGCTTAGTTGTTTCAATTATCTTCAGATTCTTATCACTATGTATTTTGGAATTAAAAATATATTAAATGTAAAAATATGATTTTTTAATAAAAGCTATTTTAAAAATAAAATGTGAAATTGATACCAATATAAAATTTTAACAAGAATATTTTATGGCATAATTAATAATTCAATTTTAATATAAATATTCAATATGACTAAACAATTCAATAATATAAATAATATAAAATGTGAAATTTAATTTAATAATATAGATAGTAGATATGAATAAAATTATTACTATTTATGTTTAGTGATTTTTTTGATAATTTTGATTTTTATTTGAGAGTAAAGGGTGAGAAGTAAAAGTTTAGAGGAAAAATAAAAAGTTTTGGGGATTAAAAGTTTGAGGGAAAGTAAATAGGGAGAGTAAAATTTTGAAGGGAAAATATTAAAAAAAATTTGAGGGGGGAGGGTTTGGGGTAGATGAGAGGTGAGATGGGAAGGGAATAGAAGTTTTAAGGGAAAAGTGGGAGGGAGTAAAAATTTTGGGGGAAAATAAAAGGTTTTGAGGGTTTTTGGGAGTAAAATTTTGAGAAAAAATAAATGGGAGAGTAAAATTTTGGTGGGAAATGGATTTTGGGTAAATTGGGGGGTTGGGAGGGGAGGGGAGGGGAGTAAAAGTTTTTGGGGGAAAGTGGGAAGGAGTAAAAGTTTTGAGGAAAAAGCAAAAAAGTTTGGGAGTTTGAGGTAAAAATGTAAAATATTATAGTTTGATATTCGAATTATTTGAATTATTTGAATTCGAAAAATCAACTCGATTCGAACTCGAAATTTGAAAAAAAATTCGAGTTGATTCGAATAACTCGATTAACTCGAATAACTCGATTCGTTTAACTCGAAATTCGATTTTTTTCGATTTTTTCAAGTCGAATCGAGTTTTGCTCACCTCTACCTAAAATGAGGATTGAACTCTCAACCACTAATTAAGATAAAAGAAACCCATACCATTAACCCAACCTTGTAACTCACTTTAGCTTAAATTTTATGAAAGCACTTGTAAATTAATTAAAAATAAATAAATGAAGCTCGTAATTGAAGATCACAATATTTGGGTCTTAATTGAAAGTAGCAACTCATTAAGCCATTGAAATTAATTCTTTTTGTACAAGCTTGTAACAGTTCTTTTAATGGTGGTGGCATGGCTGCTAACGCGGAAAATGATAGACATAAAAATAAGTGGGGTTTTCAAAAGGAATCTTAATTAGTTTTTAATTATTTTAAGGAATTTTTAGCATTTAAGCATAATTTTTTAAAAAATCTAAAAGATTCTAAACGTTATGGAAATGAAAAAAAATACAAATAATATGAAAAGAACTCTAAAAATATTTAAAATATAAAAATTAGTAAAAAATTAATGCAAGTAAATGGTTTATTTTGTTTGATTGGTGCATCCGTAAATGTTGTTCATAAATGTTGGCTTATGCATCACCTTAAGTTATTTCTTTAAAACCAAAACCAAATAAATCAATACAATGAGATATCTCTAATATTTGTGTTTTGAAATCATGTTTAAATTTTTTTTATCTTAGTTATATTAGCTATAAAAAAGTTTAGATTTTATTTTAGATGCAATAGTTGAATAATTATTTTGTTATATAAAGAGATTTAAGTAAATGTAAGTGAAAAATATGTTAGATTGATTTTTTTAATTTTTAAAAGTTTTCAATTTTTAATTTTTAGATATTTTAGAAATTTAAGAGTTCTTTATTTTTTAGTTTTTTTGTTAGATTTTTCATAATACCTGTTTTTAAATTTTAACAGATTTTTAGATTTTCTTAGAATTTTTAGCTTTTTTGTTAAATTCTTTTAAAATCTCAACAATTTTTTATAATTTTAGAATCTTTCAAATTTATAATTTTTAATAATATTTTACCATCTTTATAAAAAAAGAAATATAGAGAAAAATAAACAAGATCATGGGGGCCTTCCATAATTTTTAGAATCGTTTTTTTAAATTGACTTAAATGTTAGAAATTAATGATTTATAAGATTAATTAAATCAATTCAGAAATTAATCAAAATTAACAATTAATTGAAATTAATTTTTTATAAAAAAATTTTGACAATCCCTTAATTAATGACCTGACAACTAATGTGATAAATAATATGTGTGATCCCATTTCAATTTTCATAATTTTTTTTACTTCTTTTTTCTACTAATTTCAGACCGGCCACATTCATTCTACTTGATGATCTCCCCACTAGATTTTCTTAGAACCCATTTTTCTTACAAGTAGCATAACCATCAAATCCTACTCTAAAGATTCCATTGACTTATACAGATTTCCTAAGTGTTCCATAAATGGGAAATGGGTTTCTCTTTTTAGCTCTAGACTAGCTCAAATCCTCCATCGCAATTTCTTTGGCATGATCACAAGTTGCGGCCGATTGAGTCCATTTCTGTTGGATCCAACTGTGGTTATTGGGTGACAAAGAACTTCCTCAACTCGAGGAGCCAAGGGGCAACCCCTCCTTTCAGTCGTGTGGAACAGTGAAACTGATAAGTGAATAAGTGGACGGAAACTTTTGAGAACCATACAACATCATTACATTCATTTGACTTCAATATCCTTCTCTCCAGGAGCATAGTTTTTAGACAGTAATGGATACATTACGGGGCCTTATTGGAGTCTTGTGGGGCTCCAAGGCGTATACACCTTCCTTTTACTGGTAAAAAGCTTCGAAAATGCAGCGCGCACTTGGTCACGATCAATAACACTTTTAGTAACGCACACATCCCCTCTTGTTATACCCTTACCCGGTGTGGAATCGTGGCACCGTGCAGGGCTATCTCGAAAGCATCTGTGGATGGCCCTATGCCTTTCTTGTGACCAGCCACTCGGACATCTCGTTGCCGTCATTATACCACCCGCTATTTTGCCACCCATGGAGATTGTTTACAAGTTGTCTCAAGTCACGTCACTTTATAACCCACCTTTCGACTAGGGGAGGGGACAATTGTTATACCCCTATCTGTCGTGGACACATGGCACAACGAAGAGCTATCTGAAAAGTACCTGTGGATGGCCTTTTACCTCACCTTGACCTGTGGCCAGACACCCGAATATCTTGTCTCTCATAAGACACTCATTGTTAGGTTACCCGCTTTTATTGAGAACACCTTTACTATCAAAAGAGACCAATGAGATATAACAATTTTGTACTACATCAGCAAGGAGAATTACAGAGTAGTATCGTGCTTGACGAAAACTCACGTATAATGGTCTTACCACCGACTGATTGCACGACCACCATGTCTCAAATTTACCAGTAACATGACATTACTGTCCACGAGATTTCCCTCCCTATAAGTACTCTATTTATGAGGAAAGGATTTTCTTCCCCATCAACAACCTTAAAAGCCTTCCTCAACACTCTCAGCACTCTATCTCCTTCACCTACAAAGTATCCTCCTCTCTCACCCTCCTACTTATTTGACTCTCCGTTTGTGTAGATGAATCAATCTCCTTTACCTCACATCTCTATATTTCATCCCTTACTGATTTTTTGCATCAATGACTCTAAATTATTGTCCTATTTTAATCATGATTTGATTATTTCTTAATTAATGAAAACCTGTATAATGCACTCCTCGGTGGGATTTTCAATTTCCTCACTGCCGTAGTGGCTTATAATTTATGTTGGTTCAGTTCATTCAGTTGGAAACAATGTGCTTTATACACTTGTAAGGTAAAAAGAAAGAACATGACATTGGCTCCCAAAGATCGAATTTAGATCTGCTGCATACTAACTTTTAAGAATGACACAACTCAGCAGATGAATAGGCTTGAAAAGTTTTGAGGCACAACAATTTAATTTGGTTTTTTTCCCATTTTTTGTTCTTCGATAACAAAAATTTTAAGTTAGTATCATTTTTTATATTTTTATTTACCTTCTAGTTTCAGTTAACCATTCTCAGGTTGTGAAAGTTGATTTTGATTTATAATCATTATTTATATTAATTAATAAGGTGAGTGTTTGGTATACCTTTTTTTTTCTTAATATTTTACTAAACACTATAAACTACTTAACCATTTAATCTTTACCGTGAAGTCTAAAAACTCCGTTGATAATATTCCCTAATTAATAATATAATTAACCTTTTCTCTATACATGTATAACTTCAACTTTGTTACATCTACCACGTGAACTATGATGCATGAACAGTAAATTCATGAACTTTTGAAGGCTATTTCAAAGGAGCAAATAGAAACAAAGTCAAGTATTTATTGGTTGTATACCAGAAATATCTCTTTCAACTACCAAATTATCTGCACCGCCATTTGACAAGGTAATGTTTTCGATCACATCATGGTATTGTGATCGTAGATATAATAAATATTATCACAGTCAATATCAGGTTTGATTCATCCTAATTATCAATAGTTTAATTTAACCTTTTGAAAACAAAATTTTTAATTTTGATCCCTAAAATTTACTATATTCTTTGCTTCTCCATCATACATAGTAATTCCAACATAGAAAAGGAACGGGGAGCAAATGCAATAAAGTTGCATGGGGCATGCACTTAGATTTCGTCAAATATGGGAAGATACTGAACCTGTCATTTCACGAATCCATGAGGACGCCCATCATAACCCAGAACACTGGATTTGCAACTTGCATCAATTGTAAGCGTTTAACTTTGAATAGTTGGTAACAGAGCTTGCCCTGCCGTCTTTCTAAAAGTCTATAAATACCCAAAGAGGCAAAACGCTTATAGGGCAGACATACATAAGTTTCTCTTTGAGCTTTTTAAATCTTCAGTCTTAATATAATTCAGTTGCCTTCCATGGCCAAAATCAACCTCATTTTAGCTGCTGTCTTTGTCTTTGTGTTATTATTCTCTTATAGAATCACGTTTACTGAGGGAAGGCTTTTGAAAGTTGACAAATTAGATGGGCCTGGAAATGTCGATATAACAAATGTGGTGACACACTTGAACCGTGACATTTTGGAAGAGGCATCATCGGCTGGCCATGTCAAAGGTACTACTACTGCTGCTGCTTATAGGTACGATGATTTCCAGCCCACGACTCCCGGTCACAGTCCTGGCGCCGGTCATGCTACCGGACCTTCCGGTAATTATAATAACTAGATTTATTAGTTTTATCCTATGTCCTAAGGATTATTATCCACCTTGTGAAATAGTCTCACGTTTCATGTAATCAATCTCTAGACTATCCTAGAATTATTTATTAACTAGCAGTGCTGTGAAGTATATATCTATGTCTAATGAACTTTCATGTAATATTACTTGAAGAAAAAAGAAATCGTCTCAATAGTTTGTTCATTATTCTCATTAGTGAAATATATATATATATATAAAAGGTAATTTGGTTTTATAAGTGCTGATATTTATAGACTTTGTTGGGTCCCAATTAGAAAAGAATCAGTGCCACTTCATCCACGGTGCAGTTTCTGCTTTGAATGTCCCATGGAACTATTCAGGGTTTCTCAGGTTTTTTTTTTTTATTGGAATGGGTAGATCGATCAGCTGCGTACATGTCTTATGTGTTTTTGCTAAGTCAAACGAATTTATTAAAACCGAAGCATCACAAAATAGCTAAAAGCTAGTAAAGCAAAGAACAAATTTCAAGGCTTAGCAAAACAAAACCTGGACAATAACAAATATTCAATTAGAGAAATAAATTCCCAACTCCCGCCTAACACACCAAATAATGGCTGGGTATGGATTTCGCTTCACACTACTAATTTTTTTCATTATTATTTAATTATCATTTACAAGTTTCTTTCTATGAATGTTTAAACTACAAATTAGTATTTAAATTTTATCAATTCTTCCAAATTGGTATCTGATACCACTAAATGTAATGCCCCTTACCCGTGTCAGACGCCAGGACAGGGTACGAGGCATTACCGGACTTTAACATAATCAATCATACAAAATCGAGACTTGAAATTTCGTCCAAATTAAATTTTTCTTTTTTTTTATATTAGATTTATCAACTCAACATGGCATTATCAAACACGTACAACCAATACAATATTCGCCAACATCAACAGCTTTAAACAAAATGGACTATCAAATAATATGGGCTAAATCAATTATGACACATAACAAAATGACCAAGTCCTTTATACATGCCATAATTTCAAAATAATGTTTTCAAAATACCAAAAGAAAGTTGATAGTGTAGATGGATCTCTGACGATCGCCAAATCCCGAGCTAGCCTGGTGATTCTATAAAACAAGGGAAAAGAGAGGGGAGTAAGCATATAGCCTAGTAAGTAAGTATGTAATTAATAAACATGTTTCTAGTATGTTTCCATATATAATATAATCATAACCACACATAAATTCACTATTCATTCAAGTTCCTGCAAGCTGTTTATTCGCATCATAGTAACTAAAATTATTTTTATCCGGAGCTATGGAACTTCAAATTAAGATCCATAAATTTTTCTTGAAACTAGACTCATATATCTTATTACCATAAAATTTTCAGAATTTTTGGTTTAGCCAATTAGTACATTTTATTCTTTAAAATTTCTCCTGTTTCACTGCTCAACAGCTTTGACCCTTCTTCACTAAAAATTAATTATCTCTTTGTATAGAATTCAAATGATGTTTTTGTTTGTTTCTATTGAAAATAGACTCATTGAGAAATTTAAGCATGTAAATCACAAACCATAATTATTTTTGTACAATGTTTAGTGATTTTCCAAAATTGGAATAGGGGATTTCGAAATCATTCTGACCCTGTCTCACTAAAATTCAAATATCTCAAAATATTTAACTCTTTTGCTTACTATGTTTCCTTTATGTGAAAATAGACGCATTCAGCTTTAATCTCATATCTCATCAACCTCTAATTCAATTTCCACCATTTTTGGTGATTTTTCAAAATCACACAACTATTTCTGTCCTAAACTGTTTTGCCGTTAAATTTACTCTTTCTTAATTTCATTACTTCATTTCATCGTACCAAAGGGTCGATTAAAGATCAAACACATTTTCATCACATATATTTTCACTTAATTAGTTTCCGATGAACGCTTCGAAAGAATCTGAGTTACACGGTGGATCAGCACGCAGCACCACCCTTATAGTCAATAGTACTCGGTGAAATCAGCACATAGCAACCACCTTTATACTCAATGGTACCGGGTGAAATCAGCACATAGTAACAACCTATGTAACCATTGGTATCCGGTGAAATCAGCACATAGCAACCACTTTTATTTTCATTAATATCGGGTGGAATCAGCACATAGCATCCACCTATATTTCCAATGATATCTGGCCCATTCCGAAGGTTCAACCATGAACTCTCACTTTTTTTTAAACAATTTTCCAACTCTTCCATATTCAACCACAACTCATAATTCACGTCAAGTAATTATCCCATATTTGATCATATCTTATAAAAATGTTAAAACATAAGTAAAAACAAGGTATTAATCACATACAAACTTACCTCGGTACAAAATATAGTAATTTTGTAATTCAGTCCACAATCTTTTCTTTTCCTCTATCAAGGTTGATTCCACGTCTTTCTTGATCTATAATAGAAAATTTTGCTTATTTAATACTCACATTCATCAAAACAATCCTTGACTTGAACTTTGGAAAAATTACAATTTTGGCCCTAAACTTTTGCATATTTACACTTTTTCCCTAAAGCTCAGAAATTAAACTTCATCTTTTATTCTTATGTTTTATGACATGCTGAACCTTTTTTCCTTCTATGGCAACATCAAATTCCCACTCTAACACTTATGAACATTAGGTATTTTTACCGATTATGTCGTTTTACTCGTGTTCACTTAAAATCGCTTAGCAAAAGTTGTTTAGCATAATTTATAGCTTCATATTCTACCATAAAACATCAAAATAAACACATTTCACCTATGAGTATTTTTCCAAATATATACCCTAGGTTAAATTATTGCTAGAATAAGCTAAATCAAGTTACCGGGATTCAAAAAACGTAAAGAACATTAAAAACGGGGCTTGGAATCACTTACTATGGATCTTGGAAGCTTGGAAACCCTAACTATGGCTTCCCCCCTTGTGAAATTCGGCCAAAGCTTGAAGATGGACAAAAATTGGCTTTTAATTTTGTTTTTGATTCATTTTAATAACTAAATGACCAAAATGCCCAGAATGAAACACTTCGGAAACATGCCTAACCATGTCCATTTTTGTCCAACTTAACCAATGGTCTAATTACCATATAAGGGCCTCCAATTTAAAATTTCGTAAAAATTGGACACCTCTAAAATGTAGAACTCCACTTTTGTACTTTTTACAATTTAGTCATTTTACCTAAATTGAGTGCCCAAACATCAAAATTTTCAAACGAAATTTTCACAAAATCATTTTTTGAAATCCTAGACCACAAAAATATAATAAAAATAAACTTTATCATGTCGAATTTGTGGTCCCGAAACCATTGTTTCGACTAGGCCCAAAATCGGGATGTTACAACTCTCCCCATTTTAGAGATTTTCGTCCCTAAAAATCTTACCAGAAAAGAGGTTTGGGTACTGTTTTCTCATGGTTGCCTCCGGCTCCCACTTAGCCTCTTCTACACCATGTCTTTGCCACAACACCTTCACTAAGACTATACTTTTATTTCTCAACTGTTTAACTTCCCGAGCCAAAATCTTTATCGGAACCTCATCATAGGTCATATCCGGTCAAATCTCAATCTCTGTCGAAGAAATTACATGTGATGGATCAGAATGATATCGTCGGAACATCGACACATGAAATACATTATGTATTCTTTCCAGCTCTGTCGGCAAAGCTAACCGATAAGCCACAGGTTCAATCCTTTCAATGACCTCATACGACCCAATAAAACGCGGACTCAGCTTGCCTTTTCGACCATATCTCAAAATCTTCTTCCACAGAGATACTTTCAAAAACACTTTATTGCCAACTTGAAATTCGATCTCTTTTCTTTTCAAATCCGCGTATGATTTTTTTCGATCTGAAGCAGCTTTCAGACAATCACGGATTACTCTCACTTTCTCTTTAGTTTCTCTAACCAATTCAACCCCATGAATCTGTTTCTCACTGAGCTCGGTCTAATACAAAGAAGTTCTACACTTGAGACCATATAATGCTTCGTACGGTGCCATCTTTATACTTGACTGATAACTGCTGTTGTAAGCAAATTCAACCAAAGGTAGGTATTTTTCCCAACTATCCTCGAATTCTAAAACACAACATCGAAGCATGTCTTCAAGAATCTGAATTACTCTTTCAGATTGATCGTCGGTTTGCAGATGAAATGCAGTACTAAAATTCAATCTCGTACCTAAGGCTTCTTGTAACTTTTTCCAAAACCTCGAAGTGAACCTCGGATCTCTATCTAAAATAATAAACGTAGGCACTCCGTGCAATCTCACTATTTCAGCAATATACAATTTAGCCAACTTATCGAGTGAATAGTCGGTACGTACCGGTATAAAATGAGTTGATTTCGTCAATCTATCAACAACAACCCATACAACATCTTTCTTTTTAGGAGTCAGAGGCAAACCTGTTACAAAATCCATCGTAATTCTGTCCCATTTCCACTCAAGAATCATCACTTGTTGAAGTAAACCCGAAGGTACCTGATGCTCGACTTTCACTTGTTGGCAAATCAAACACTTTGATACAAATTCAGAAATATCCTTTTTCATACCTTGCCACTAATATAGTTTCTTTAAATCATTATACATTTTAGTACTGCCCGGATGAACTGACAAATAACCACTGTGTGCCTCATGTAAAATTTCTGAATCAACTCATCATTCTTTGGTACGCATATCCTATCTCGGAACATCAAACAACCTTTTGAACCGATCCAAAGATCCGAATCATTACCCGATTCACACTGAGCTCTTTTAGCTTGTAACTCCCTGTCATTTTTCTGAGCTTCACAAATCTGTTGAAGGAATAAAGGTCTAGCCTTCAACTCAACCAATATCGAACTATCATCAGAGAATGTCAAACTCGTATTCATAGCTTTTAAAGCATACAAGGATTTTTTGCTCAAGGCATCTGTGACCACATTTGCTTTTCCCAGATGATAATCAATCTCTAACTCATAATCTTTCAATAATTCGAGCCACCTCCGTTGTCGCAAGTTTAAATCTTTTTAATTCATCAAATATTTCAAACTTTTATGATCGGTAAAGATTCGACATTTCTCACCATACAAATAATGACACCAAATCTTTAAAGCAAAGACAATGGCAGCCAATTCAAAATCATGCATCGGATAGTTCTTTACGTGCGGTTTTAACTGTCTCGAAGCATAAGCTATCACTTTGCCTTCTTGCATTAAGACACAACCCAAACCATTCAAAGACGCATCACTATAGATTACAAAATCCTTCCCCGACTCGGGTTGTACCAAAATCGGGGCTTCAATCAATTATGCTTTTAATTTATCGAAACTTTGTTGACATTTTCTATCCACTCAAAATTTACATTCTTTTGCAACAACTTAGTCATAGGAATGGCAATCATCGAAAATCCCTCAACAAAATGTCGATAATACCCGGCTAAGCCCAAAAAGCTTCTAACTTCAGTTACATTCTTCGGCGGTTTCCACTCTACAATTGCCAAAATTTTGCTCGGACCCACCCGAATACTATGTGTCCCAAAAATCCAACCTCAAAAAGCCAAAACTCACTTTTACTGATTTTAGCAAACAATTTCTTCTCTCTCAGGATCTGCAACACGGTTCTCAAGTGTCCGGCGTGCTCGGATTCATCTTGATAATAAATTAGAATATCGTCTACGAACACAACCACAAGCTTATCTAAATACGGTCGAAAAATTCGGTTCATCAAGTCCATGAAAATAGCTGGAGCATTAGTTAAACCAAAAGGCATCACAAGAAATTCATAATGTCCATACCTCGTTCTGAAAGCGGTTTTTGGCACATCTGACTCTTTAATTCTCAATTGATAGTAACCGGATCTCAAATTGATCTTCGAAAACACTATTGCCCCTTTCAACTGATCGAATAGATCATCAATCCTCGGCAATTGATACTTTTCCTTTACAGTCACTTTGTTGAGCTGACGATAGTCAATACAAAGTCTCATAGAGCCGTCTTTCTTCTTCACAAATAATACAGGAGCACCCCAGGGAGAAAAACTCGGTCTTACAAATCCTTTATCTGTCAACTCTTGCAACTGAGCTTTTAATTCCTTTAATTCGGTCGGAGCCATTCTATACGGAGCAATAGAGATCGGTGCAGTTCCAGGTAATAAATCAATAGCAAACTCAATCTCTCTAATCGGAGGCAACCCAGACAATTCCTCTGGAAATATGTCCGAAAAATCACAGACTACCGGCACTGATTCTAGTTTCGATTCAGATATCTCAGTATTCAACACATAAGCAAGATAAGCTTCACACCCTTTTCTCATGTATTTTTGAGCAGACATGTGCAATATCACCATGGGCAATTTATTTGATTCATCGGTAATGACGTCTGGAGACGACGTTTCTTCACGAGCGCAAATAGTGTATGCTCGAGCAGGTGCTCTGGCCTCGAACCTCGCAGCTGTATCTGTTGTCTTTCTTTGGCTACCACTCACAATTCCTGTGTTTCTGGGTGGTCTACCTCTAGCTGCCGTGTTACTTGGTCTCGTACTCTAGACATTATCTTTCTCCACTAACTCCGGTCAATCCCGAATAAAATGATCTCGTGAACCACATTTATAGCAAACTTTATTGTTATACTTGCCCCAACATTCACCAACTTGCCGTCTCCCACACTGTTGACACTTAGGTTTATTCAGTCTAACATTTCCAACACTAGCTATTAAAGTAGCCTTCGAACTCACAGGTGGTCTGTCTCGATCTCGTCTGAAATAACCTACAGTAGCCTTTGATCGGCTAACATCTCTTAGAAGTTTTTTGATGCTGACTGAAATGATTTACTCGTAAGTCTCTTTCTTACAACACTAACTTCTGAATAAGCTTTTCTTTTCTCCTTCTTGAGTTCTTCGGCTTTACATGCTCAATCAACGAGCACAACAAACTCTTTGATTTCTAGAATCTCAACTAACAGTCGAATATCTTCACATAACCCATATTCAAATATTTTGCACATTATTTCTTCAGTTGATACACATTCTCGTGCATACCGGCTCAGTCGAACAAATTCACACTCATATTCCGTAATAGACATACGACCCTATTTTAGCTCTAAATTTTTTTACGTTTTTGATCAATAAATCTCTGACTGATATATTTCTTTTGAAATTTCGTTTGAAAGAAGTCCCAAGTAATTCGTTCTTTTGAAACAACAGAAATTAGAGTTTTCCACCATTGATAGGCTGCATCTCTCAACAAAGAAACGGCATATTTAACACATTCATCGGGAGTACACGACATTTCATCAAACACTCGGATTGTGTTCTCAAGCCAAAACTCAGCTCTTTGAGTATCATCATCATTAGTGTCCCTGAACTCTTCGGCCCCTTGCTTTCGGATTCTCTCAACTGGAGGCTTACTTAATCTTACCAAATCAACACCTTGTGGAGCTACAGGGACCGGTTAAGGAATAGGAGGAGGTGGAGGAGGTTGGGCATTCGGATTCGCCCGGATAAATTCTATGTACCAGTTAGTCATTATATAGAGCAAGGCTTCTCGAGCCTCATCTCTCTGACTATGCATTTCAGATCTACTTTCAACTAGCACAGTCCCTTGCACGGGAGCCGGCGCGTTACTCTCTACATCATCAGCTACAGCTCGGTCGGGATCCATTTACTATATAAAAACACAATTTAAATTGTCAGGAGTCATCACACTATCACAGTATTTTTATGGCATGTATAAATAGACTTTTAGACACATTAGGTTAGTCCGAGAATCGACTAAACTATAGCTCTGATACCACTAAATGTAACGCCACTTACCCGTGTCAGACGCCAGGACAGGGTATGAGGCATTATCGGACTTTAACATAATTAATCATACAAAATCGAGACTTAAAATTTCATCCAAATTAAAATTTTCTTTTTTCTTTATATCAGATTTATCAGCTCAACATGGCATTATCAAACACGTACAACCCATACAATATTCGCCAACATCGACAGCTTTTATACAAAATGGACTATCAAATAATATGGGCTAAATCAATTATGACACATAACAAAATGACCAAGTCCTTTATACATTCCATAATTTCAAAATAATGTTTTCAAAATAAAAAAAAGAAAGTTGATAGTATAGATGGATCTCTGATAATCGCCAAATCCCGAGCTAGCTTGGTGATTCTATAAAATAAGGAAAAAGAGAGGAGAGTAAGCATATAGCCTAGTAAGTAAGTATGTAATTAATAAACAAGTTTCTAGCATGTTTCCATAAATAATATAATCATAACCACACATAAATTCACTATTCATTCAAGTTCTAGCAAGCTGTTTATTCGTATCATAGTCACTAAATTATTGTTATCTGGATCTACAGAACTCCAAATTAAGATCCGTAAATTTTCATTGAAACTAGACTTATATATATTATTACCATAAAATTTTCAAAATTTTTGGTTTAGCCAATTAGTACATTTTATTCTTTAAAATTTCCCCTGTTTCATTGCTCGACAGCTCTGACCCTCTTCACTAAATATTAATCATCTCTTTGTACAGAATTCAAATGATATTCTTGTATGTTTATCTTGAAAATAGACTCACTGAGAAATTTAAGCATGTAAATCACAAACCATAATTATTTTTGTACAATTTTTAGTGACTTTCCAAATTTTGAATAGGGGATTTCGAAATCATTCTGACCCTGTCTCACTAAAATTTAGTTATCTCAAAATATTTAACTCTTTTGCTTACTCTATTTCCTTTATGTGAAAATAGACTCATTCAGCTTTAATTTCATATCTCATCAAACCTCTAATTCATTTTCCACCATATTTGGTGATTTTTTAAAATGACGTAACTGTTTCTACCCTAAACTATTTTGTCGTTAAATTTACTCTGTCTTAATTTCATTACTTCATTCCATCGTACCAAAAGGTGGATTAAAGATCAAACACATTTTTCATCACATATATTTTCACTTAATCAGTTTTTAATGAACACTTCGAAATAATTACATGGTGGATCAGCACACAGCACCACAGTTATAGTCAATAGTACTCGGTGAAATCAACACTTAGCAACCACCTTTATACTCAATGGTACCGGGTGAAATCAACACATAGCATCCACCTATATTTCCAACGATATCCGGCCCATTCCGAAGGTTCAACCGTGAATTCTCACTTTTTTTTACATTTTTCCAACTCTTCCATATTCAACCACAACTCATAATTCACCTCAAGTAATTATCCCATATTCAATCATATTTTATAAAAAATGTTAAAACATAAGTAAAAACAAGGTATTAATCACATACAAACTTACCTCGGTGCAAAATATAGTAATTTTGCAATTCAGTCCACAATCTTTTCTTTTCCTCGATCAAGGTCGATTCCATGTCTTTCTTGATCTATAATAGCAAATTTAGCTTATTTAATACTCACATTCATCAAAACAGTCCTTGACTCGAACTTTGGCAAAATTACAATTTTGCACCTAAACTTTTGTATATTTACACTTTTTCCCCAAAGCTCGAAAATTAAACTTCATCTCTTATTATTATGTTTTATCACATGCTGAACATTTTTCCCTTCTATGGTAACATCAAATTCCCACTCTAACACTTATGAACATTAGGTATTTTTACCGATTATGTCGTTTTACTCATTTTCACTTAAAATCGCTTAGCAAAAGTTGTTTAACATAAGTTATAGCTTCATATTCTACCATAAAACATCAAAATAAACACATTTCACCAATGAGTATTTTTCCAAATATAAACCCTAGGTTAAATTATTGCTAGAATAAGCTAAATCAAGTTACCGAGACTCTAAAAACGTAAAGAACATTAAAAACGAGGCTTGGAATCACTTATTATGGAGCTTGGAAGCTTGGAAACCCTAAATATGACTTCCCCCTTGTGAAATTCGGCCAAAGCTTGAAGATGGACAAAAATTGGCTTTTAATTTTATTTTTAATTCATTTTAATAACTAAATGACCAAAATGCCCATAATGAAACACTTTAGCAACATGCCTAACCATGTCCATCTTTGTCCACCAACTTAACCAATGGTCTAATTACCATATAAGGGACTCCAATTTAAAATTTCATAACAATTGGATACCTCTAACATGTAGAACTCAACATTTGAACTTTTTACAATTTAGTCATTTTTCCTAAATTGAGTGCCCAAACGTCAAAATTTTCGAACGAAATTTTCACAAAAACATTCCTTAAAACCGTAGACCACAAAAATATAATAAAAATAAATATTATCACGTCGAATTTGTGGTCCCGAAACCACTGTTTCGACTAGTCCCAAAATCGAGATGTTATAGTATGGGAATTAGAAATAGGGACACATAGCCGTGTCCTGGCCCGTGTTCGTGCTTGTGTAACTCAGTGACTTGTGCCACATGTTCAAGCCACATGCCTGTGTGTTAGGCCGTGTGGGCATATTGACTTGCACTCTTTAAAAGATACGGGGGACATACGGTTGAGACACACGCCTGTGTCTCTGCCCGTGTGGACGAAAATAGGCTATTTTACAAGCCACATTTCTCTCCCAATTTGGCATCCACCTACACTCAACATTTTTCATATACACAAGTCATAAATATGCATAAAAAAAAGCCCAAAATCAAGCCTTAAATATGTAAAATCATTACATACAACCAATATGCCCTTAGGCACCTCAAATGACAACTTATAACATGTAAGTCTACACATTCAATATATCCAATGTTTAACTAACTCATGCATATTTGTACCAAAACTTACCATGTAGATCATTAATCAAAACATACCATTTAAAATTCAAAAAAAAAACATACCATTTAGTACCATTTATGTACTTGATCTCTAGTATCAAATGGTCATGTAAGTCACTTGTAATTTGTGCACTAAAAACACCAATACAAACCATTCAAAAACTAACCTCATTATACATATGTGCTTTCCACAAAAAGCACTAAATCATTCCAAATTATAATACATATCCAACTGCATATTCAACTACCATTTAAATTTTCATCCATCAAACATAAATTAATTCACATAATACCTATACCAAATCACACATCAAACATGACAAGGTCATTTATATATATACATAGCAAAATATACCAAAGTACAAACCAAAGCATATGGCCATAAGCACAACATCACACATTAGCCAATATTAGCCAAAATAACCTATACATGCCATTATAACCGAAATTAAACAACTAAAAGTACCAAAAGAGCTGATAGATAGTGTGATATAACTCCAAAAAGCTTCCAACCCAAACGAGCTTCCGAATCACTATAAAACACGAAAATAACACAGAGTAAGCATTTAAGCTTAGTAAGTTCGTATAACAAAGAAATTAACTTACCATTTAGTCACATTTAAGGTAAGCATACAAAGCATATCCAACCCAATTTGGCCAAAAGCCTAAACACATATCCTCATCAACCATGTTAGTCATGTAATTCATATAATATCAAGAAACATGTACGAGCTCAACAATAATCAAACTTCCATGTACATATAAATTCCACTTTGTGTATCTATATATCATGTACCAATCATTTTCATATATGTCATGTAACTACCTGTAGTAGTTCATATTGAACTCATGTAATCTCGTAACAGAATAGTGGCTGTTCAACCATTTAGAATATCGTTGGATACGCGGGTAGTACACATGAGGTGTACTAAATTGTAATCCGTCAATTCATGTACTCGTATGCTCATACGAGTTGTAAATGATAAGCTCCTCTGAGCTGAAAAACGGTAGGCTCCTCCAAGTTGAATAACTTTAAGCTCATACGAAATGAGTAATGGTAAGCTTATACGAGCTGAGTATTGGTAACCCTAATGACATGCCATTTGTATCCTACAAATTCTTAAGGTTCAAACAGGGCACGATAATCATTGTACGTCGTCAGATATGCGATCAGTATTTATATATGATGATAATGCGGATAATATATATCTAATTAAATCAAAGCATACAATTACACAATTTAATTACACAAACTTACCTTGATGAGTGTACGTAGATACGGAGACGATTAATCCGATATTTTCTCTTTGCCTCGATCTAACTCCGTACGAGGTCTGACTGGATCTGTACGGATAAATTTAACTCAACTCAATATAATTTACATTCAATTTAGTCCAAGATATAATTTTGGCAAAATTACCATTTTGCCCCATACTTTAATTCTTTTGCAATTTAGTCCCTAGGTTCGAAAAATAAAATTCATGCAACTTAATCCTTATCTAAGCCTAGCCAATTTTTATACATATTAATAACAACCCATATATTTCATAAATTCATAATTTTACCATATAATATTCTCTATTTTTCAATTTCATCGCTATTTGACAATTTTACTAAAAATTTCTTTACAAAAGTTGTTTATCTAACAACAACCATTCATTATCTACCATCAAACTTCAAAACTCAAGCATGCTCATCAATGGTAAATCCCTAATAGTTTAATAATATTACAAATTAGTCCCCAGGCTAGCCAAATTAAGCTATAATGATCCCAGAAACATAAAAATCATAAAAAACGGGTTAAAATTGCATACCTATCTGAAGGAATTAATGATGGCCGAATAACCTAGCTTTCATGGTTTTCTTTTCTCCCATTTTTAGTTGAGAAAGATGAGCCTAAGATAATGGTTTTATTTTATTACTTTTATTTTAACTTTATTTGTCATTTATTAATTAATTACTTAATTAACCTTTAATATAATTAAAATTTACACAATTGCCAAACCATTATCATCCACTAACATAATGATAGGCTAATTACCATATAAGGACCTCTACTTTAAAGTTCCATAGCTATTTAATACCTTTAGCTATTAGAACTCAACTTTTGCCTTTACGCGATTTAGTCCTTTTTACCAAATTGAACATGTAAACGGTAAAATTTCTTAACAAAATTTTATACGGTATTTCTATCATTCTATATATGGTATTTCTATCATTCTGTAGGAAATAAAATAATAATAAAATAAAATTTTCAACCATAGATTTGTGGCCCCGAAACCAGTGTGCTGATTTCACTAAAAATGGGCTGTTACAGTTTGTGCTTTGATTATCATTCCCAATATAGTATCAACAACTATGTACAAGATATTGGAGTTTCCATTAGAATCCCTATTTACATATAGTTTACAAATGTCTCAACTATGTGCGACCCCCATGCAGGGCCTTTCACTCACGCCCTATTGTTCTTACACATTTCATTATCCTTACTCATCAAGAATCATAACATACAAGGCTATAAGAACTTACCAGAAGGTTGAATCATCCATCGATTAAGCGTGGTCTTAGCCCTATCTTATTGAAGAATAAGAGAACATTTAGGTTAAAATAAGAACAATAGCGTAAAATAGAAAGAGAACCATCTGGAATGCCTTCCCCCTTCACTAGATATAAACTCCCTATCCCCCGACTGTGGACTTTGACAAGTGACAATGCTTACCTAACCTAAATCATCTATTTTTCCAACAAAAATCTAGGAGAATGTAAAGGAAATTTGGCAAAGGTCTTTGTTACTATTTGACTAGTCATAGAGAGGGTCTAATCAATTCAATTTAATCCCAACTAACCTCGTTACGAAAATAAAATAGAACAGTGCTCGGATAAACTGGGTGTACTATACCTTGGTGGTGACTCGTGTATGGCATGGTCTTGAATACAATCAAATTTCTTACAGATTTCTCATACAATTGATATGCTTTCAGTCCTTAGCCAAAAATATAGTTCGTACCCTTTCCTTATTTGAAGATACCTTGTAACTAAATCCTTAGTTATCACTAATAGGCGGATACTTTAACACTAGTATGTGCCAATACTATGACTCACCATCAAGTCAACAGGGTGACGGATTATGCTACCACAGTACGCCAAACAGTTTACATAAATACCTTACCCACCTTTCTGATTCAAAAGTAGTATACTTCCTGGCAAAATGCCCACATATAGTCATAACAGACTTCTCTTCTGTGACATACACCTTCGAGATTCCAACTAGTGCGAATGTAAATAGATAGTCTTAATTGGCGGATTCCAAACTCGTGGGCATAGTTGGTGGGTACTTCCGTGTTTGATACGACCACGCCCTGTGCACATTTTTGGACCAGTTCTCTAAGCATTGTTTGCAATTTTTTGCGAGCTGAACTAAGCTCCATTTCAGCTCAATGAGCTCGAATAAGCTCAAATTTAGCTCAATTCCATTTAGACATTTTTGATTATCAAAACTTGATTGTGAGGTTTCCTCCTATCCTATTTCGTTTGAGTCTTGTTCTAACTTATCTAGCTAGCTAGTGGCGTCAACCCGACTCTTTGAACTTATCACCATCCTGGTGTGGCGTTCATCCACCTTTTTATACCTTTGGTTCTTACTTCTTCATAACTAACGGGTCAAGGTCCATCTTCGATATTCCATTTATCCCACCTTAAGCAATATAAGTCCCGGGGCAATACTCTACATAGTATTGAATCGATCTTGATGCTTGAGTTCGTATTCCATCCCATTTTTATCGATTAACTTATAAGTTATTTTCTTTGTTAAAACTGAACCTATCCATCTCCAAAACCAAGCCATCTTTTGAACCCATTTTAATTACTTCCGCTCAAACATTTCCATAAAGCTATCTTCAATTCAACAACGAACGCAACTTCTCGTCGACGATCGGGCAATTAAGTGAATCGACTCAATCAACCGAGCCGAATCACATCATTTGGTATCAGAGCTTGCAAAACGAGGAGCACCCGACGTTATCCCTTGTAACCCAATTTTAAGCCGACCCTCTAAGCCGCAATAAGTCTTCTTGAAACAAAATACGAATTCACGAGAGTGAAACGAGCGAAAAAAGGCACGAGAGGTGAGTACATTAGAGCGAGCAAAAGCCTAAAAGAGAGTTCAAACACGAGAGTGGAGTGAAATTTTCCTTTCGAGTGACTTGCGAGATTTTATGGTGAGTGAATAATCATGTCTCGAGAAGAATTCTCTGCCGATGAATTTCAATACTTGGTGAACGAGATGGGCCGAATGTTGGAGGAAAAACTAATTCCATTACGAAGACGTTTGGTCCAAGTGGAGGAAAAGGCCCGACAAAAAAAAATCCACCAAGTCGAGAAATGTAGTCGAGATTATCACGGCGATATACGTCCAAAGAATACTCGCTAAGAGATTCTTATTGGGATTCTTATTCGTTAAGGAATTCAAGATGTGACAGCTTTGAGCTTGTGACCTTTCGATATGATGAACGAGAAAGCACATGTTATTCCTTGTATGCTTCAAAGATGTCATTCCCGAAGGTTTGTTCTCGAAGAAAGGGATGAGAAGCCTACGAAAATAGTTTCTCTTTCTTTGAGTCAAACGATTATCTTTTTGATTCTTTTGTATCGTCCTCACATTGTAATAAAAATGAAAAAGAAGAAAAAGAAAAAGAAAGTGAAGGAGAAAAAGAAAAAGAAAATGCAAAAGAAAAAGAAATCGAAAAAGTGAGAGAAAAGGAAAACGAAGAAAAGAAAATTGAAAAAGAAATTGAGATTGAGAAAAAAATTGAAAAAGAAAAAGATGTTGAAAAAGAAAAGAGAGAAAATGAAGATAGTGAGCGAGAACAAGAAAATGAGAACGAAATTTAACTAACCCCCGTGATGTTTGCTTTTGTTCTGTTCCTTCGTTTCAGGTTTTGAGAAATCCCTGTGACGATTATCAACTTCAATATCTTCCTGACGAGCGGCGTTTTTGCATGACCAAAAAAGGTAAGGATGAAGTTGAAATCGAACCACACGAGCCCGAAGGTAAGATAGGTAAGGAACACCTAGCACTTGAATTTCCACTATCTTCCTTGAATGTGGGTAAGCATAATGTAGAAAACTTTATCTTTGTAAAAGCTTCAAGCAAAAAAATGGTTGATTTTCTTTCATCAATTAGTGTTGTAATCTCAAATGGTGGTGAGACGAGATTTTCCAAAACAAATCTTTGCATTGATAAGTTTAAAGGTGAAGTCATGTCTAATTGGCAAATGCGAAACTCGATTCTGGGTAACAACAAATTTTCATATAAACATCTCAATTTAATTAATTGTGGAGATTATGTGAACCCTTTACTACTTTGTTTGAAATCATCGAGTTTTTGCAAATTTAGTTTGAAGGAAGTAAAGAGATTTGAACGTTTGTTTCTGTGGACACAAAAATCCCTTTGGGTTGACAAGTTTGGTTTAATGAACTCTTTGCTACACTTTGGCATGAATAATCAAAATCAAGTTTTTAAACTCGAAATCTATTTTGGTACATTTTGTGGGAAAATCAAGCATCATCGATTGTGTGCGAACAATTTCTATTATTTTGATGCTTGGTTGTTGAACAAGGAAACGGGGTATGATAAATTTGATTTCAATTTAAATTCATTCCTTAAGTTCGTATTTCATTTCGATAAGGTTAATTCAGCCACGAAACTTCCACTAGACTACTTTCCCGAAGAGAGAAGGTTTGTATTAAATGAAAAAGGTACAACTGATTCTTCTCTTCCTACTCTTAAAGGTAAACAAGAAATGACTTTGGAAAACTCTAAGACATCCTTGTCTTATTCGCATGTTGATGAACACTTTGTTGATGCTTTGATCTTTGAAAGATATTATTTTCCTGATGGTATTGGTTGTTTGTCTTTAACTTGCAATGAAATGCGTGTTTTGAATGCGCAAGATGAAAGCCTGTATAAATTGATCATTCTGATTGACCATGTAGAAATGGTATGGAAGTGTATTCTTGAGTTTGACTGTGTGCGAAGATATTTGGTTGACTATCATATGAATCGATTGAGTTCACTTGGTTGTAATAATGGCATATCGAGATTGTTTGAAAAATTGAAGTTTGCAAGTTGTGATCAAATGGAACCAAGGGTTCATAATCGAGTGACTAAGTTTTCCAAGCCTTGTGGTTGCAACTTGAGCTTGATTCATTTGTACTTCCTATTACCGGATATGGGGAATCAATTTGAGTAGGTAAGACCCATTTATATTCTTGAACTCAACAATGGTTTATTTGTTCAAGTTCTGATTGAAATCTGTGAGTGGGCTTGTAAGTCCTTCATTCACTGTGTCCCCAATTCTTTTCTCTATTATGTAGATCACATATTTAAAT
Organism: Gossypium raimondii; assembly: GCF_025698545.1. NCBI lineage: Eukaryota > Viridiplantae > Streptophyta > Magnoliopsida > Malvales > Malvaceae > Gossypium > Gossypium raimondii. The sequence continues at coordinate 17,581,669 of NC_068567.1, forward strand.
GTTATATCCCTAAAGAGGGAGGGACTGCTAACTTTATTCTTTTTCGAGAAATATGTGATTTTCAGAATTTTAGAAGCATCGTCGTCAACCAAGGGGATTGTGATGAGGAAGGATTTTTCGCGAGTAAATGGTCCGATTTGGGGACAAATCTCTTAAAAGAGGGAGGGGATGATATGACCACGCCCCAGACACATTTTTGGACCAGCTCTCTAAGCATTGTTTGCAATTTGTTGCGAGCTGAACTGAGCTCCATTTCAGCTCAATGAGCTCGAATCAGCTCAAATTCAGCTCAATTCCATTTAGACATTTTTTATTATCAAAACTTGATTGTGAGGTTTCCTTCTATCCTATTTCGTTTGAGTCTCGTTCTAACTTATCTAGCTAGCTAATGGCGTCAACCCGACTCTTTGAACTTATCACCATCCTGGTGCAGCGTTCATCCACCTTTTTATACCTTTGGTTCTTACTTCTTCATAAGTAACGGGTCAAGGTCCATCTTCGATATTCCATTTATCCCATCTTAAGCAATATAAGTCCTGGGGCAATACTCTACATAGTATTGAGTCGATCTTGACGCTTGAGTTCGTATTCCACCCCATTTTTATCGATAAACTTATAAGTTATTTTCTTTGTTAAAACTGAACCTATCCATCTCCAAAACCAAGCCATCTTTTGAACCCATTTTAATTACTTCCGCTCAAACATTTCCATAAAGCTATCTTTAATTCAACAACGAATGCAACTTCTCGTCGACGATCGGGCAATTAAGTGAATCGAATCAATCAATCGAGCCGGATCGCATCAGTGTTTTTAAACATTACATAGCATTATCCTTGACAAGTGTCGATCTACGATTAAAGAATTCAAACAATTGATTTAAATTTGAAACTTCTCACTAACGCTTGGTTCTTTATAAATACTACTTGTTCAACACTTCGCTCCCCTCCAAAATTTTTTTCATTGCCATATTAGAACCCTAATTTTTGTCTCTGCTAAAGTCTTTTTTTTCCTTTTACCTTCATTTCACACTTTATTCAAAGGTAATCCCCCTATTCTCTTTCCTTTACTATTATACAAAATGGTCTGAACAACGACCCGTGGAAAAGTTCATGGTGGTCCTGCCTAAAGTAGTAAAGGAGACAATCCTGGAAACATTTTCGTGGTTAGACCCAGAGGTCCCAATGGTACTCGTCGTGTACTTGCTCCCATGTACGAATGCAACATTACCGAGAAGGAATTAAGTCGATATCTAGTAGCCAGGGCCATCTTTTGACCACACTTTTCTTACGACTTTCGTTTAATCCGAGTGGAGTGTTACCAAAGTTACAACAGCGATGGATTTATTCTTCCTCTCTTACTACTCGAAGCTGGCTTTCATTTTTCTCTATATGCTTTCTTCTGCTCGGCGCTCAATGAATATGACATTACACCAAGGAAATTCTTCACCTTTTTCTGGTGGACATTGGTGGCCTTTATCATCGACTATTGTTTGCACAATGAGCCACCTATTCTTTACATTTTCCAGAAGATCTATCAGTTAAAGATTAAAAGGTAGGGTGCCTTAGCTGGGATGGCCCATTTTAGTACATGCCATGGTTATAAGCCCATTATCCTAAATTGGGCCTCAAACCTTCATCTAAGAAAAGAAAAATTCGTGAAGGTCACGTGTAAGCTCAAAATTAGTTTTGGCTTTCCCACTTTATGTTCCATACCCCAAAGGATATCTGCTTACAGAGTCAACATGTTTATTCTAAAATTGCTTGGAAGCAATTTAATTGATTATGGAAGGGCTGTATCCTATAATTGGGGGAAATTGTTACTGTCCGAAATGTCTTCCAATACCACCTACAAGGGCTGAGTCCAAAAGATCGACGGGCGAATGATCTTTTACTTTGGGAGGATAAGGGAACCTCCCTTCTATTTCTATAAAACATGTGGACTACATCCACACCACTAAAATATCATTAATTATGGCATGTCTTCCACTCAATTTCTTGATCGGACTAACTCTCTTGTTGTTGCTGCAATGTCTTCTTCTTCTCGTACATCTAATACTTCTTCACCTATTCCAACTAGCAATATGGACACCTTAGCTTTAATAGAGAAATTTCACGGAAATAAAGGAGTTACCACCGTGCCTTTAAGGATAACGTCTAATCAACCTTAAAAAAGGCTAAGGGTGGAAGGAAGCACCCAGAATACCTTCGGTTGTGACTGCCCACAATTGTTGCGTTATAGACTTAGGAAATGGCCTATTCCCTTAAGGGCCATCACCCCTCCTACTCTTGCCCTGTCAGTAAAGTGCGTCAACTCTGTAGACTCTACAGTTCATGCCACTGATCCTCCTATGGTTGTAATCCCACCAGAAATAATACACCAAAATCAGTTAAAGACTCTTTTTGGTTCCTTACTCGATAATGCTCCAACTGGCTAAGCAGATAGTCTTTTCCCACTGTGGGATCTCTTTACATCAGGGCAACATCCCTTCTTACTGGATGCCATCTAGCAACTGCAAAATAACAACTTGCCTCAGTACGTGAAAGATGCTTTCCTCGCTTCTCTTTCTTCAAATCCTCAATTACCCCCACTCTTTATACTGGCAAGGACCTTCTAAGCTTTATCAGCTGAATACGAGCTTATAACCTAGGCCCTAATGCAGCTCTTAGCCAAATTAAAGATCTTGAATCTTGTGTTCACTGTTGGAAAACCAAATATGCAAGTTTGGAAGGCCGAGCCAAACAAATAATGGAATAGATCAATTAGCTAAAGGCCAGAGAGCCCTTTTGGGAGGAGAAGTTCAAATCTCAAGACCAACAACACTTATTTGAGTTGGAGCATCTATGCCAATCTAATGAAAATGCTCTGAAAAGTACTAAGAAGACACCAAAAAGAATATGGCAGAGGCCTTACCCATATTGCGATCCAATCTGGTTATTCATACCCATGTTGTTGGAAGTCCTCTCAACCTAAGTCTAGTAAACTTCAATTGCGTACAGAAGGTCACCACTGAATCCCTAAACTTCAATGTTTACAATCTTGAGGGAAAATATTGGGAGAAGTTCCAGAGGGAATGAAAGCAATCAACCAACTTCTTAGCTCCCAGTGAGCTAGAAATAGAGGAGGAAAATTTGGAAAATTCCATTGACTATGAAGAAGCCCCAGAGAACACTCCCAAACAGAAGAAGCCCCTACTGACCCAACCGATCAGCTTGCAGAGGAGGGAAACTGAATACCTTTTTCTTTTCTTGTATATAATTCTTTTTTCAATTTGTATTATTGTCATTCATTTAGAAATGAAACTATCATCTTACTTTTCAACAATACTAACCATGTGCTAGAGTATTCCTTTAACAGAAATATTTAACTTACCCAAAGGACTAAGCCAAGTTCAACGTATTATGCATACATGGTTGACTCTAATTCAACTTTCAGAGGATCAGTTAAATTGAAAGCTCTAATACCAATTAAGTTGTAACACCCTATGCCTGACCCAATTTACCAAACCCAAATGCAGTATGTCACAATATTTACATACTTAACAAAATTGTTTAGCTGACAAAATACCATACTAGATGTATTTCTTATTTATTTAAAAATATTTTCTAAGTCAAAAGATTTGAATGAAATGTTTATCATTTACAACACTCTTAAAAGTAGTATAAATTATTACAACTTAAATTTTTAATAAAACAAATATATTCGTGGCATATAATCTTATCTGCCATTTGAAAACATATTCCTAAAAATATCACTTTGTATGCATAATATTGCACTACGATAAACTATCTTGGCGCATTCCTAGCTTGGTCCCTTTTGGCGAACTGATTCAACTCAAGGACCTGCGTTACAAATAAACACCCATAATTTCAATGGAACTTATTGAGTGTCAACTAGTCATAAATTTATGTGGTGATGTTGGATTCCTCGACTTAAGAATTCTGGACTTCCTTTCAGATTTTGGAAGATACTTTTTTGTATTCCCGGCGATTAACTATACACCAATCTCCAACTCGACAACCTTGTACATGTTCCACTCGATTGGCGGAATACAGACTCACCACCTTATATCATATCCCATTTCGCATTTGCTTGAAGATACAATTGGTTATATTTCCCAGATTGATATACTCACGAACACTACTCTCGACGAATTTATATACTGTCTCTGACAGCTGTCAGTCACACCGTATCTTTATATCGATCAATTCAGCGAACTTATACTGATGAATCAAATGTTTTAGGTCATTTAAAAGAATCCCAAATGACTTCAATACCTAAAGTGAGAATTTCTTGATTTGGCGGACATTTACACCACCCATAATTCTAGATACACCAAGCTTTCTATCCTGGCAGATTGCGAATAGTGGGTTTACAAGTCAAGTTTACCCAGATCTCACCAGAAATGTGGACAAACAACTCGTCACTTAGTCGTTACAGAATCCACTTTATAGAATTTCTAGATGATACGCCATTTAGGCACTTCGAATAATTCGCCACAAAGTCTCTTCAGATAATTTACTAGAAAGGCTTTTTAGATAATTCGCCACAAAGGCTTTTTAGATAATTCACCGCAAAGGATTTTTAGTTAATTTGCCACAAAGGCTTTTCAGATAATTCAAAAATAAGGCTCTTAAGATAATTCGCCATAAAGGCTTTTCAGAAAATTCACTGAAAAGGCTTGGTTTTGTTTGCCACCCAGAAACCACACAAACTGTCGTTTTTGACAATATGGATTTACTTAAACTCAACATAGCCTGAGGTTTGCCCATTATTGCCCTTAGGACATGCCCAAACCCTAGTAGACAAATGCAACTCATCCACCAATACTAGAATATTCCATGGCCATCGTCTTTGACATACCTGCCATAGTGGCCTTTTCTCATGAATATTGTCCCGATGGACCTTGCTTTTATAGTCTCGATAGACTACATGCTTGCCATATTGGCCTTTGTGTTTACTGTCCCAATGAATGTCATCAAAGCACTACCATGAAATCTTTCAACAGATCACATACTTTCCCGACACTCTGCCTAAACCCCCTTATCGTCACCATAGTTGGTCTTGCATAACTCAAATAGAATCTACATAGATTTCATTCATAATCTTAATAGAATCATTCTTCCTAACACATAGCTTCCCATGCATACTTACCACATTACCTGTAACACCCTTAACTCGTATCCATTGCCAGATTAGGGTCACAGAGCATTCCTGAACAAAAAAAATATTTAAATATACATTATCATAAACACATTATAAATCAATCATTCACATACATATGGTCCCTAAATCGAGCCCTTGAGGCCCTAAAATACCTTAGAAATTATTCAAGACTAAATCGAAAACATTTGGAAAGTTTAAGAAAAATTCACAATTTTTTAAAAACAGGGTCAAACGGCCGTCTACCTCACACGGTTGAGGCACACACCCGTGTCTCAGGCTGTGTGACCTTCGAATTACCTGTTCCTCACTCGTGTAACTCTCTGAGTAGGGTCACACGGTCATGTCACACGCCCGTGTGCTAGGCGGTGTCACACGCCCGTCTGCCAGGTCATGTGTTAGGCTGTGTAACTATCTGACTTGCATGCAATAGAACCTATAGGGGACATATGGCCATGTCGCCAGGCCCTGTGTGAGTCACATGCCTGTGTCTCAGGGCATGTGGGCATAAATTTGTCCAAAATCAAGCCATTTCCAACACCAAACCATGCACACATCTAAAGGCCTTTTTTACACATAATTAAAACATTACCAAAACATACATGTAATGACCAATTCAGTAGTCCAAAATCAATCAACCAATATGTCAAACAAGGCACCTCAAATGCGTTCATCCACAACTTATCTAAACATGTATATGTTGCCACGTTTTAATCAAAAACATCTAGTTCAATACATTCCTAAAACATGCCATACCTTATCCATAATCAAACCAATTGAACACACACCATTTGAGCCATTCGAACATTCAACAACATAGCCACATTGACATAAACTAGCAATGTATCAAATGTACCAAGCCAAACAACTTATACATACCAAATCTTCATCTAGGCATTCAACTAAACATCATTATAAGTCCACCTATACTTGCCATTATAACCTTGGCCAAAACATCAAAAACTACCGATATTTATGCTAGATAGTGGGATAGATCTCTAAAGAGCTTCCAAACCAATGAAGCTTCCAATAATCTATAAAACATAGGAAAGAAAAATATGTAAGCACATAATGCTTAGTAAGTTCGTAGAACATGAAACATAACTTACCATTTCATTTAAATAACATTAAGTATAAGCATAATGTTACCCAACCAAAAGCTTGGCACAAGCCTAAGCATTATTATCAACAATACACAAGTTAGTGCATTATTACATAACTTACTTGAATTAAACATAAGGTAAGCCATTTCTACATGAACATACTTCATTTGATTCATTAACCTTTTCATGTGCATATGCATTATTCCATTTGGAAACTTATCTTTTCAATTCCTTCTCATGCCCGTTCAACCAACTAGAATATCATCGGATACTCGGGAAAGCTCACATGAAGTGCGCTTAAACATATAACAATAACCTTTCCTTTACATCGTTGCTCACACGAGTTGTGAAATGGGTCTATCGTTGCTCACACGAGTTGTGAAATGGGTCTACTCACACGAGCTGTGGGTCGAAATGTAAGCTACACGATGCTGCTCACATGAGCTGTGGGGTATCTACAACAAATGCAGGACCTCAGCCATCGGTAGGACATTTAAGACCAGCTCTCGAAACATGAAATCCCTAATGACATATCATTTGTATCTTATGAATTCCTAAGGTTCAACCGGGACTCAATAACCGTCGTAGCATGGCTTAGATATACATTATTCAATAGTATTACAAATGCATAATAACATACAAATTAATAACATGAATATTGTATTTCATACATATGATGTACCTCGACACTAAGGCATAGAAACGTAGCCAACTAATCCAAGGCTTTAGCTTTTTCCCGATCTAAATCCGTACGTGGTCTATCTTGATCATGCAAGCAAGGGACTTGGCTAAACCTTTAAAAACTCAACAATGGAGTTTTCCTTATCCTATTTTTTGTAGAGAAAAATCTAAAGAAGATGAGCACTTATTTTTCTTTTATTTGTTTTATGCTTATTTTACTAATTACTATATTAACCTTTGTTTTTAACTAAATAAAACACCAAATTCATGCCCATCTTTGCCAAATAACATTAAGAATGGTATAATTACCATATAAGGCCACTCACACTAAAATTTTATAGCCATTGGTCCCTTTAACAAATAGAACTCCACTTTTGCACTTTTTACGATTTAGCCTTTTTCACATTATTAATCATGCAAACATCACAATTTCTTAACGAATTTTTAGTACGACCTTACTAACATCCCTTAAACATTAAAATAATAAATAATAATTTAATCATCAGATTTGTGGTCTCAAAACCACTGTTTCAATTTTACTAAAAACGGGCTGTTACTACTTCCCCCTAAAGGAATTTTAGTCACGAAAATCTTACCAAATAATAAGTTCGGGTATTGCACTTTCATAGCTTCTTTCAGTTCCAAAGTAGGCTCTTCTATTCCGTGTCACTACCAGAGATGTTTCACTAAAGCTATACTTTTATTTCTCAATTCTTTAACTTTCCTAGAAAGAATTCTGATCGGTTTTTCACTGTACGTCATATCCGGTTTTATCTCAACATCAACAGGTGAAATCACGTGTGAAGGATCTGATCGATACCGTCATAAAATCGATACATGAAATACACTTTGAATCCTTTCTAACTCTGAAAAAAAAGCCAATTTGTAAGCTACTGGCCCAATTCTCTCAATGACCTTGTACGGCCCGATAAACCGCAAACTAAGCTTTCCTTTTCAGCCAAATCGAATAACTTTCTTCCAAGGTGATACTTTCAGAAATACTCTATTGTCGACTTGAAATTCAATACTTTTTCTTTTCAAATCTGCATAAGATTTCTGTCGATCCAAAGCCACTTTCAAACTGTCACTTATCACTTTATCCTTTTCTTCGGTTTCTCGAATCAAATCAATACTAAATAACTTTTTCTCACTGAGCTCAGTCTAATATAATGGAGTTCAACATTTTCAACCGTAAAAGCTTCGTATGGTGCCATTTTAATGCTAGCTTTATAACTATTGTTGTACGCAAATTCAAGGAACGACAGAAATCTCTCCCAATTACCTTCGAACTCTAAAACACAACATCAAAGCATATCTTCAAGTATCTGAATTACTCGTTCATACTGACCGTCAGTCTGTGGATGAAATGTTGTACTAAAATGCAATCGAGTACCTAGAGCTTCATTTAACTTATTCAAAAATCGAGATGTAAATCGTGGATCCCTGTAAAAAATAATGGAAAGTGGCACACCCTGCAACCTAACGATCTCAACAACATACAACTCTATCAATCTCTCAAGTGAAAAATCTGTATGCACTGGAATAAAATACACGAATTTCATCAAATGATCTACAATGACCCACACAATATCTTTCTTTTTTGAAAATAGAGGCAATCCTGATACGAAATCCATTGTCATATGTTCCCATTTCCACTCTAGAATCATCACAGGTTGTCACAAACCAGAATGTACCTGATGTTTGAATTTAACTTGCTTACAAACTGAACATTTCGATACGTACTCTGGAATCTCTTGTTTCATACCTGGCCACCGGTACATCTGTTTTAAATTTCCATACATTTCATTACTTCCAGGATGAATCGATAAGCTACTATAGTGAGCTTCCTGCAAAGTCTTCTGAATGAGATCAGAATTTCTCAAAACACAAATTCTGCCTTTGAAATACATACTATCGTCAGAATCAACATGAAAATCTGAATCAAATGTCATCTCAATCTGTTTTCGTTTAGCAATCAAAACATCATCACATTTCTGAGCTTCGCAAATCTGTTGCAGAAACATCGTCTAGCTTTTAATTCAACTAAAATTGAACTGTCATCAATCAACACCAATGGAGTGTTCAAAGCTAGCAAAGCAAATAGGGATTTTCTACTCAGTGCATCAGCAACAACATTAGTTTTTCCCAGATGATAATCGATAATCAAATCGTAATCTTTCAACAATTCAAGCCATTTGTGCTATCTCAAATTCAAGTATTTATACGGCATCAAATACTTTAGGATTTTATGATCCGTGAAAATATGACATTTTTCCTCGTACAAATGGTGTCGCCAAATCTTCAAAGCAAATGTGATAGCTGCAAGACCTAAATCGTGAGTTAGATAATTCTTCTCGTGTAGTTTCAACTGTCCTAAAGCATATGCTATCACTTTGCTCTCCTGTATCAAAACACAACCCAAACCATTCAATAGAATATCACTATAAATTACAAAGTCTTTACCGGACTCTGGTTGAACCAAGACAGGTGCCTTTGTTAACAAAGCTTTCAATTGATTAAAACTTTGCTGACATTTCCTGGACAATTCAAATTTAACTTCTTTTTGCAACAGTTTCATCAATGGGGGAGCAATCATCGAGAATCCTTTGACAAATCTTCTGTAATATCCAGCTAAACCCAGAAAGCTTCTGACCTCAGCTACATTTCCTAGAGGTTTCTAATCTACCACAGCTAAGATTTTACTCGGATCAACTCTAATACCATCTGTCGAAACCACATGTCCTAAAAATCTGACTTCACAGAGCCAGAAATCACATTTGCTAAACTTAGAGAACAATTGTTTTTCGCGTAAAGTTTGCAAAGCAATCCTTAAATGTTGGGCATGCTCTGTCTCATCTCGTGAATATATTAGAATATTGTCAATGAATACAACCACAAATCTATTTGAGTACGGTCTGAAAATTCTATTCATCAAGTCCATAAATAGAACAGGTTCATTAGTCAAACCAAATGGCTTCACACGAAACTATAATGTTCATACTTGGTTCTGAACACAATTTTTGGCACATCAAAGTCTTTAAACCTTAGCTAATAATAACTAGAACGAAGATCGATCTTTGAAAATACTGTCGCACCTTTCAACTGATCAAATAAATCATTGATACGTGGCAATAGATACTTATTCTTGATCATGACTTTGTTGAGTTGTCGATAGTCGATGCATAGTCACATAGATCCATCCTTTTTCTTAACAAATAACACAGGAGAACTCCAAGGAGAAAAATTGGGCCAAGCAAAGCCTCTATCTATCAACTCTTGCAACTATGCTTTCAACTCTTTCAATTCTGTAGGTACAATTCTATAAGAAGCTATCGAAATTAGAGATGTTCCCAGCATTAATTCAATAGAAAACTCAACTTCTCTGATCGGTGGTAACTGTGGTAACTTTTCTGGGAACACGTCTGTAAACTCACATACAACCAGAACCGATTCTAACTTCAATTCTAAAACCCTGGAATCAAATATATAAGCGAGTTAGGTTTCACAACATTCTCTAACATATTTCTGTGCCAACATAGCTGGAATAACATTTGATGCACTATCTAGCCTGTCTCATTCGATTCAAAGTTTTTCACTATTTTGACACTTTTAGACAATATATTTTCATCTACAGTTTAGAAAAGCATCATGCAGAGTTAACCAGTCCATACCTAGAATCACATCAAATTCATTAAAGGTTAGTAACATCAAATAAGCCAGAAAGTTGCAACCTGGAATCATCAAAGGATAGTTTTTACAGACTTTAACAACTAACACATACTGACTGAAAGGGTTCGTTACTTTAACCACAAATTTAGTAGACTCAAAAGGTATTTTCTTATCTGACACTAAAGTCGTGCATACATATGAGTGTGTTGACCCTGGGTCAATCAAAACATTAACACTAGTATCAAAGATAGAAAATGTACAGATGATCACATCAGGCGCTGAAGCTTCCTCTAGAACATGAATCGCGTAAGCTCTTACTGGTGCTCGTGCCTCAAATCATCTTTCATCCCACTACGACTGTTACTCGCATTTCTAGTGTTCTAAGGTGGTCTCCCTTTCGCAACTATGTTACTCGGTCAAGTAGTCTGAGCCTTTTCTTTATCAAACCTTTCAGGGAAATCTTTAAGATATTACTCATAGGAACCACATTTGAAACATGATCTATCTTTCAGTCTGCACTCACCAAAATTTCGTTTATTACAATTTTGACATTTGGGCTCGTTGCTTCTGACACTGTCCACTCTCGCTACAGACATAGCGTGAGGTTTCGAGCTCGAATGTTGTTTTTCTCTATCCTTTCCAGAATAACCCATCGAAGCTAATAAACGTCTGTGAAATTCTTTTGACTTTTTTGATGGTGATGAGTATGACTTTCCCATAGGCTGCTTCCCTGAATCACGAGCCTCAGAATCAACTTTTCTTTTTGCTTTGCTAAGTTCCTCGACATTGTGCGCTTTGTCAACCAGAACTACAAATTCTTTCAACTTAAGGATCCCGACTAATAGCTTGATATCTTCATTTAATCCGTCTTCAAACCGAGTGTACATGGCAACCTCTGTTAGAATACATTCTCGGGCATACTTTCTAAGTCGCACAAATTCTCTCTCATACTTCAATACTAACATACGACCTTTCTTCAATTTAAGGAACTCTTTACGTTTCTTATCCAGAAAACTCTGATTCACATATTTCTTTTTGAACTCTATCTGAAAGAATTCCCAATTTACTCGATCTCTCGGTACTACCACAACTAAAGTGTTCCACCATTGATAAGTTGAATCTTTCAACAATGAAACAACACATTTCAAGCATTCAACTGGAGCACATGATAATTCGTACAAAACTCTCAACATGTTTTCTAACATGAACTCCGCTCTCTCTGGATCATCTTCAGCTGTACCTCGAAACTCTTCAGCCCCATACTTTCGAATTTTATCAACTGGAGGCTTGTTTACTAATATTGGTTCCAAACCCTAAGGAACTACGGGGACTGGTTGGGGTACAGGTAGGGGTGGAGGTTGTTGAGCCATTGGGTTCATTCGCACAAACTTAGAAAACCATTTAGACATCATCTAGAAGAAAGCTTCCTTAGCCTCTCCTCCCCGACCCTTAGATACGGGCCTACTACCACTCGATGCTACCCTGTGAATGGAGGCTTGCGCGTTACTTTCTACTTCATCGGAATTAGCTCGATTAGATGACATTTTATCTATATGCAAACATAGTTCAACGTAAGTTAGGAGTTATCATGCTATCGCAGGTTATATAATGACATGTATTTCTAGACTCATACATGCTATGTTCTGTCCAAGAACTAACTAAACTGTAGCTCTGATACCTTAAATGTAACACCCCTAACCTGTATTCGTCGTCGAATTAGGGTCACGGAGCATTAACAAACAAATAGAACATTTAAACATATATCATCATAACCACATTATAAAGCAATCATTCACATACATATTATCTCTAAATCGATCCCTAGAGGCCCTAAAAACACCTTAGAAATGATTTAGGACTAAATCGAAAACATTTAGATAGTTTAAGAAAAATTCACAAATTTTTAGAAACAGGGTCACACGGCTGTATGCCTCACATGGCTGAAACACACACCTGTATCTCAGGGGACACATGGCTGAGTCACATACCCGTGTCTCAGGCCATGTGGACATAAATTTGCCCAAAATCAAGCCATTTCCAACACCAAACCATGCACACATCTAAAGGCCTTTTTTCCACATAATCAAAACATGACCAAAACTTACATGTAATGACCAATTCCATAGTCCAAAATCAATCAACCAATATTTCTTCTAGGGCGTACTACCTTTTCAAGGATACCTTTGATTTCGTGATAGGTAGTAGTAATCTTGTGCTTCACATCATATTTATCAAGCAACCACTTAAGCCATTTATTCACAAAGTGATAACCTTCATCACTAATAATAGCTCTTGGTGTCCCAAATCGTGTAAACACATGCTTATGTAGAAATCGTATGACTACCTTAGCATCATTTGTAGGGTATGCTTTCGTTTCAACCCACTTGGATACATAGTCCACAGCAACTAAGATGTATTGTTCCCATACGAGGAAAGAAACGGGCCTAAGAAGTAAATGCCCTATACGTTGAACAATTCAATCTCCAAAATGTTTGCCAAGGGCATCTCATTCCTCCTTGATATATTTCTAGTCCTTTGGCATTTATCACAGTTCTTCACATAAGAATAAGTATATTTAAATAGTGTAGGGTAAAAGAAACCTGCTTGCAAAATCTTTGTTACAGTACGTGAACCACCAAAGTGTCCCCTACTTGGGGATGAATGGTAATGATACAAGATCTCAGCAATCTCACTTTTAGCTACACACTTTCAGATTATATTACCTGCATATTGTTTAAACAAAAACGAATCCTCCCAAAGATAATATCGACTATCATGAAGGAATTTTTTCCTTTGTTGGTATGTCATTTCTCGAGGAATTATTCCACATGCAAGATAATTGACAAAATCAACAAACCAGGGTATTTCATGAATTCAATTTACCTCAAATAAGTGTTTACCTGGGAAATTCTCATTAATAGACACACATAACTGAGTTACCTCATCTTGCTCCAACCTTGACAGAGGATCAGGTATTTGATTTTCGACACATTTTCTGTCTTAGACTAAGCTCAAATTCTTGGAGTAAAAGTATCCAACGAATCAGCCTTGTTTTTGCATCTTTCTTCGTGAGTAAGTATTTAATGGCCGCATGGTCAGTAAATACTATAACTTTGGTACCTATAAGATATGAGCGGAATTTGTCAAAAGCAAAAACTATAGCGAAGTGTTCCTTTTCGGTTACCGTATAATTGCGTTGGGCTCCTGTCAAAGTTCTACTTGCATAGTAAATAGGGTGAAACACTTTATTTCTTCTTTGAACCATCACAAATCCAATAGCATAGTCACTTGCATCGCACATCAACTTAAAAGCTGAGTTCCAATTAGGTGTAACGATGATTGGGGTTGAGATTAACTACTTCTTTAGCTCTTCAAAAGCTTCTAAACATGCTTTGTTGAAATCAAACACTGTATCTTTCTCTATCAACAAACACAAAGGTTTAGAAATTTTCGAGAAATCTTTGATAAAGCTTCGATAAAAACCGGCATGGCCTAAGAAACTTCTGACTCCTTTCACATTTATTGGGGTCGGTAATCTTTCAATTACGTCCACCTTTGCTTTATCAACTTCAATTCCTTTCTTTGAGATCTTATGACCTAAGACAATCCCTTCATTGACCATAAAATGACATTTTTCCCAATTAAGGATAAGATTCGTCTTTTCGCATCTCTTCAGTACTTTAGCCAAATTATTCAAACAGATATCATAACTGTTACCAAAAATAGAAAAATCATCCATGAAAACCTCAACAAAATTTTCAATCATATCAGTAAATATTGCCATCACGCATCATTGAAAAGTTGCAGGTGCATTGCATAAACCAAAAGGCATTCGCGTAAAAGCGAACATACCGTATGGACAAGTAAAGGTTGTTTTATGTTGGTCCTCTGGAGCTACAACTATTTGGTTATATCCTGAATAGCCATCTAAAAAATAATAGAATTAATTACCTGCAAGTCGATCTAACATCTGATCCATAAAAGGCAACGGAAAATGGTCCTTCCGAGTGGCTTTGTTCAACTTTCTGTAATCAATACAGATTCTCCAACCAGTAGTAGTGCTTGTTGGAATTAACTCATTACGCTCATTTTCAACAATCGCTTACCCACGAACTATCTGAAATAGGATAGATGATTCCTGCATCTAACCATTTGAGCACTTCTTTTCTCACAACTTTTTTCATAATAGGATTGAGCCTCCTTTGCCCATCAATTCGAGCTTTTTCACCTTATTCTAAAATGATTTTATGCATGCAAAAAGAATGACTTATACCTCGAATATCAGTTATGTCCAACCAATTGCGTTCTTAAATTTCTTTAGAACAACAATTAGTTGCTCCTCTTGATCTTTCGTCAGTTCCGCTAAAATAATCACAGGCAATGTAGAACAATCACCTAAATAAACATATTTCAAATGGGAAGGAAGTACCTTTAGTTTGAGTTTAAGTGGTTCTTCAAATGACAACTTGGGTTGCATAAATTCTCTGACTTCCAACTGTAACAGTTCAATTCGTCTGGACTGAATAAAATTTTTCGGATTGGCTTCCATCAAAGCCATGTTTTCTTCACCTTATTCATCCTCCAAAGGGTCAAGATCTAAGGCTTTCTCCAATGGATCTTAAAAATTGCTTTCCATAGAAACCAAGCTTTCTATCTCTTCCATAACTGAACACTCCTCTGCCGGATCGGGAAATTTCATCGCTTTAAGAATGTTAAAGTTTACTTGATCGTTTTGAACTCGCATGGTGAGTTCTCCTTTCTGCACATCAATTAACGTTCTTCCCGTGGCTAAGAAAGGTCTCCCAAGGATGATCGACACTTCCTTGTCTACTTCAAAATCTGAGACAATGAAATCAGCATGAAAAATAAATTTATCGACTCTTACCAAAAATTCTCAATCTTTCGTTTGGGATATGCTAAAGATTGATCCGCTAGGTAAAGCATCACAGTTGTAGGTCTTACTTCTCCTATCCCTAACATCTTAAAGATAAACTTAGGCATCAAGTTGATACTCACTCCTAAGTCACACAAAGCTTTACCACAGTAGGAGTCACCAATGTTACTGGGTATAGCAAAGTATCCTAGGTCTTTCAATTTTGGTGGCAGTTTGTTCTACAGGAATGCACTGCACTCCTTTGTCAAGGCAACAGTCTCATACTCACTTAGTCATTTCTTCATAGATAGTATATCCTTCATAAACTTTACATAATTTGGTATTTGTTCTAAAGCCTCCACCAACGGAATATTGATGTGTAAGTGCTTCAGAACATCCAAAAGCTTCTTGAATTGCACCTCCTATTTCTGCTTGTGTTGCTGGAATTGCACCTCCTATTTCTGCTTGTGTTGCTGCAATCTTTACGGATATGGAGGTGATGGAACTTTTGGTTGAACCGAAAAAAATTTTTGAGTAGGTAAATCTGCATCCAAAGAAGATGTTAAAATATCTGAATTCTCTAAGTCACGGTTTACCTTATCAGACTTTGCATATTCTAATTCCTTTGGTATAGGAACTTCAACAACTGGTTGATTCTTCTCAACAGGCTTATCTTCAACATCAATCAATCAGGGTTCTAGAATTTTACCACTTCGCAATGCCACTGCCTTGATATGTTCTTTACCCAAATTTCTTGGATTCTCAGCATCGCTCGGGAAGGTTCCTTGTGGTCTATTACGTAGCTCCGTAGCTAATTGACCCATTTGGTTTTCCAAATTTTTGAGTGTTGCTGCTTGGCTTTGGATCAAAGCGTCATTCTTTTACATGTACAATTTCAACAAGTTCTCCAAACTGTTTGATGCCTCAGCTTGAGGTGGTTTTGAAGCTTGCTGATTGTATCCTTAAGATTAGTTGGGTCTTTGCTACAGTAAGTTGTTGTTCGGTCCATTTCCTTGGTTGCTCCAAGAAAAGTTAGGATGATTACGCCATGAAGGATTGTAGAAGTTGGACTGGGGTCCTTGTCCACTCCTATTTTGATATTGGTTGCCCACATACTACACTGACTTAGGATTTGATGGACAATTCTCAAAAGAATGACCTTCCCCACAGTACATACAAGAAACTGTTTCAAATGGACTTGGTGGCTGAGCAGCAAAATTATTAGTAGTATTAGCGGTTAACTATTTTAACATAGAGGAAATAGATGATACCTGAGCTGATAACGGAGTGAGGGAGTCAACTTCATGAACTTTGGCTATGTGTCTTCCTGAAGCTGTTCGATTTGTTGGCCATTGATAGTTATTACTCGCGATCCTCTCGATGATCTCATAAGCCTCATTATAAGACTTAGACAAAATTACACCACTCGCGGAAGCATCTACCATCAATCTTGTATTTGCATTGAGATCATTATAGAATGTCTCCAACTGGATACAATAAGGAATCCCATAATGAGGACACTTACAAAGTAACTCCTTGAATCACTCCCATGCCTCATACAAAGACTCGTCATCCAATTGTTGGAAAGTTGTGATCTCATTCCTTAAGTTAGCGTTTTTGCTAGGTGGGAAATACTTAATCAAAAATCTCTCTGCTAATTCTTGCCATGTAGACATGGAACTTGGTGGCAATGAATTGAGCCATGCTCGTGCTCAATCTCGAAATGAGTATGGAAACAACTTCAACCTCAGTGCGTCTTCAGTCACACTGGCTATCTTGAATGAATCACTCACCTCCGTAAACAATCGAACGTGGAGATGTGGGCCTTCCGTGGGCATACCACTAAATTGGCCCACCGTTTATAGCATTTGAAACATCACTGGCTTCAATTCAAACTGGCTTGCCTCAATATCTGGCCTTCTAATTCCTGGGTTTAACTCACTGAAAATTGGTACATCATATTGTCTGATGCATCGATCCCTATCATCGGCAATGAGGATAGGATTTTGTACATAATCGGCTTCAGTACCTTGGCATTGATTCTGATTTCCAAGGTCCATCTCGACATGTCTTTGAGCTGTTTGTTCACATCTTATTTGTCTAAAAGTTCACTCAATTTCAGGATCTACATGGAGTAAATCGATAATTCAACCTATGCTCATAAACACCTGAAAATAAAATCACAAAAATTAAAAAGAATAAGTTAGTAAGGTTAGAAATAAATAAAATTGAAAATAAATAATTTCACGAAAAAAATGACAATGGCAACAATTGACAATCCCCAAAAACAATGCCAAAAACTTGTAATGCTTAGGTTTGTGCAAGTGTACACAGTCGTTATCAAGTAATAAGTAAGTATCAAGTTATCGTCTCCACAGGGATTGTATCTGTGCTAAGTCACTTAATTTGTAAAATTATATTAACAATTTGGTAAATAAAAACACAATATAGTTGAGAAGTGGTGATTAAAATATATTAAACTAAATGCAATGATCCCTAATGCAAATTATCCTAAGTATGCAAACTATATAAATGAAATATATTTTATTAAAATTAAACACAATTTGCAACAATTATAACATAAATAAACTAGGACAATTACTTTAATTAAACTCAATTTATTATCAACATGCTTAATAACATTCGGAAAAACATTCCATGACAACTCGATCTTTCATGAGTTTGGAAACCACATTAGGTTCTTTCGGAATCCTTTACTTAGTAAATACGCATTTTACTGATCCTTATTTACTAAGAGTTTCTTAGCATTCGTGTGAGGTAATAGGGACGTGTTAGGTTTGAAACAATTTAATCACACAAATCTAAAAACTATGTAGATAACAGAGCTTGGTTAGAGTTGTTATGCAACGCACAATTCAATCGTGTTAGGATCTAAATTGAGCATGCACATTTCAATTATGCGTCCATTAGCCGTCGTCTGGTTAGGATCGCTGAGCTAATTCACGTGCATTTCAATCACGTATGAACGAAATACAAACTTGATTTTAATTGAAAACATGATCGATTGAGGCACAAACATTATAAGCATGAATCAAATAAATATTATTTAATCAAAGCAATCATCCTAGCTTAAATAAAATTCAGATAACATTTTTGTAAACAAGAACAAAGAACACATAGTAAACATCTTTATATAAATTTAAAGAAAAGAAAGATTAAACCTAACTCGAAGCGGCTGTCACCCAAGACTCTGACTGACGAGACTCCTTCGTTCCTTTGCTAATGGCTCTCCAAGGTAGTCGACCACGGGTTCTTTAAGAGACTTAATTGGTAAAATCTCTATGAAGAGATGATGCTAGGCGTGATAATGGAAAAGGCTAAGAGAAAAAGAGAGAATGATGCTTGATGGATGCTTGAGGGATGATTGAGGGATGATGAATGAATGATTGAGAGGGTCTTATTTATAGGTGAGGAGAGAGACATAGTTTGCTAAAAATAGGAGTTTCCATCTTTTGAAGCATCTTCCATGGGTGGCCGACCATAATTTTAGTAAGTTGAGCTGATTTTTTCTTGATTCTTGGTCAATTTGAGTGCAACAACAACTCAGGACTGAGATTTGATCAAGTGCAAATCTTCAATTAAATCTCTAATTTCTTCAACTCTTCAAGGACCTTGTTTATGGACAGCCATATGCAGCTGAATTTTGGGTTGACTTGGTCTCCAATTTGAACAGTTTTGTAATCTAGCAAAGCTATCAGACCTATCCAAAATAAATCAACAAGTTAGAGGACCAAAGAATTAAATTATCCAATTTAACTAATTAAAACCCAAATTAATAATGAAATATTTTAAAATGAATTATTAAATATAATTTTATTTTTTATTATTTAATTTAATCATGCATGACCCACTTTGTGTCTTAAAAAATATAATAAATTCAAATTAATATAAAATAAGCCATTTATTGCATGAAAACTATATAATAAAACATAAAATCACATTTTAATAATTTCTATGTCCTAATTTCATATTTTCACATATTTCATTAATTTATTAAACAATTACTTAGTTTTAACAACGAATTTAAGTAAAAGGTAATAAATTACATAGGAAAAATCCTACATATTTTTACATTTACATTCATCTGTTCAATTTCGTAATTCGACTGCCCCTAAATTGTTGCATATTATTCAATTTAGTCATTGAAATCGAAATTACCATAACTTTCAAATTTGAGCTCCAATTTCGAAATCGATCTCAATTTCATCCTTCTACTGCCCCCTATTATCTATATTTATAGAAAATTATCATTAGTTTTGAATTTATTACACTTTAGTCCTTATGTTGAAAATTAACAATTTTCACTTTACAAATTAATCATTTTTCATATCTAAGCTTCAAATCCTGCCATTTAACAGCAAATTCATAAATATTCAATCAATGGAAACCTATAGAAACTTTAACAGTTTTGAAAAATAACACTCGAGTTAGCTAAATCGAGCTTCCATGATTACAAAAACACAAAATTTACGAAAAACAAACCTCAATTGGCTTACCATTCAAGAGAGATGAACATGAAACTTCAAAAATGGCTTCATTGTGTTTTCTTTTGTGTAAAAAAAGTGGAAAGAAGTAAAATGATGAAGATGGTCACTTAATTTATGTTTCATTATATTTTATTAATAATTTAATATTATTGAAATATGTATTTCTTATAAATTCAAGCACCAACCGCCCACTATTTTTAAAAGTGGATAATTGCCACTTAAATACTTTAATAATTACCTTTTAATTCCATTTTAATAAAAATCAATAGCGATTAACTTCTACGATTTTTACAATTTAGTCCTTGTCAGTACTTAACTATTCAATTGACAAAATTAAATGATCAAAATTTAATTAAACTTTATACTAACCTCGTAAATATTAAATAATAATATTTATTGTCTTGAACATTAGAAAATGGGGTTCCAAACCCACATTTTTCAATACCACTAACTTTAGGATCATTACATTTGTAACTTAATTAACTATCAATTAGACGAAAATTACTAGGCCATATTTTAATATATTTCTATACTAGCCTCGTTTACAAAAAATGGCATTTTAGAACTGTAATTTTTGATACCACAGTAAATCGGGTCGTTACAAAATAAGTCATTCAATCATGAATTCATGTCATGCACACATTTACATTACGATAAACAATATATTTTGAGTCTTAATCGAGCTTACGAAAGCTCTTTTGTTGACCCAAGCATGAAATAGGACCAAGTTGTAAAGTTTCAAAATTTCAAAATCGACGTCATGACATCACTTCTCCCATGTCGTGATGTTGCCAAAAAATTTGTCAAGTTGTGACCTCAGGCCACTATACGCCGCATTATGACTGACTGTCAACTGATGTTGCGATGAGGACTATTGTTCGTCGGGACATGGACTCTGTTTTTGGTAATATTTGAGCCATTTGGTATCTATTGCAAGACTACCATATAACCTTCACATTTTGAGCACAATTGACTAGTTTTACTGCATTAAAACATTCCATACACATACCAAAACAAGTACAAATAACCAAATTCATCCTTACATCAACTTATAACATCTAAACAATCTTTAAACATATCATTCGTTTATCAAGGTATACATGTCAAACCATTAACCAAATACTATCTTTAACACTATCAATTCACATCCAAAAACACCATTTCAAATGCCATATATACAACTTATACCATTTACCAAAAGCATGCCATCTCAACATGGAACACACATTGCAGGCCACCGCCAAGTCTCGGTGTGGAGTGTGTAACGACCCATATGAGGTCTTCGTAATTGTTACTTTTTGTTTTGTAGTATCTTAGCTAATTATAGAATTCTGTGTATGCGGCATTTGGCGAACTTTTAGGTTTGGCGAGTTCTGTGGTTTGAAGGACTCTTTTTCTAAGTATCTGCCCAACCCAGATGCCTTGGGAGAACTCGTTAAGTTTGTAGTTGTTTAGATTTATTTATTATTTCAAAATCGTGCTTAGAATAGTTAAGTTGAAATTTAGTTCAAATGAAACTAGACTATTGTAGATGATAAGACTTAGATTATGTTAAGTGCACTTAATCACAAGAATCAAGAGTGTTAGCGGAATTATTTGATTTTTCCACTAATCCTTGTATTCGTGCTTAAGTATATAAAGATAGCAATGGTCTTTCTAAACACCTTTACATTTTCTTCTTCCTTAATTTTCTCTGAAACTTTTTGAAACCTAAGCTACTACCAACTTATACATTAGTACCAACTCACTAGTAATTACTGATGAACCATAGGTTACTCTCTAAGTCATTTATGTGTTCCTCGTTCTACATGGATAGATATTAGTATAGTTTGGGAGGAAGGAAACTTCCTGATTCTGAACTAGGTGTTATTAGTTCTTACATGCATGATCAGATTTGATAGATTAATGATTTGATATGTTTAATTATCTTCATTTTAGCTCAAGAAGCTAACAAAAGTCCAAGCGATAAAGGAAATGGACTTGCTTTGTAGATTGTACTACAGTTTCTAGTGAGTTCCTTCTTACTTTCATGAGTTGTAATTTTCTTTACTTTATAATTCGTGTAAGGTAAGTAATCCTCCTTTGTAATGGATGAAAGATTTTTTATATGGTGTTGTGTCGGTAATGGTTATCCAAAGTCTTTAGTCTGAGTACAGTCTGTCTATGAGATAAACTAAGCACCATTCTTCATGCTTAAGCTACTACCATTTGCTTCTAATATGTATGATATGATATTATCTAATATGTGGTGATGGACATGAGGAGATATTCTTGTGTAGCCTCCGGTAAGGCAAATATATTGCAAACCAGATTAGTAGATCACGATAAAACATTATATTCTAAATGAAAATGATATGAGGAGTTAAGGGGGAGAACGTATGTGAATATGAATGAATGGTATGTTTCTGATTCTGAATTCTAGGTATGTGGCTGGCATGGAGATAGATTTGTCTGAGTCTGTCTGTGTTCTGTATATGCCATTGGTCGTGCTATGTGTATGTGTTTGAATCCTTCCAAAAGGTTCAAATATAATATCAATAATTTTATTTATGATTTTTCTTTGGAACTCAGTAAGTTCATATAAACTTACTCTGTTACCCTTTTTGCTTCTTAGGCCTACTGACTGAAGGAAGGCTTTGTAAGACGGACTACGCCAAAGTGTTTCTTTTATTATGAGCCAACTGCTTTGTGTTTGTATCATGCATGACTCATAGGGGTGGCACATAAAAGTATTTTGGAAATGATTTGTACAAAGAGCTATTTTTATAAGACTTTTTTTTTATAAAACTTCTATTAAGTTTCAATATATGGTTTTAAATTAATACATTTTGTTTAATGAAGTTACTATATTTGCACTTATACGACAAAATGGCTTGAATGTTATTTAAACTATTAATGATTTAATTTAAATTGAGTAAAGCAACATCTATCAAACGATTTATATTTATAAATTCATAAAATTATAAAAGCTTCTGCCAAAAATGTTTTTAAGTTAGTTTGATTTCAAGTAGTGACACACCATATTCAAATCCTATCATAGGGTCGGGTTTGGTGTGTTATAGAGTGTCACAACTGAACTGAGTTTGTGTACAAGATTAGAACTCATTATTTAAAATTAAACTATATAACCCATTTATTTAAAAACCCTTACAACAGAGGCAGAATTTTAAATAAAGCTCATTCTCCCAACCCCGAAATCTAAGAAAAACTACATGGTTACAAATGTATTCGACCCTAAGGCAAAACCTCTAAAGGTATCTGCTTCTTATGTGCATCTTATGATGATCTTAGATCTAACACAGTCTGGCTTAGTCCCTCTTTGAGTTCCTTACCCAACTAGTCTTACATACATAAGCCAAATTCTTTAAGTTTAGAAAAACTTAGCGAGTTTCTTCATAATGCTACTCAAACATAAATCCTGTCTCATAAGGGTCTTAGATGAAGAGAAACTAAATACGTTTGACTCTCTGTCTATTTTAGGACAATGTTCCTCAACTTGAAGTGGTGGTTAGACCATAAATTTATTTTCCCTTGGAAGATCCTATCACCATTTGACTACTCCCTACGTTCCCTCAGATGTCTCGCCATATTAGCAGACTCTATACTTCTTGTTCTTGCATTCTTCTTTTCATTTATTCCTAGTGTTGGATTCTTCTCTTTATCATGTGCTTCTAAGGTAGTCCTTCAGCTTACCCTCTTAATGATTCCTTTTAATTATGACCTTGTTGGTGAACCTTCCGCCTCTGATTAGTCATTGATATACTTAATTTCCGACCGTAGTCTTGAAGTACTTGTTGACGTTCCATACGTTGGGCTAATTAGTAAAGACCCACGCCACTCTAGTGGAACTAGTTCCACTTGGGATGAATAGGGGTCGGATTATTTCCTTGTAATTTACCTTGTTCATGATACCTTGATTTTAAGTATAACATGCTCGTCCATAGTGAACCGCTTTAGCCTTTAGTGCCAAGTAGACCATCATCAGAGTGATCATTTGTATTCACGATTTCTCCCATATGTTGGTTCTTATAGAACTAGTCATTTCGCTGGTATTTCCCAATAGTTTTCCCTATGGATAGGAATAGTCTTGACAAACATATCTATCACTAAGTGTATCTCTCTTTGTAACCCTCTCTGTTAATAGGTTATAACTAACCCCTCTCTTCCTTATGGACTAACTGGTGTACTTTATCTTAAATCTCTAGCTCACAGAGTTTCTCCAATCACCCTCTGGCGGTTCTTAATGACATATTCTTATCTGTGATCCTCGGTTAAACCATATTTCGGTTGCCTGTCCACCAAGCGCCACTAGTGTTTCATCTCTCGTGACTATTTCTTGTTGGGTTATCACCCATATGCCCTACTGCCTTTCATGACTACTATTCTAGCAGTCTTTTCCCCACTTCCATTACTTTTATAAATCATTGGTGAATTCTTTTGACCTATTGGCTAACTATTGCGTGTCCATACTTCTATTTTCCTTTTAACCCTTTTTGCTTGTTTGCAGAATTTCCCACTATTGCCGCCTTGATTGACCACCTGTGTTTATTATCCTGGCAGACTACCCTGTGTTTAGTGTCCCATTTATTATCCCGGCGAACTACCTTGTGTTTCGTGTCTCGATGGACTTCACAAGCTGTCTTAGTCGAGCTATGGTCTTACTCATCAAGTTCCTTGTCTAATGTCCTAATGGACTTCATTGGTTGTCATAGCTAAGCTACAATCTTACATCCCGTAATCCCTGTGTTTACTATCCTAGGGAATTACCCCGTGTTTATTGTCCCGACAAACTATACTGGTTGCCCAAAATGAGTTAGGGTCTTATACCTTAAACTTCTTAGAGGTTTTACCTTAAAGGACCTTACTATCATTGCGGTGTCACCCCATAGAGCTTGTTGACCGTCATTGCGGTGTTGTTCTATGGAGCCTTAAAATTTTTGACATTGGTTCATCTTGTATCTACCTTTGTGATCAAAGACCGAAGTGTCTCCTCTGTAAGGCCCGGAGCTTCACACATTGTGACTTGCTCCCAACAATCTCTGATGGCAGAATCTTAATGAAATTCCAATTTCCCTAGTCCTCCATCCATTCCTCCATTTCCTGATTCCTAACTTTGATGCTCGAACACCAAAGTGTCTCCACCACAAGGCTTAGAGCTTCCCTTAGCACGATTTGCACATAGCAACACCGTATGACGGTATCTAACAGAGTCATCCTTTCCCAATCCTAACTTCATCTAACCCATCGACTTATTTCATCGTTATAATCACACGATATATGCATTTCGATTACATACTAGCATAGAGTATGCAATCTATTAAAACATGAAATCATCACTATTTCATGCACATTGAACTACTTTGGTGTACACCCATATACCATAGAATCCGACCCATGTATAGCATACACAATCAGCAGAGATCATTCATCATTCCAAGAATAGAACAAAAAAACTCACCTAATGCTTCTTCGAATTATCAGTTTAGCTGTTCCAAATGTCAGAGCTTCCATTCTCTAAGAAACTAAGCATGAAAACCAAAATCATGGGTTAAACTTAGCATTTTTAGCTTAAAATTTAGTTTTCCAGAAACATGCATAGCCCCTAAAATGGTCTCTGGAAATCCTTATCTTTGTTTTCTTATCCTTACGTATGCAGAAAAAGTAAGAACCTTACTAGCTTACTAGATTTTTTGTTTTTCTGACTCAAACCTCACGATCATCTCTCTTTGTAGAGCTTCCCGTAACCATCTCTTCTTCAAAGCAACCAAAGAAGATCTAGAAGAAGAGAACATGAAATAAAATTGAGATGAATCCTCCCCTCGAAGCCACCTCTCAGCTATTTATAACCCTTCTCGCACGGTCTTCAACCATGTAAAATCCATCTATTTACAATCATTGTATCTCTCACTACGAACCAACTAGTTTGAATCCAACCGAACTAGCATTGGTCTTCAACCAAGTCCAAATCAGTTATTGTCTTCCCCTAATTTCCTGATAGAGACTGGCAACTTATGGCTACTTTCAGTTTAACCCCTTAAATATTTTTCTTAATTTTCAGACTTAGTGGAAACTGGGTGTGAAATAACAAGCATGGCCATTACCCAAAGTTATGCATAAAATAGATTTCAAGCCATGATATCATTCACGGTTAACAAATACATAACAACTATATAAATGCCACAAAACCAAAATTTTAAACGATTGGAAAAATACAAAACCAGAAATAGGGTACTGTGAGCTTTTCATTGACCGACTTAACACATTCCACAAGTTGATAATCTACAAGAAAAGGGAGGCAATGAAGTAAGCATATTGAATACTTAGTAAGTCCATATGAAATTCACTTAACTTAACATTACAACAAATTAACATTTAAAACAAATTTGTATTTAACATGGAATCGTTTGGCATATTTTGTAGCATCATATGCAAATAATCATACCCAACCAATGGTTAGTCAATTTACATATCAAGAACTTATAACATAAATCATATATATAACCATTCAATTTGGTAATATGTACCAACCAATTAATAATCCATTAGAAAGCATATATAGTTAAATTCATGTTGAAATCCATTTCAATAATTTCGTTTCCACTAAGTTACATTTTCTCCTAAAAGAACCTTTGTAAATCCAACTCGGATACACGAGACAGTAGTGCTCACACAAGTTGATAGTGATTAGGGTTGCTCACACAAGCTGAAATTTCTCACATATGCTTACATCGTGTCGAGGTTACAAATCTAGGCTAAACCAATGATACATATAAAACACGAATCTGCAACAAGTTTGGATCTCATATAACCATGTAAATCACTGATCAATTCCATATTAGACCTTAATGCCATGCCATACGTATCCTAATCCTTTACTAAGTTCACGCGAACATTATTATCGTAATCATATCATTTCAATCCTTGTAATAGCATATACATATCATACGAATCTAAGAAACATTCCATTTCCATTTTGGCACCTTGTACATATTCATTAGCACCACATTTTTCATACTTTGCAATTTAGTCCAATTGATGCCAAAATCACCAAATTCACATTTATATAAACTAATAAGCAAATAGTTACAATTCAATTATAAAATGACACAAAATAGTAAGTTCCATATGAACTTCCCTGGAAAAACAACAAACAAACAAGTCTTTAAGGACTAATTAGAAATTTTGCCTTTTTCTTGATTATCTTCGATTTGGTTCAATTCTTGATCTCTACAATAATTCGATTCAATTAATCAATTCCAAAAATTTTATAACAATCCTATTATATGCATGGCTCGTTTTAATTTCATTTTTTGAATTTCCCCTAAATTTTTTCATTTTATTCAATTTAGTCCCTAAAACTAAAATTGCCATAGCTTCCAAATTTAAGCTTCGATTTCGAAACCGATCTCAATGACATCCTTCTATGACCCTCTATTATTAATAATTATAGAAATTTTACATCAATTTTGAAATTTATACACTCTAGTCCTTTTAGAAAAAACTAACACTTTAAACTTTACAATCCTAGTCCTTTTTCATATCTAAGCTTAAAATCTATCAATTTAACACCAATCTATATAAGAACTCATCAATGGAAACTTTTAGAAACTTTGACAGTTTTGCGAATTCGCACATGGGCTAGCTAAATCAAGCTCCCACAATCTCAAAAACATAAAAATTACGAGAAAAAAAAACTTAATTGAACATACCAATCAAGGGTCGGATGTTTGGAGCTTTAACAATGGCTTCCCTAGGTTTTCTTTTCTGTTTCGGTGGAAGGAGAAATATGACAAGCATTTCCACTTATTCAACTATTTATACTTGGTTTAACTTTAATCAATTACTTAATTATTTTAATTAAACCTTATTAAGCAAAATTTAATCTAAATTAATAAAGTTAGTGGATTTTATTAAAATCCACCACCTTTTGACGATTTAAAAATGATCAAATTTCTCAATTGGTCCTTTGGTCATTTAAAAATCTATAGCAATAAAATTTTACAATTTACTCCCTGTACCTTAATTAACTATCAATTCAACAAAATTATTGGAATAGTTGGGTATTATTGGGTATTGATCTTGGGTTTCTATGCTTGGTTTTAGCTCCATGTTTTGTCTCTTGACTCCAAAGAGATCCAAAAGGGTTGGTGGAGTTGATTGGAAGCACTTAGGGTCCATTAAGGAAAAGCTTTATTATTTTGGCCTTGGTGGGGTTCAAACCTAAGTGAAGTGGTAGTGCTCGTACCTGTTAAGACCTTTTAATGGATTCGGTTCCAACCCCATCAGGGCATAAATGATAAAACATTTCCTCAGTGAACCTAGGTGCTCCTAATAAACTTCATGAAACCCTTTATCTAAGAATTCATTATTTTAGGCTTTATTTTTATTAATTTTTACTTGTATGGCTAAATTTGGAAGATTTTGTTGTTGGACGTGTTTTAAATGTGTTACAACCCACACTTGTGTGTTAATTATGTTACTTGTAGTTTGGTTGTATGATAGGTTCATGTTTTTTTCTTTTTTTAATGTTTTGGTTGCTACAAAATTGGCCTAAAACCTGCAATTCTAGGATTTGGTATTGATACAAAGTAACACCATATACCTAACCCAATTTACCAAATCCGAATATAAGATGTCACAATACTTACATACTTAAATTTCTTTTTATCTGTAAAAAACCATACTTAACATGCCTCTTATTTATTCAAAATTTTTTCTAAGACAATAGGTTTGAATAAAACATTTATCATTTCTCACAAGCTTTCAAAGGTAGAATAAAACCTTACAACATTAGTGTTTGATAAAAACAAATATATTTATAGCATGTATTGCTATTTTTCATTTGAAAAACATGTTTCTATAGATGTCCCTCTATATAAACAATATTGCCGTCAATCTACCACATTGCACATCCCTGGCTTGGTCTCTCCTGGCGCACTGGTTCAATTCTAAGACCTACATTGCAACAAACACCCATAAGTTTAAAGGAACTTAGTGAGTTTCAACTACTTTTACCTTTAACAATGATGTAGGATTTCTCAACTTAGGAGTTTTGGTCCTCCTTTTAGACTTTAGAGACTACATTTCTGATTCTTGGTAGATAACAATACGTCTGTCTCTACTCTAGAATACCTTATAAATGATCCATTTGATTGGCGGGTCACAACTTCAACCCACAATCTGAACCCTATTTTGCTATCTCTTTAAATATGGTATTTAAATACATTATCCAAGTTAATATTCCTATGGGTACTACTCTTTGAACAATTCTATTACTGAATCTAGTGGTCACCAAACACAGTTCATACCAAATCTTTTAATTAAACCAAAAAACTTATTCGGATGAATGTACAATTTTGATCACCAAATAGCATTCCAAATAGTGTTGATAATAGTGTGCGAATTCGTAGGTTTGGCGAACTCTTAAACCACTGCACCTTCAGATATTACAAGCTCACTGTTCCGGTGGATTACTAAGGTGGATTCGTTAGTCAAATACAATGCTAAGAACTCTTTCAAAATCTAATTCCAAGATATACCTAGATTTCACGATAAGGGTCATCTAGCCACTCTCCATTTAGGTACTATAGAAATTTTCATACAATCTTTCCATGCAATATGCCATAAGGACCTTTCTGGTACTTCACCACAAAGGCCTTTCACAACATTAACCAAAAAGGCTTCCCATAAAATAGACCACAAATAAGATTAGCCACAAAGGCTTTCCAGATAATACACCACAAAGGCTTTCTGAGTAACTTGTCCTGTTTTGGTGATATGAATTTGCATAAACTTAGCATTACCTGAGGTTTACCCATCATCATCCCAGGGGCACATAACAGACCTATAAGGTAAATGCGGCTCATCCGCCATTTCAAGATTATGTTATAACCATGGTCTTTTGACATAATTTCCATATTGGCCTTTGTGTTTATTATCTTGGTGAACATCACCAGAGCACCACTGCAGAGTCTATTATTGTATCACATATTTTCCCAACACTCTACTTGTACCCCTTTAATACCAATCATACATTGTCATTCATCACTCAAATGACATAATGAACATATTTACATAGATTTCGTTCATACTCTCAATCAGACCTTATTTCTTAACACTTAACTTCCTATATACGCTTGCCATACATCGTCATTACCATTCAGCATAACATACATGTCAGTACATATGTACAGATGCTTTATAGATAATCACATGAACAAGTATATATACTATAGTTTCTCAAGAAGACATTCTTATCTAAGTCTACAACAATCATATAAAGGATCAAGATACTATGATGCGTAGAAGACGGGTCTAAAGACTCACCTTAACTATAACCTCCCAAACCTGACCTAGACATTATGGCTAGATTGAGAAGGCTACATTAGCCACCAAAATGGCTAAGCTAACTTACTTTACTTTTAAAGACCTTAAATAAACTCATTTTAGAGAAAACTGTAGTTGTACTTTGAGTTAGTTTAAAAGCATTCATTCATTAGGTCATGTATACTTAGGATTCATTTTATTATTGATAGTGTAGTTTTAGAAAAATAGCTTGCTTGTCACTATTAAAAAAAACTCAATGTTAAACTAATGCAGCGGAAAAACCATTTTTCAATTCATTTTGTAAACTTGGTTGCCTTATCAATTTATTTTTCAAAAATGGTTCTTTTGCAATGCAGCGGAAACTAAGGAAAAATATCAAATTTTACTTAAGCCTGATATCATGCATTGTCCAATTATTATGCTTGAGTAATCCATGTATGGAAAAAACCCAAAAGAAAAGTTACCAAGCCACAGACCTAAAGTCATTAAAAATTACAAACCAAAACCAATAAAGATTGACTATTACTTATAAAAAAAATCCAAGGTGCAAGGAGATTCTCCGAATCCCGAGTCCAGTACTAATTTCGAGGTTTACTTGAAAAGTTAAACATTATTGTGGGTAAGCTTATGAAAAGCTTAGTGTGAGTCGAATAATTATTAAAATGGACAAAAACATTAGATACAGTGAAACATATTAGCATTAATAGAAGAAAACAGAACCATCATAGGAATTTCATATCATTACATAACCACTATCAAATTGATGTCAAATGGTATATGAGCATGGGACATCATTCATTTGAGTAATAATCATTAATTTTGATTCCATTCAGTACAACACAATACAACACGTATAATAAATCTATAATATTCGAATATGTCGTGAGCATGATGTAATGCAAAAAGGTTACTACCTATACCATCCACTACACACCACGAGTTCCCTAGAACCCGTCATTCGAACTCCAAAACATTATGGGTTTAAGCCCGTTATGTTTAAAACCACCGATAATAATATGTAGAAAATTTTCCCAGTAAAAATACGATAAATAGCCATTCCCCTCGGTACTCCAGGTGCAGTGCACTGGCTACGAATAATGTGGACTTAATATGCTCTGATACCCCACAAAACTCCTCCGTCAACCATAAAACCCTAACCCAATGCATATGCAATATGTCACACAATCTCATACATAATCATATCTCAATACTTTTCATATTCATTTGACATGCTCAACATGTCCTCAATAATCAGATAATTTCACTAAATGGAAACAGTGTTCCAATCTTTCAAATTACCATTGTGTTGGTATCAATCAATATCGTTCAATTTCATATACTTTACGGATTTTCATTTTGCATAAATAACACCCTTTTCAGAATACAATATAACAAATATCTCATGCGTTTAAATCATACATAACCTTAACATCTCAACACATTATATCATTCTGTCAAACATTCTCATATCTCATAACTCAAATATGCAATTACAAACTCAATGAAACATTCATACTATCAAACTAGCAATTTTCCCAACATGTCAATCTTTTAAGGCTCGAAACATACCTGGTTCAGCCACTCACAAAATCAATAATTTGGATATTAAGCCAGTCTAATCGGCAAGCTAATTTATCAAATATAACGTGATATTTAAAATTTCAAACAATTTTGCAAGTTTAGGACCAACACCTTATTTTTCGCTCCCTCGTAGCACACTAGCAAATCTTCCAAGTTTCCTTAATAATTCCTTAAATGATCCTAAACCAAAATTCAGCATAAATTCCATCAATTTACCATTAAACTAGCCCCCAAACACCCACTTATGAATTCAAACCAATAGTTGAAATTATAACTATTTTATGAATCCAAACTTGTTAGATTACTTACACTGTACCGATGCGAACCGTACGTACAATCGTTCTTCGCCTTTACGGATGATTTGGGGCATTTGGGTCAGCACCTAATTCAATACTATACTAGAAAATTAGTAGCTAATTAATGATTAAATTCCTTCATTTAATCAATTCATAACATTTACCCAACAACTATGTTGGAATAACAAACTAGTTATCCTTGATTACACTTACAGTTCACGATTTGTGGGATCTGATTGGCTAATTTATCAAGAACGTCTATCCCTAATTAACATGTGATTAAAGGATGATTAGGATCGTTGAAGAACACAATTTAATGCTGGAAAAAATATGCATAGGACCCAAGAAACAAAATAGTCACCTTTCTTGCACATAGGCGCACGTACTACCACCCATGGTGACCAAAATTGGGGCTGAATTTTAAAATGGTTTGAGATCTCATTAAAATCTAGAAAAATAACTTTGAAATAATTTAAAATCTCCCAATTTCTAGATCTAGAAATTTTAGTTTTTAATTCACAAAATTAATCAAGAAATTAAAACGAAACAAGATCTTACCCAAGCTAATTGAGAGAAACGACAATGACACTTTCTTAGCATTGTTTGGGATCGATCTTGAAGTTCAAGAGTTTACATTTGGGGATGATTTAGTTGAGGATAAATGTTAGAAATAGTGTAAATGAGATGGTGCACAATCTTGATGCAAAAAGAAGAAGAAATATATGGTAAAATGGGAGGTGTAGGTGACGACAATAATGGAAGAAAGAAAGAAAATTGAAGAGAAAAAGGAGAGGAAGAGGGTGAACGGCTAGGGTAGGGAAAAATCAAACTAAAGGTTGAAAAATAATAATAAAAAGTTTTATTTATTCTTAGGGTTCAAGGGTATGGATGGCATACACATGAAAAAAACAAGGGATTTTGCAAAATTTAATTATTTCGCAAGGGAAAGGATTTGAACTTGGGATCTCATTTAATTTCCATGCTTTCTCATGTTTCTTTTAACCATTGGGATTTTTCCTAATTCTTGAAATAATTTTACAATATTTATTTTAAAAAAAAACATGTCACATATTAGGGTTTAAGGAAAAAATTGCAAAATAATAAAAATGATTCGAGATAAGGGATTTTAACTTGGGTTTTAAGGAACGTTTCACTAACACTGAACCAACAAACCAATACCTTATTTATTTCCTAAAAATGAATAGATAATCTTAACAATAAAGGCATGGACACTCTTTCACGATTCACATTTACTATTCTACTAACCCTCGATTTTTGGGAGGTTACACTTCTCCCCTCCTTAAAGAAATTTCGTCCTGGAAATTTTCTTAGTCACAAAATTTGTTACCCGTTTTCCTTCAAATCGGGCCACCAAGCTTTCGCTGTACAACTTTGATGCCAACACAATTCCAGATAATGAGTCTCCTTAAATTCCCAACATATATCTTGCAGATCTAATTACGAAAATGTTACTAACAAATTCCTTTACCCGAATTCCCAATTTTAATAGAAACTATACTGGATTACGCTTACCCTAATATCTACAAATCGAAACCTTAGCTAATCTAATAGTTTCTACTACTATAACATTTCATTGAGGTCTGGCTCATTTAGTCCACTTTAAAGGTCACAAATTTGGACCAGCAGAAGCAGATTTTTTTCCTTTTTTGAACTTTATTCTTTTCCTTTCTTTTTCACTCCAAGCGTTTAGTCCATCTTAGTCCTCTCAACCATAATCTCGAAAAAATTTTCTCTGAATCCTAACACCGCTTGGGACATTACATCATCCCCAACCTCCTAGTTTCCTCCTTTAGAAATAGGCGCAATCACGATGTCATTTGTCTCAGGGTTAAGCACAATTCATTGAGAAGTAAATGACTCAAATTGGGTAGCTCGATGGTGAGCTCATTGCCCCTCATTCTATGTTTATTTATTATGTATCCTAAACTCTTGAATATGATCTACAATTTCAGAAAAGAAAATAATCACTAGCTAACTTCAATCAATCTTCAGTTTCCTATCTTATAGTTTCAAAGAAAAAATTAAATACTAACTAATTTAGTTTTAAGTCTATAGTAATACACCTCAAGTGTTTACCTATAATTTAGTAGTAACTTTTCTATGGCAATTAACATCAGAGTCTCGGACTTGATTTTCTTTGTACAATATAATTTTTAAAATTCTTTGTGGCTTGTTGTTTCCCAAATTTCTCCTTTTTCATGTATGCATGCATGCATGTAGACTTACATAGATTTAAAAACCCAATCCGAGGTTTCGAGCCAAGGCACTGATACCACTAAATGTAACTTCCTAATCCCAACTTAGACATTACGGCTAGATTGAGAGGGCTACATTAGCCACCGAAATGACTAAGCTAACTTGCGTTACTTTTGACGACATTAAATAAAATCATTTTAGAGAAAACTATACTTGTACTTTGCGTTAGCTTAAATGCATTCACTCATTAGGTTGTGTATACTTAGAGAAAACCATTTGCTTGTCGCTCTTCTTTAAAAAAAAACTCAATGTTAAACTAATGCAGTGGAAAAACCATTTTTCAATTCATTTTGAAAACTTGGTTGCCTTATTGATTTGTTTTTAAAAAATGGTTCATTTATAATGCAGCAAAAACTAGGGAGCAATATCAAATTTTATTTAAGTCTGATAACATGCATTATTTGCTTAATATGCTTGAGTAATCCATGCCTGCAAAAATCCTAGAAGAAAAGTTACCAAGCCACAGACCAGAAGTCATTAAAAATTACAAACAAAAACTAATAGAGACTGATTAATACTTATAAAAAAAATAATCTACGATCCAAGGTGATTTTTTGAATCCCGAGTCCAGTCCTAATTTCATGGTTTACCTGAAAAGTTAAACACTATTGGGGGTGAGCTTATGAAAAGCTTAGTATAAGTCGAAAAATTATTTAATTGGACAAAAACATCAAATATAGTGAAACATATTAGCATTAACAGAAGAAAATAAAACCATCATAGGAATTTCATATCATTACATAGCCATTATCAAATTGATGTCAAATGGTGTATGAGCATAGGACATCATTCATTTAAGTAGTAATCATTAATTTTGATACCATTCAGTACAACACAATACAACACATATCATAAATCAATAACATTTGAATATGTCATGAGCATGATGCAATGCAAAAAGGCTCCTACCCATACCATCGCTACACACCACGAGTTCCCCAGAACCCGTCATTCAATCTCCAAAACATTATGGGCTTAAGCCCGTTGTGATTATAACCACCGATAACAATATGTAGAAAATTTTTCCAGTAAAAATGTGATAAATCTCCATTCCCCTCGGTATTCCAGGTGCAGTGCACTGACTACGAATAATGCAGACTTAATATGCTACCGGTACTCCACGGAACTCCTCCGTCAACTAAAAAATCCCAACCAATGTATATTGAATATGTTACACAATCTCATACATAATCATATCTCAATACTTTTAATTGGCTTAGTGGTTAAGTGTGTTATTTGTTTCCAAAATGTCTAATGTTGAAGCCCCCACGCCCCCACGCCCCCACGCTCTCACTTTTAATTTTTTTTATAATTCAAGAAAGTCAAACCTCCCATTGTAGTCCCATGCAGTTTCATGTAAGGAGGATTTCTTTCCAATTTTTTTGAGTCAACATTCCTCATTTCTTTCCCTTTTCACTCATCTATTCCCTCCATAATCCACTTTTCACTCCCCTGTCCCTAAACATGCCTTTTCTTTCCCTTTGACTACCTTGGTCGGCCATGCACCTAGACACTATTCTACCTTGGTTAAGTGTGTTATTTGTTCCCGAAATGTCCCATGTTCATACCCCTACACTCTGACTTTTTATTTAATTTTTTTTTACAATTCAAGAGGGTCAAACCCCCCATTACCGTCCCATATATTTTCCATGTAGGAGGTTTTCTTTCCCATTTTGTTGTGTCAACATTCCCCATTTGTGCCCCTTTTCACTCCTTTATTCCCATTTTGTTGAGGCAACATGCCTTTTATTTGCCTTTGACTACCTTGGTTGGCCATGCACCTAAACACAATTCTAATTTTCTTTTTCTAATTTTTGCTCTCCACCTCTTCTTTTAACCGTTCCTCCTCCTTGCTTCTCCCTTTTCTCCTATTTTTCTTTATTTTTCATCACCTAAACCACTACCTTTCATTATTTTTCCTCCACTGTACCACCTCTAAAGGCCACTGAACCACCACCTCATTGTTGTCGTCGCGCCGTTGACTACCAGCAAAATTTTTAATTCTTCTTCTTTTCTCCTCCTCTTCCCATAAATGATTATTTTAAATGTTAAATTCTAATATTTTGGTATTGGAAAGGATTATTTTTACATCCTAATTCTAATTCATTTATTTTATAATTTTTCTAGCTAGTTAGAATCCTCCTCCTTAATCGACTCTCTCCGTGGAAATTGTTGAGCCCTAATCTTTTCAGTTTTACGTAAGTTGGAAGATCCTCCGTTCATAATATTCTTTAGTAACTTAATTTTCGATTAAGTCAATTCTGACATTGCATATATTTGTACTTTCATAAAGTGGTATTCAAAATCTCGGATCCGTACCCCCACTTTTTGGAAGAGTGAGATTGGACCACTGATTAAGTAGGTAATACTCTTCATCAAAAAAATAAGAGTTATTCTCTAAGATAACATAATTCTAATTCGGTATGAATTATTTTTACGTAAGGACTCAAGATCTCTCCCTTTAGAAGTTTAAAACAGAGTCGTTGTCTTCGGATTTGCGAAATTAGGTGTGGGGATTTATTTTGATAAAAATGGTTGATATTATTGCTAATCGAGATAAAAATATATTTATGAGAAATATTTAATTACTATTTAAATAAAACTCTAAAAACTGATATTGGATTAATACACTGAGTATTCATATGGATTGATTAAATCCGATATAAAGGAGGACTCCAAGTAAGTAATTCCGAAACTTCAGATCTGTGATGTTTGTTTGGTTAAATGATTTTTTTGTTAAATATGTTGATATGTGATTTCCTAATACCCATGATATGTGATATATGGCGATATTAGATTAGCATGTATTATAAGTATGACACTGATTTATAGGTATTCTGATTATGACTCCCATGTTAAGCATGCCATTATTCTAATTCTGATTCGCATGTTAAACATGCCATTGTGTTAAACTATAATAAGATCTGTTTCGCATGTAAAGCATGCCAACTGAAAAATCTGTTATGTATACCATATCACATGCTTGGAGATGGGATAATACTGTACAGAGGAAGTATCTAGCAGTATATCTACAAATTTCTGGTGGCTCGACCATAATAATTTGTTTCTGGAAGCTCGACTGCAATATCTAGTGGCTTGTCCATATTATTGGTGTCATATTCGATCGACAAGTTCTGGGGAACTCATTATGGTGTGTAGCGGAGATGGGTAGGAATCATTTTTTGAAAAATATGCACTGTTTCTGAAAAAGCGTTGCATTTACATCGTCATGTGCATTCTAATAAATATGTTTCTATGACTATATATTTTGTAAAAAAAAACATGATTTATTAAAATGATGATATGTATTAAACTTTGTTGCTATTATTTGTAACCTACACTTGCCTTTGAAATCTCACCCCTTTAATTTCTGACTTTTCAGATAATAATCGAGGTTGGTACTTGATATATTTTGGGCTCGACTTACGGAGTTGCACTCAGAAATTTTTAGAAAAACTATATTATATTACAACTTGATATATTTTGGGGTTATATTTTAGGACTTGTCTTTATTTCTGTGGACTTTGGCTTAGGACTTTGGTTTTCGGATTGTTTTGCATGACTTGAGTTTTTTCTTTAAAAACTATCACATAGACGCGACTTATGAAATTGATAAATAAAAACTGGATTTTTCAAAATAATGTCAAACTCAACTCAATGGTCGTCTTTTCAAACTCAATACATTGTTTTCAAAACTCAACAATACCTATTTATTTAAACTAAAATTTTAAAAGATATATCAAATATAAGTTTTTCAAAATGACAAATAAGTTTAGTTATGTTATTTTTCACTGCGACATTTACTTCAAATATGTTGATTTCTAAAAACTATCAAAACTTGAGTTTTCCTAAAGATTGACGTTTTCAGCAAATTCTTTCAAAAGGAAATTTGTAGACAATATTTGGCCTTTTTAAAGCAAATCAAAATAAAGTTTAAAAAATAAAAATGATTATTGAGAGAAAATGGTTAAATGGTTTTATGCACCATCAACATGGCTAATGTGATCTTCGAGATTCGACCATAATGTCTACGTTGGGTTTAGGGGGTTACAAGTATTGAAAAGTGTTGAGCTACGATTAAAGGATTTGAACAGTTGGCCTTTATAAATACTGGAACTTAAACACCTTCCCAAACACTTTACTATATCATCGAAGCACTAGATATATTTTTTATCAAAGGTTTTCGTTTATTTTCGTCTTCAGTTCATATTTCCTTTTAAGGTAATTCTCCATTCCCCTTTCTTTTCATTTTATTTCAAATGGTTAGAAAAACTACACAGGGAAGAGGCCGTGGTGGTCCTACCCAAAGTAGTTGAAACAGTAATCCCAGAAATGCTACCGTGATCGAACCTAGAGGTCTCAATGTTACTGATCGCATGCTTTCCCCATGTATAAATGTAACATGTCTGGGGAGGAGTTGTCTCGCCACTTAGGAGCAAAAGCTATCCTTCGTCTCAACTTCGCATTCAATGTCTTTTTAGTTTGAGGAGCATGTCACCAGATTGACAACACACCAAGGATTTATTCTTCCCCTCTTTCTACTCGAGGCTAGTTTCCATTTGCCTCTACATGTTTTCTTTTACTCGGTGCTCAATGAGAATAGAATAGCACCAGGGCAACTCTCTGCCCTTTCCTGATGGACATTGGTGGCCTTTTCATAGATTGTTGTTTGCACAATGATCCACCTATTCTCGGACTTTTACTAAAGATCTACCAACTGAAACTAAAAAGGTAGGGTCCGTCGGTTGGAATGGCCCATTTCAGTACATGTTAGGGGTTTAAGCCCATAATCCAAAATTGGGCCTCAAACCTCCATCTCAAAATGAATAAGTTTATGAGGGTTAGTTGCAAACTCAAAACTAGTTTTGCCTTTCCCACCTTATTGTCCCTACCCCATGAGGATATTTTCCAACAAAGTGAACATGTTGATTTTGAGGTCGCTAGGAAGCAATATTAGCAGTTAAGGAACGAGTGTGTCCTGGAGTTAGGGAAGATTGTTAATGTTTGAAACTTCTATTAGTACTGTCTACAATGGCTGAGTCCAAACGGTCATTGGACACATGATCTGCAACTTTGGGTGGATTCCAACAATGTCCCTTTGCTAAGAGGGTCTGGCCTTACCACACAAACAATGATGTGGCACAAATCTTAGTAGGGAGGACGAGAGAGCCTTCCTTCTACTTCTATGAGCATTGTGGACTACGTCTTCGCCATTGGAATATCATTTGTCATGGTACATCATCTGCTTCTCCTTTTGATCAGGCTAACTCTCCTGTTGATGTTGCAAGGTCTACTTCCACTTCTCATACCTTTACGCCCATCCCGGTAAGCAACATGGACAAATTAGCCATATTAAATGTTTTACGCGAGGATGAAAGTGCTACTACTTCCCCAACAAGAATATTAGTTGCTAAGGAAAACTAAAAGAGACCAAGGGTGGAGGGAAGCATCCAATGTACTGAGGACAGTGACTTCCTACAACTGACTCGATGTAGACTTAGGAAAGAGCCTGCTCCTTCAATAATAGACACTTCTTTAGGTCCTGGCCTTCCTTCTGTTCTTACCCTGACAGAAGAGTATGCCAATTATGCATATTTTCAACTCCACGTAGTTGATCCTTCTACAGCTAAAATTCCACCAGAGGCAACATGCTCAAGCCAGCCAGAAGCTCTTTCTAATCCCTTGCCCAATAATGTTTCAACTGGTGAAGTAGATGAACTTTTACCATGGCAGGATCTCTTAAGGTAAGGGAAACCTACCTTCTCACTAGGCATCATTGATTAGTAGCAAAACAATATCTTACCTCAATAGGTAAAAGAGGCCTTCCTCTCATTTCTTTCCTCAGATCCTCAACTTTCCCTATTCTCGGTGTTGGCGAGGGCTTCCCAAGCTTTGGTAGTTGAATATAGGCTTATGAGTTAGGCTTTTATGGAGACTTGTAAGCAAAACAACATTACAATGGCCGGCTTGGAAGAAGGTGTACACTTTAGCAAACAGCCTTTACCAGAACTACGCTAGGCTCATGCGGCGGCCTTCAGCTAAAATAAAGATCTAGACTCTTGCAGTTTTGCTTGGAAAAAAACATGTAAGTCTAGAAGACCGGGACAGATGGATGAAAGAAGAGATCAACCAACTAAAGGCTAGAGACTCCTCTTGGAAGGAGAAACTCAAGTCCCAAGAATAGTGTCAGTTATCAAAGTTGGACCATATATGCCAATCCAATAAGGAAGCTCTGAGAAAGTGCCAAGACGACACAAAGAAAAACTTATCAGAGGCTTTGCTCATACTGATGTCCAATCTGGTCGTTCAAGCCCAAGTTATTGTGGGCCCTCTGAACTTGAGTTAGGTGAACTTCAACTATCTATTGAAGATCACCCCTGATTCCTTGAACTTCAATGTTTACAATCCTGACGGTGAGGACTAGGAAAGATTCCAAGGGAATGGAAGTAGTTACTTGACTTTTTCATTCCCACTGGACTAGAAGTAAAGGATGAGTATGTAGAAGGTTCGATTAATCTGGAAGAGATCTCTGGAGAACGCCCTCAGAAAGAGGAAGTCCCCATAGGACCAACTGACCAGCTAACCGAGAAAGGAAACTGAAGATCCTTTTATTTTCTTACATTTAATTAATTTTCTTTGTTGTATAAAATCCCTTATAGTATC
Organism: Gossypium raimondii; assembly: GCF_025698545.1. NCBI lineage: Eukaryota > Viridiplantae > Streptophyta > Magnoliopsida > Malvales > Malvaceae > Gossypium > Gossypium raimondii. The sequence continues at coordinate 17,622,806 of NC_068567.1, forward strand.
AATGAAACTATTATTTTTCTTTCCAACTTTCTCACTTACCCTAATATTAACAGTATACCTAAGTATTCACCACACAAAAGTCTTTAACTTATCTAGAGGACTAAGCTAGGTCTGGCATATTATGCATACAGGGCTAACTCTCACTTCACTTCTAGTGGATCAGCTAAATTGAAAGCCCTAATACCAATTAACTTGTAACACCCTGTACCCAACTCGATTTGTCAAATCCAAATATAAGATGTCATAATACTTACATACTTAACTATTTTCTGTATCTACAAAAAATCATAATGAATGTACCTCTTATTTATTTAAAATCATTTCTAAGACAATAGGTTTGAATAATACATTTATCGTTTGTCGCAAGCTTTCAAAGGTAGAATAAAACCTTACAACTTTAATGTTTGATAAAACATACATATTTGTAACGTGTATTACTATTTGTCATTTGAAAAACATGTTTATATAAATGCCCATCTGCATACATAATATTGCCCTTGGTCTACCACATGGCGCATCCCTGACTTGGTCCCTCCCGGCGCACTGGTTCAATCCTCAAACCTGCATTGCAATAAACACCCATAAGTTCAAGGAACTTAGTGGGTTTCAACTAGTTTTACCTTTAACGATGATGTAGGATTTCTCGACTTAAATTTTTTGTCCTCTTTTCAGACTTTGGAGACTACATTTCTAATTCTTGACTGATAATAATACACCTGTCTCTACTCTTGAATTCCTTATAGACAATCCATCTGACTAGCGAATCACAGCTTCACCCCATATTCTGAATCCTATTTTGCTATCCTTTTAAAGATGGAATTTGAATACATTCCCTAAGGTAATATTACTATGGGAACTACTCTTTTACTGATTCTCCTACAGGCTCTAGCAGTTACCAGACATAGTTCATACCAAATCTTCTAATTAAACCAAACAACATGCTTACTAAGATGAATACACAATTTTGATCACTCGATAGCATTCAAGATAGCACTGATACGTAACGTATGAATTCGTAGGTTTGATGGACTCTTACACCACTACACCTTCGAATCCATTAAGCTCACCATCTTGGTGGATTACTAAGGTGAATTCCTTAGTCGGATATAATGCTGAGAAGTCTCTCAAAATCTAATTCCAAGACATACCCAGATCTTATGATAAGGGCCGTCTAACCACTCGCCATTTAGGCACTATAGAATTTTTCATACAGTCTTTTCATGGAATACACCAGAATGACCTTTCTAGTACTTCACCACAAAGGCGTTTCACAACATTAGCCACAACGGTTTCCCATATAATACGCCACAAAGGCTTTTCACAAGATTAGCCACAAAGGCTTTCCAGATAATACGCTATAAAGGCTTTTCACAATGTTAGTTGTAACACTCAATTTGTACAAGTGTACACAATCATTCAAGTAATAAGTAAGTAAATGAGTTATCGTCTCTATAGGGACTATGTATGTTAATCGATTAATTGTAAAATTATAAGTTAACAATTTGGTGATAAAAGCACAATAATTTGAGTGATGATGATTAAACTAGATTAATTTAACTCGATGCAAAATATATCCCTAATGCAATTTTAATCTAACTATGCAAATCATCTAAATGGATGAATGAATTTAGCAGCAGAAACACAACTTCAACAATCAATAACAATGATAGGCTAGGATAACTACATTAATCAACTTAATTCATTTTCATCATGTTTAACAGTGTTCAGAAAATATTCCATGGCAACTCGATCTTTCATGAGTTTGGAAATCGAATTAAGTCTTTTCAGAATCTTTTACATAGTGAAACATGAATTTTACTAATCATATTAAACTAAGGGTTTCTTTGTATTTATGTGAAGTAACAGGGTTGGTTAGGTTTGTAACAGTTTAATTATATAAAGTGAAAAAATATGTAAGATAATATACCTCGTTAAAGTTATTATGAAACTTCAAATTAGTCGGGTTAGGATCTAAATTAAGAATGCACTTTCCAATTATTGCATCCACTAGTTATCGTTTGCTTAGCATCGTTCAGCTAATTCTAGTGTATCCAATCACGTATGAATGAAATACGTACTTGAATTTAATTGAACACATGATCAACTGAGGCACAAACACTTTAAACATGAATCAAACAAATCTCATTCAATTAATGCAATTAACCTAGCTAAACAGATTTAAGCTACCATTTTTTATGTCAATATCATAAAACACATTGTAAAAATAATTAATTTCAAACAACAAGGGAAGAATAATTTCTATTTCAAGTTAGCAATCTCACAAACTCTGATAGAAGGTGTTTTCCTGTGCTCCTCATGTCACACCTTTGCTAATGGCTCCTCAAGGTGGTCGGCCAAGAAATGATCTCTTCAAGGCTTTCGCTAGTTAAAATCTAAGGGAAAATAGAATAATAGGCGTGGTGGATGAAGAGAGCAAGAGAGAGTGAATGAAGAATGTTGTGAAAATGAGGGATGAAAGGATAAGCAAGGGATGATTGAAAAGATGAGATAGGTGTGGTATTTATACATGAAGTAGGTGGTAGAGTTTACTAAAAATAGCAGCAACAATCCCTTGGATTTCTCCCTCCTATTGTCGACCATGATATGTAGAAGAGAAGGTGGTTTGGTTGCTTGATTCAAGCATGATTTGCTTGAATCATGCAAGGGGTGGACGGTTTCTTAATCAATTCTTTTGTGTCGATTTTCATTGTTCTTCCATGTGTGAGGACCTTCAAATAATTTTCCCAAAATTGATTTCTTCGCTGCCTAATTATGGTTGCTGAATTGGGCCTTTCTTCTCTTAAACTGGATGATTAATGACCCAACTAGCTTGTAGATTTGACCAACATGTATCATCTTTTTTTATTAGGTCAAGGTGGCATCTTGATGACCCATTAAGCTTGGTCTTGCTGTCCAACACATGAGAATAATAGCTAATGTCCATGCAACATTATAATAAACTCAACTCTATGGTCCCATTGCATAAGTAAATTTAACATTTTAAAAAATAAAATGAAATACTTTAATTTTATGCACAAAATCATATAAAAAAGCACAAATTATCATACTTTATAAATTCATGTCTATTATTAACATTTAAGTAAAATTCACTTAATTAATTAACAAACACTCAAGTTTAATATTATTTTTAAGTAAAAGGTGGTAGAAATTACTAGAAAAATCTTATATAGTTTCGAGTTTACATTAGCCACAAAGGCTTTCTAGATAATACGCTACAAAAGGTTTTCCAGATAATACGCCACAAAGCTTTCCAGGTAACCTATCGTGTTTTGGTGATATGGATTTGCCAAAATTCAGCATCACTTGAGCTTTGCCCGTCATCGCCCTAGGTACATGCAGCAACCCTATAAGACAAATGCGACTCATCCGCCATTTCCAAAATATGCAATGTGATCCGTCGCAATTCATTGTAGAAAATTAAACTATTTTTCATACTTAAGGAGCTCGTATAAAAGTAATTTAGTTATGTTTTTTTTTATTTTCCACTTTTACTTCATAGATAATAAAAAGTGTAATTTTAGCCATATATATGATCTTAGGGGCCAAAGTAGGCCTAAAGGTAGGCTAACGTATTCGGTGAGTATGCAAGACATCACTCTGAGGCATAGGAACACGAGACTAGCCACGATGTTGCAACACAATGCGTTGATGTCACAATATAGTGAACAGGGCACTCAAAAGGAGCAAACTTTCTTCAGTGTCACGATATAGCTAAAGGGTATTTCGACACGACCCTGTAATCAAGCCTTAGCTTGCAAACTACCATCAGTGTCCTGACACTGGCTAAAGGGTGTCGTGACACCGGCGTGACGAGATGAATTAATGAACCAAGGGCATTTTGTAGATGACAGCCAAACCTAAGCCTATAAATAGACAGATCTAAACATTTTATAGATGGTTTTTATTCAAGTTTTGGTTTACGACTGATCTAGAAAGCTTTTGTAGAAACCTAAGCCACATTAGTTTTATTTTCAGTTTCTCTTTAGTTTATTTTGTACTTAGGTTCCTTTTCATATTGTAATTTTTTATAGTTCTTTTTTTGTTCTTCACGGAATTCAATCTGTGAATCAATCAACTCTTTATGGATCATTGTTCGCATTATTATCAATACAATAGGATTCTTCTTAAACTCTTTTCTTGATCTATTTTTTATGTCTATCCTTTTAATCAATTTTATAATGTTTACTAGATCCATGGGGAACTAATCCATTAACGGGAGGTTAACGAGTGGACATGGGAGTAATTAACTACTATGTAAGGTTTCTTAACAGATCAGCTGGTTGAGATAGTAAGAGCTTAAAACCATAGGCTTGGCAACCCTAGGAAGTCATATAGGTGGCAATGAACCAAAAATTAGTATTACCTATCTGTGAAAACCTTACCCCAATCCTGTCTGGACTGTTAGGTCGAGAGATAAGTAGTTCTTACGAACTCATTAGCTTAGTGGAAGGTCGAGAAGCCTTGCTAGGTTAATGGCTAGTTGATTGGATAGAACCTGAAATAGAAGTTAGTTATGAACACCAAAATGAGTTAGTATTTTGTTGTAGATTTGATAAAATCTGCAAATTGTTTTCCCTATTTTTTTATGATCTTTTATTATTTTAATAAATTAATAGTTTCCATCACTTTAGGCTTAATCGTAATATAGTTTAATTAAATTACTAACCAGACCTATTAGCATGGATATTAGGATTAGTTTAGTTTCGCCTCCCTTGGGCACGAGCCTTAGAGTACGTACCTATTTCGTTGTAACTATATTACAAACTAACCTGTATACTTGTGGAAACCACCTAACTCTTATATTTGGTTGCAATATTCATACTTTAGACGTTAGTACATCTACAGGTAGTCACCATGGTCATGATCTTTTCACATAATTTTCACACTTTCCTTCGTGTTTACTACAATGGGCGTCACCAGAGCACCACCGCGGACTCCATTACCGTATCACATATTTTCTCGACACTCTGTCCGAACCCCCTTAACGTCAATCATACATTGTCATGCATCACACAAATGAAATAATGAACATATTTACATAAATTTCATTCATACTCTTAGTCAGAGCTTATTTCTTAACACATAAATTCCCATATACACTTATCACACATCGTCATTACCATGCAGCATAGCATGCACATTAACATATACGTACAGATGCTTTATAGATGATCACACGTACAAGTATACATACTATAGTTTCTCAAGAAAACATGCTTATCTAAGAGTACAAAAATCATTCAAAGGATTATGATATTATCATGCATAGAAGACGAGCCGAGAGACTCACTAGAGACTCACCTTAACCTCGGCCTGAAGTTCCTGTTTCAAATGTTCGTCCCAAACCAGTAGCAACAACTGCTTAAAAGATCATAAAATTTCCATTAGAACCCTATTCTAGACATTTACTAACATTTCAACTACATGTGACCCCCATGCAGGGCCTTCTGTTGGATCTGGTGCCCTGAGTGTAGTATTTTTGTTTGTAGGCTCCATTTGTTTGCCTGTAAAATATTTTCCAGAAAATTATTTCTGGAAATTGATTTACTTTTCTGGAAAATGATTTACTTTTTTGGTGTTTGGATTAATCTGTGTAAAATATTTTCTGTTGTTTGTTAGATTTCCTGAAAATATTTCATAAAAACTGTTTTAAATGAAACAAACATACATTTGAGAATTTATTATCTTTTCATTGTTTAATTGAGTTTATTTTATATCTATTAATAAATTTATATTTTACATATATTGCAATGATATATTTATAAATAAATCAAATTAAATATATAATAATACTAAATTATTAAGCTAGAATATTAATCGTCATAAATTGAAAACAACCAAAGCGAATAGACGATTCCTAATTGTGTTATAAAAATAAAAACAAAGATTGAATAATAATAAATTAGCTTCCAAACCACAATTAATACTAGAAATTAATAATATTATCCAAGTGCATAATTAGTTGTACACCACATGATAACAACAACATTGTCCAAGTGCATAACTAAATATTACTCCACATTAAAGCATCAATATCTTCAACATTAAGAAAAATTTACAAGCCAAATTTTTCTATGCTTCTTACTTTTAACTAAAAAAGCTTTGGCCTCAGATTCATGACCCACAAGATAATCAAACACACTACAAAGGAAGTAATCATCAAATCCTTCTACCTCTATCGATTATTTGTAAAGATGTAGTGTCTTATCCACAGTAAATTGTTCCAAAGCATTAGCAATTTTACCAAGTTGTTCACCTAAAAATTTAATTTGTTCATCAATGTCACTTTCTTGAGAAATTTTTCTTTTACGTTTAGATGTGCCAGATGAAGATACTTTTGTTCTTACCTCCTCAATCTCCTCATTGTCACAGTCTATAGGCACTGAATCTTTGTTACCATCATCCAAGTCTATGTCAGCAAATGGCCTAGCAAAACTCCATGTTACCATATCTTTGCCAACAACAAAAGACATTTCATCATAATTATCAATGCTTTTATTAAAAAATGGTTCATACTTCTTGCCTGCCTATTGGATATTATACACAATTAAAATAGCAAGTAAAAAACAATTGAAATATACTTAACATATATATACATATATTACCATCACTGTTGCATCATATGTCGCTCTATCACATGTGATCATTTTCAAGTTATCATCCCATCCAAAACCACTTTCAGCCCAAATTGTGCATATAATCTGCCACTAGTTTTTTACAGTCCTCAAATGATTTTCCACATGCTTTACATCGCATTGAACTTGAAATATTTCAGAAATAGCTACGACAACCCAATTAATAAAAACTTCTTTGAAAGTGTTAGAAGGCCTATTTCCTTTCTTGGCCTCCTCTACTAGAATTTCGAGAAAAAGATGTTCCATTGGTTTTGTCCACCTAAATTGTTTGGTTGTCTCTTCTTTGTTACCTTTACCCATTCTACACTAATAATTGTCATTGTCAATCATTTCAATAACCAACACCAACTCTTATGGAGCAAGAAGAAAGAGAAGAAGCAAGAGAATGGTCTACTAAGAGAGAGGAAATTGCACAAACTATGTGGACTGATTAAGTAAATCACTAGGATCAACTCCCATTATATGATTATGAATGATATAACAAGCCAAAACTATATCTACTTGAGTTTGAAAATCCAAAATGGTTCAGCATCTAACACAAGAAACCATTTCTTCAAAATCCCAAAAACACATTCAATAGTGATTCGCAATGATAAACGACGAAGATTAAAGAGTTCCTTTGCATTGTTTGGCCCCTGATCAATAAACTCTTTTAAATGATATTGGACACCACGATATGGGGTAATATATCCATTTCGAATGCCATATCCAACATTAGCAAGATAATATTTACCTACAATTTTACAAAACATAATTATTACTGATAAATTATAAGCTTACTTGAACTATTAGGTATTTAACGTTAATTCTTATCTTTCAGAATTCTTAATCCTCTTGGGCGTGAAAGTGCATCACTTAAAATAAGAGAATCGTATGCACTACCTTCCCAACCTGCTAGAACATAGGAAAACTTCAAATCAAATGTAATGGCAGCCAATACATTTTGTGTCGTCCCCCCTTTACGGCTACGAAATCTTCCTTGAATGCTAAATGGAACGGATGCACGAACATAAGTTCCATCTAATGCTCCAATACAATATTTAAAATAAGGATAAAACCTTTGATTGTTTCTGATTTCACTAGGAGTTGACTCATTGGGTAATCTAATAACTAGTTTATAAATTTTCAAAATAGCTCTCAATACAACCTTAAAGTAATGGTGAATTGTCTCAATTGATCTATAATATCTAGATCCAATCACTCGAAACCTTACATTATGACCAATTATATGTAAAAATATAACTACTTGCTCCCTAATATTCACCAATTTAGTTGATTGTAACAAATTGTTCCTACTAAGAAACACAAATTGAAAAAGGCAATCGGTCTTATCCTTACCACATCAATACAATGTTGGTCACCACTATATAAAATATAATTAATATAATTTTCTCTTTCATAATCTCAATTCACATGAGGGTGAGAATCGATTTCGTTCCTAGTTTTTAATTTTTTAATCCAAAAAGCCCTAAAAGTTAAAACTGAAGCCACAACTCCAACAATTGCATTTTGATCTTGATTACGATCCATCTATACAAAATAATGTCACACAAATATTTGATCACTACAAAAAAAGACACAAGCTTTCCATAAGATCACACAAAAATTTACAAATCAATATACAATTATTACAAATCATTATGTCATTAATTTGAAAATTAATAATAACCTGACCTAACTTAAAGAAATGGCATAACGAAATCTGAATTTAAAGACTTATTAAGGATTTCATTTAAAATTAACCCACTAATTTAAATTTAGACACAAATTTAATTCATTTGATCACTTTAGTCTTTTAACAGCTTAGCTATAAGGGTAATAATTTACCTTTGGTGTCGCCCTGCTTTATCCAACTTCCAATGGACTCGGCTGGCCTTTTGATCTTTCGCCCTGCTTTATCCAACTTCCAATGGACTCAGCTGACCTTTTGATCTTTCTATTATTTTAGTGATATCAATCTACCTTCAGTCCCTATACCATATGAGCTTTTAAAATTTAATCTTCAAGTGTTCTTTTAATTGCTTTTAAATCTCATAAAGTTTGTGAGAGAGGAGCAATAATGAGGAAAAACTAGTTAGTATAAAAAGAAATAAAAGTTTGGGAATAATTAAAGTGAAATAATTTAATTATATTAATTCTCCCCTCTATAATTATAAAGTTATCCCCAAAAAACTTAATTTGTTCACTTTGTCACTCCAACCACAATATCATTTCTCACCTCATTCCTATTTATTTATTTTCTAATTTAATTAGGACAAAATTCTATTTTTCACGATTTTCTTTTTACACTTTTGACTTTCGGATGTTCCAGCTTTTGAATATAAAAAATAAATATCGATTTAATAATTATATTTGAGTGTGATTATACATGGTTGGTAACTTGTTAATACAACATTTAGTTTTTTCACTTTACACATAATTATTTATTAAAATAATTTTATAAATATATATTAATAATTTAAAATATACTCATTCGGGAGTATTACCTTATAATATCCACATACATGTTATGGCTTAGGTTTGGATAATATTAGACTTTGGATTAACAGGAACGAGAGAAGAAATTGATGTTGTCAAGTTGCACCATAGAAACTATCGTATTCTCCTCCAACGTAAACAAACTAAAAACTACTTTTCTATTTATAAAACACTGCACAAGTAGTGTGTTTTTCTTTTGTTATACATATAAACACAACTCCACATGTATGAATTATCTACCAAATACAAATGAAAGGCTTTTATGAAAATATTAGTTAGTAAAGCCATCCAGGAGGGAATATGCTATAAATGTGAAACGAGCAAAATTACGTAGTAAATATGTCTTCATGAGACTATTGTATTTCTTTAAGAACTAGAAGAACTATTAGTGAAGGCACAATAGTTTACTGTTATATCCCCATTGTAACACTCCTAACCCGTATCCGTCACCAGAATAGGGTTACAGAGCATTACTATAACACTGTAACATAGGAACATACATTTCCAAATGTTAATATAAATATAGCATAATCCATTAATATACACACATATTGACCCTTAATCTAGTCCTCGAGGCCTTAGAAATACTTTAGAAACAATTTGGGCCAAAATCGAAAACATTTGAAACATTGAGAAAAAAGTTAGAAAAATTGAACTGCATGGGTCACACAGAAGTGTGGTCAGGCCGTGTGACACACACGGCTGAGACACACGCCCGTGTCTTAGGCTATCTAACAATTGAAATAGGGACACATGATCGTATCCCAGCCCTTGTCTGTGCCCGTGTGTAACACCCATAACCTGTATACGTCGCCGAACTAGGGTTAAGAAGCATTATGAACAATTCACATCATTATACAAACATTTCATATACATTGATCATGTATCATCATATCACATTCACTCCTAATCACATTGTCCCTTAAAAAGGTCTACAAGATCTAAAACATGCTTTTAAGAAGGTTCGGGACTAAACTGGTTACACATAAAAATTTTTGAAACTTTCAAAATTTTCTAAGTAACAGACGTCACACGCCCGTGTGAACAGCTGCGTGGACGAATATAGGCCATTTGCAAGGCTAATTCGCCAACCATAAGGGTCAACCCTACACAAGCACAAAATATACCATTTTTATACATAATAGGTAGCTTAAACATTGAGAATTCATGCATCAAACATTAACCACAATTGTGTCAAACATGCCATACCAATTCAACCATTTCTTCTATTCATACACAAAATTTTGTCTAACCACAAACATTACAAATCGATATAATTTATTATTTAACCAAACAGTCATCATTTAAACCAATTTAACAAGGCATGGAAATTAATGTCTTTTAGACCTAAAATACTTTATTCCTTTTTCATCATCTCAATTACAACCTAACCTTTCAATACCAATATAAACAAACACATAAATAACATTATTCATCAATTGTGAATATCAATTTGGACACTTCCACTAATGCATCAATAACTTTACTAAATCTTACCACATAACCACAATCACATACCAATTATAAGGCTATCTACATATCAAACCTCACATTCTAAACAAGCCAAATCTCATGGCTCAATATATTTCAAACATATAGGCACCAATAGCCAAAATCACTTATACTTTTAACAAACCAACTAGCCTATACATGCCACATAACCAAAATTACAAATATTTTAAGTACCAATACTATAGATGGATAGTGTGATAGGATCTTCGACGACTTCCAACCCGAGCGAGCCTTCGAAACACTATAAACATAGAAAAATAACACAAAATAAGCTATAAAGCTTAGTAAGTTCGTACGACTAATAAACTCATATTAGCAATTAAACACATTTACGTAATTACATAAAGTATAACACAATTCATATGATCTCACAATTCAATCACATAATCACTTACATAGCTAACCTTAGCTTTCACAAGTTTAATCAATTTAATTCTCATATAACATTTAATTTATACTTCCATATAGCCAAATGAGCACATTTTGGTATACAACATATTTAAAAACATATCTTTCTCATTTCATATACATGATACGGTATGAACTCACCAATTCACTTTCATTCGATTCTCACATAGGTCCTGTACGTACCTGTCTTGCTTAACTCGATCGTACTTTCATTCTCAACTTTCACTAACTTGTTGATTTCTGTCACGAATACTTTGCTTTCGTTGTACCATCACTTATATCCATGTTTCATCCATTTTTCTCGTTGAACCATTTGCAATACTAAAGGATACTCGGGGATCTCGTACACATAGTATCGTAACAATGTCATATCTCAGATATGGTCTTACATGTAATCTCGTATCGATGTCAATAACCCAGCCATGGTATTACACGATATCACATATCGATGCTAATGTCCTAGACATGGTCTTACATAAAGTCTAATATCGATGCCATATCCCAGATATGGTCTTACATGTAATCTCGGTAACTTTAATGTCATGACATTTGTATCCTATCTATTCCTAAGGTTCAACCGAGACTTTTACTTTGTCGAATCTCTGTCAAACATTTCCAAAGCATTGTAATCACAATTAAATTCAATATTTAAGCATTCACCATAATTATCTCAATTAAGCATTTCAACATGTATGATTTAATGCTTATTAAACATACGAACTTACCTCATTCGCTGAAACGATGAATTAGGTCGACTAATCCGATACTTTGTTTTTCCCTCGATCTAGATCCAAATTCCGCTTTTCTCAATATAGATAATATCAAAATTAACTTATTTAATTATCTTCTATTCAATTTAATCTAAAATTTACTTTAAAGTACATTTACACTTTTGGCCCCATAATTTCACATTTTTACAATTTAGTCCTTATCACATAAAATCACAATTTCATGAAATTAAACACAAACCCAAGCCAGATGAATTTTCCATATATTACTATCAGCACATAATTTCAATTTATTTCACATTTTAAACACTAAATTTCCACATTTCATAATTTAGTCCAAAATTGACATTTTTCTCAAAAATCACTTTATAAAAAATGAAAATCTAACATCAAATATTCATAATCTATCATAAATCATCAATTTACTTAAGCATTCAGCAATGGCAACATGTTAAATCTTTAATAGTTAAAAATTCAGAGGCACAGGCTAACTAGATTACGAAGCAACGATCTCAAAAACGTAAAAATATTAAAATAGGAACAAAAACGAACTTACAATTTAGCTCACAAGCTAGGCCGAATATAGCTTCATCCATGGCTGTTTTTCTTCATGCATTTTCTGTGGTGGAAATTAAATGGTGAAGATGACACCAGGTTTTTATTATTTAACTTAATTTATTTCATAATTACCATTATAACCTTATTAATTAACCCTGAAATTTTCATTAATAAAGCACATATTTGTCCATTCATAATTCCAATGGATTAATTACCACATAAAACCCTCAACTTTGAAATTTCATAACTATCTAATGCTTTAAGCTTATAGAATTCAACTTTACGCCTTACGCGATTTAGTCCTTCTTATCGAATTAAGCCTTTAAATGGTAAAATTTCTTTACGAAAATTTCACATAATAATTCTATCATGTTGTAAACCATAATAAAATAATAAAATAAATATTTTGACTTTAGATTTTAGGTCCCAAAACCACTATTCTGATTAACCCTAAAAACGGGCTATTACACCGTGTAACTCTCTGAGTTGGATCGCACGGCCAAGCTACATGCCCGTGTGTCAGGTCGTGTGCTAGGTCGTGTAACTGCCTGAATTGGAAGCCTTTAAAATCTACAGGGGACATATTGTCGTGTCGCATGGCCATGTGTCACACTCGGCTAAGACACACGCCTGTGTCTTAGGTCGTGTGGACAAGAAATTAGCCAAAATCAAGCCATTTCTTTCACCCAATCCAACAAGTACCTACAAGACATATACACATATGATCAAGGCACCAAAAATCTACCAAAACATGTTTAATTTAACCAATTCAAATGATCCAAAATCCATTCAACCAATATGCCTTATAAGGCACCTCAATCATAATTAAACAAACTTACCAAAACATATGCATAATTAACCTTACTTCCAACTTACACATCTAGTTCCATATCATCTTTAAACCTACAATAATTAAGACCATTTCTAGCATAGCAATTTAGTTCACTGACAAGCCAAAAAAAAGCACAAGTGTATACTTTCATACCATCTAATTTTACAAAAAAGATACCTATGTACAATCTTAGTAAAGTACCTAACAACTTAGTTTATTATTTTGTCAAAATGTACCATAACAATCTATATAGCCACATATACATGCCACAACCCTAAAGAGCATAAGAACTACCAACATCGACGGATAGTATGAGCCGATGATTCGATCCGTCCAAAAGTTAGCAATAACAATCTACAAAAAAATACACAAAAATGTATAAGCTTATAGCGCTTAGTAAGAATAATTAAATCTTTTAACTTAACAACAATTGAATGCAACTCATATTTTACTTGACTTGAAGCTACCGGAGCATAAACAGGGGCACGTATGTACAATTCAGGGGTACCAAAGTACAAATAGGGGCACATATGTGTAATTCAGGGGTATCAAAGTATAAATAAGGGCACGTATGTGCAATTCAGGAGTACCAAAGTACAAACAGGGGAACATATGTGCAATTTAGGTAATAATTAAATATAAGCAATTAATTACATAACTATATTGTAAGCATACAAGTAGAAATTCAATTACGTATAAAAATACTAAGAACTTACTTGACAACTAGAGTGTAAAAGTACGATCGAGCTAATCTGTGACTTTAGCCTTTCCTCAGTTTAGATCCAGTTGAGATTTATCTTGATCTAAATCAATAATTATATTCAACTAGGTGTTTCAATCAATCGCAAACATTCAATTTAATCCATAGTCCATATTTATATATAATTACAATTTCTTCCCTAAAATTTTAACCATTTTACAATTTAGTCCTTAAACTCGTACATTAAAATCTAAGCATTCTCATCCCTAACTCATGCTAGCCGAATTTATTTTTAACCTATATCGACTCATACAAATCATCATTTCACAGTTTAACCATGACATTATACTACTTTTACAAATAAGTCCCTAAATGACATTTTCATCAAAAATCACTTTACAGAACTTGTTTATTTATCTATGAGGGCTCATAATCTTTCATTAAAATTCATAAATCATGAAATAAAATTCATGTTTAAACCCTAAACCTCTAACAATTTTTCAAATTAGTCCCTGGGTTAGCTAGATTAAGCTAGACGACTTAAAAACAGAGAAATCATTAAAAACGAGACAAAAACCTCTTACATGCAAGTGAATGTAGCTTGACCGAACCCTAGCTATGGTTCCCCTTGAGAATTTCAGCTAAGGATTAAGATAGGAAGATGATAGCTTATTTCTTTCTTTCGTTTTTATTATATTAACCTTGATTTACTTAATTACATTTTTAACCTTTAAAAACATTCTTAATTTTGATAAAACCAAACCCATAAATGTCCACTACCATATAAATGATCTAATTACCACCTAAGTACTCTTAAAATAAATTTCTATAGCCATTCGATACCTTTAGCTACTAGAACTCTACTTTTGCACTTTTTACAATTTAGTCCTTTTCAAGAAATTAAGCATACAAACGAAAAAATTTCTTAACAAAATTTTTATACGACACTACTAACATACTGTAGACATTAAAATAATAATAGAATAAATATCTTCTCGTCGAATTTGTGGTCTCAAAACCACTATTCTGAATTCACTAAAAATGGGTTGTTACACTCATACCTCACAGTGCAATGAATAAAGTAGATCAAGTAGGGATTTATCCCTCGCCATAAATATGTTATAAGATATCTTGATTATGATAAAGTACATCAAGTAGGGATTTATCCCTCGCCATAAATATGTAATAAAAGTTGCTTACCCTGTGTTTCCGAAGTTGGACTACAACCTATGCTGAATGCCTTCTCCAAGTGTCTAACCGAGGAAGTATATCGCATTGGTCTTTGCCTTATACAAATTTCCCGAAACACAACTTTGGAATTTTAATATTTGGAACTCCTAAGCTACCTAAAATAACAACAAGTTACCATGACTAAAGTGTATACATACATATATGAAAGTTTCTCAAGCAATGATAAGATAATTAATTGATAAAAATCTTTATTGATTTTATGGAGAAACAATCAGATAAGTCATGTCAGATTAATAATGGGACAAAAAGGTTTTCTAGACTTTTAAAATTATGAATGCATCTATCACGCACAAGCATTTCCAACATCTAATTTATGGCTTACATGTCAAAGCAAAGAATGCAAAGCATTAGGCTTAAAGATCATAATATGCACAACAAATGTCGTGGCCCTGTAAGATTCGCATCATGTCATGCATGCATAGATACATTACATTACTCAAGTAAATTTACAGCTATATCAGTCTATAACACGGTAGCATAATCAGAAACTATCAAACATGTCAGAGCGTGCATGTCAGAATCGAAGTACAAAGGAAAAATATACAAGTTTCTTCCCACTGTAGTATAGTATAAACAAACTTCTATTGCCTGCAAAGGATGGAAGATGCTAACTCAAGCCTTACAACAGTGCATACATCACAAGATGCATGCAAGCCAATGGTGCCTCAACGGACCTGAAACTTTACACAGAATATTCACATTTACCCCAAAAGTTTAGACTTCAAAAAATAGAAAATGGTAGACGAACTAGCTTTTTATAGTGTCAAACATGTTGCATTGCAACAAAATATTAGGATTCATCTTCTTCGGTAAAATAAAAGGTTAAAATTTAGAGTTTAAAACAAACAGAAAATAAAAAACAATTGGAAACAGACTATTAAACAAATGAAAAAAAGAAAAATAATTTCCAATACATATATGCTAAATAAAAACCCAAAATGGCAATCAGCCTTGAATACCAAAAAATCCCAATCTCTAAACAATTCAAGTAACAAATTTGAATTCCAAAAAATCCTAGTCTCTTAACAAAACAAAAACCAAATATACCAAATACTCTTTCCCTTACACACAAAAGCTAATTCAAGAGATTATAAAAAAAACTCTAATTCAAGAACCAAGCTTGAAAAACAACCAAAACCCCCAATTAAAATCTTTGTCAACTTACCCTAAAAACTCACATAGAAAGAGAAAAAGAGAAACTCACATGTGGCCATGGAGAAAGAACCGAATTAACAGAGTAACCAAAATACAAGAACTTTGAAAAACAAAAATAATTAGGGAAATAGCCAAAGAGAAAAGCAACAAGTTAAACCCCATGAAGAAAATTTCAACTGCTTATTTACAGAGTAATCAAAATAAAAGATAGTGATATACCTTGATAGGATTAGAAATCCAGATTTTAAGGTTTCTTCAAAATGCAAACTTGGTAAGGACTATGGTCGACCAACAGATATTATGAGCTCAGATTTGAAGGTGAGGCCAACGAACAGAGATGAGGAGGAGAGGCAGAGGCTGATAAACAGAGTGAAAGGAGAATGACTGTTCTGATGAGAGTGAAGGAGAACGATTGTTGTGATGAGATTGAAGGAGAATGGAAAATATCTTACAGAAATAAAATCAGTAAGATTTTTTCCATAAAAAAAACAATTGATTTACCCGTGTTTTAGAAAATGTTTTCCAATAGGAATTCATTTTCCACCAAACAAACACTGTAAAATAAGGAAAATATTTTACGAAAAATGTTTTACTGGAAAACAAATGGAGCCATAAACTAGTAATTGTTATAGGGTCAAACATGTTGCATTGTAACAAAATATTCAGATTCATCTTCTTCGGTAAAATAAAAGGTTAACATTTAGAGTTTAAAACAAATAGAAAGTGAAAAACAATTAGAAGCAGACTATTAAACAAATGAAAAAATAAAAAAATTTCGATATATATATGCTAAATAAAAATCCAAAATGGCAATCAGTCTTGAACATCAAAAAATCACAATCTCTTAACAATTCAAGTAACAAATTCCAATTCCAAGCAAATCCCAGTCTCTTAACAAAACAAAAATTAAATATACCAAATACTCTTTCCCTTACACACAAAAGCTAATTCAAGAGATTACAAATAAAAACACTAATTCAAGAACCAAGCTTGAAAAACAACCAAAACCCCAATTAAAATCTTGTTCAGGTTACCTTAAAAATCACATAGAAAGAGAAAAAGAGAAACTCACATATGGCCATGGAGAAAGCAACAAATTTACAGAGTAACCAAAATACAAGAAATTTGAAGAACAAGAATAATTAGGGAATAGCCAAAGAGAAAAGTAACAAGTTAAACCCCATGAAGGAAAATCCAATTGCTCATTTACAAATTAATCAAAATAAAAGATTGTGATATACTTTGATAGGATTGGAGAGCCAAATTTTAAGGTTTCTTCAAAATACAAACTTAGTAAGGAAGACGGTCAACCAACAGAGATGACGAGACTCGAATTCGGAGGTGAGGCCAATGAACAAAGATGAGGAAGAGAGGCAAAGGCTGATGGACAGAGAGAAAGGAGAATGATTGTTGTGATGAGAATGAAGGAGAATGACTGTTGTGATAAGAGTGAAGGAGAGTGGAAAATATCTTATAGAAATAAAATCGATAAGATTTTTTCCATAAAAAACATTGATTTACCCGTGTTTTAGAAAATTTTTTCCCATAGGAATTCATTTTCCACCAAACAAACACCATAAAATAAGAAAAATATTTTACGAAAAATGTTTTACTGGCAAAAAATAGAGCCGTAAACTTGTAATTTTTTGAATAGATTGATTAATAAAATTATTCATGAATTAAATTAATATACTTTGTATTATTATCCTCACATGATTTTTGCACGCAAAGAAAAATAGAAGCAAACCTTACTCATCAGTTGTCTAAATGTGTAACTAATACTAAGCAGTATTACGTGGTTAGATCGTAGTACAGAAATACAGCTTGTATCACTAGACGAACCTAAATATGTCCTTAGTCTAGGTAGAAATGAGAAAATCAATTAAAAGACTAATATGTCATCTATCAAGTCCAATTGGGGAGATGCATTGTCTTAGGCATCGAAACATATGACTCCCAGATAATAGAGACATAGATATGATTGACTGTACTGACAATACATCGGATAAGACCCAAGCAAAATAGATCCTTAATCCATTTATGGATTTATTCACTTGTGACGTTTATAGTGTGACATACCTAAATATTAAGTGGATGGTGGAGTATGTATGTGTGACTCGTACACTTTGATGTAAGTAAAAGCCTAAGTTCAAATAGACCAGGAACCGAAAGCTGGTGCATTGGGTGTATGACTATTATAGCCTATAGCGTCATTCGAAATAGTGGAATTCATAGCCCAAAACATGGTTAAATGATATTCTCTCATTGGCATTACACGATTGATGAAAAGTAAACGCGGACACAAGTCGTCCATCTTTGTGATGGATTACTTGGTCACTATTTGATAGTGCTTGACTTTTCATGAAAGAAGATGTAATGGTTACCATGAGATAAAATTGGATCATATTGGGAGAACGGATATTATCCCAAAGAGATCAATGATATCATATGAGGGTAACACACTTATGACAAGGTCATTGGACAAGCATTAAGTAGGTGTTTTCGTTATGGTATGTCATTGAGGAGAGCTCAGTCATAATTCTATAGTGGAATGACTTCGTGACTAAATGAGTTTATAATTAATAAGTGAAAAGTTGGAACTTAATTATAAATCATTTAAGCCTCAACTACATATGTCCAATTGATCCCTTTACTAGCTCGTTAAAACCAAAAATGAACGGAATGAATAGGCAAAGAGAAATGGGAAACATTTAGGAATGATTATGGTTTTCTCTGAAATGGAGAAATAGAATCATTTGGAAATGAATATGGAAATGGAAATGAAAAAGAAAAATGGGAACACAATCCTATATAAGATTACTTAAAAATGTTAGAAGAATGACTTTACGTTTTTAGACTGTTTGAAGCCCGAAAATGAAAATAAATCATTCAGTTATAGTGAACATGTTGAGTTGTGACATATTGAACGAACTTTCTCAAAATTTTACCGAGGGTTAAATCGTCAAAATTTTACCGAGGGTAAGTTTGTCAAAATTTTACTATTGTAAAATTGGGGTGAGAAAACTATTTAATATGTAGATATTAAAATTTATTTTGGAAAATAGAATAATTGAATCGGGTTGGATCATATTATAAAGTACTTGTTCAAAAAGGCCCAAGAGGTACTATAATTGGACTTGATGTGAGAGAAGCCCAAAACCTCACATATAATATGAAGGGGCGGCACCCTAGTAGAAATACAAGGGTGAGCCATTCACCCCTCTCCTACTCTAACTAGGATGTTGCTATTCTATTTGAAAAAATCTCTACAACTTTACAAGGGTTCTACCTTCTCTTCCTATAGACAGATGGCACGGTAGAGCTATTAAGATAACTTTAAGAAATTGTTATTCTGCCAAAAAATAGAGAGAATTTATTCTAAACTATTATATATATTTTCAAAATAACAATTCTATCAGTTTCTATTAAAGAAGAAAGAATTTACGTTTTCACCCAAAAGGAGAGAACTTTTTCTAGTTCTGTGTTTCAATTCAATTGATTCAATCCCACACTCGAGGCAGTTTGTGGTACGAGAATAGTGGAGAAGATTGTTTGGTTGAAAGCTAGAAAACATCAAGGATCCGTTTATCCGGAAACACAGGTACAATTTTGGTCAAAGGTTTATTGCTATAAATATCACAAATTGGGTCGATTTTCAAAATTTTAATTTTTCGTTGTGCAAGAAAATCATTTTCAAATTAGATTTTTTCTAATAATTGGTATCAGGAGCTAGGTTTGTGCTATGTTTATGGTGTAAACCAAGATCGAATCCCTTTCTTCATCTTGTTCGATTAATATTTGATAAGATTTGGCATTCTTGTAATTTTTTTCATGTTTAGGGGAATGTATGTGAATGAATGCAATATTATATATATTTGTTATATATTTTTTTTCCAAGGTTGTGGTTCTTAGGAAATAGACCGTGGACTATCATCTTCACATAAGATTATTTTTATTTATAGAATTCTTGTGAGTTAAAAACGGGCATATGATATAAATGTAATTTTTCCAAAAAGAAATCCATGATGAGGGAAATATGGAGTGATGGCGGTCAAAGACACAAGGAATGCCTTGTGATGAAAAACTATGTAATTTTTGTTTTCCATTTTTTTTCTAGAAATAAAACCATGGAAACATTGGCTAGCAATTTTATTTTATTGCCCATCTCTTTATATATCTATTTAATAATTCTTTATGATATAATTGTGATATATATGTATGAGATGATCCACGGTTCATCTATTAAAGATAA
The DNA here is from genome assembly GCF_025698545.1 of Gossypium raimondii. Lineage (NCBI taxonomy): Eukaryota > Viridiplantae > Streptophyta > Magnoliopsida > Malvales > Malvaceae > Gossypium > Gossypium raimondii. Next base: position 17,643,336 of record NC_068567.1, read on the forward strand.
GAAGTGTGGTAATGAGAAAATACATGCGTTGCATTATTCCATTCACTTCTTTAGGTTATTTGATTACTGTGAGAAGTGTTGTAATGAGAAGGTGCATGTCTAGGATTAGATCTAGTAATGAAAAACTTGTTTTTTAAGTGGTCAAATATGACTCACCTCCTTTTCCTAGGAACCTACCTGGTGCACGTTTCACATTCATTTCTTTATTTTCCCTTAAAACAAAAACTGTGGAGAATCAAAATTATTTGATTGACTCTTGTGAATAATTGAATGTGAATATTATAAAATTTTCATAACATGTCATACATACATGAGATAAGCATGCCATATAGTTTAGGAAAGAATGGTACATGTACTTGTCATGCATATATTGATCATACATGATTGAAACCAGATATTAAAAACCTTGCATGTTTTTTTAAAATATTAAGAGGGAGAATATCCATAAACAAGACCTACGGCCTCCATCAATGGTCTTTTGTGATGGCATGAAATGAACCTGCCCCAAGGTAGACGTTGTCACGTGAATTTCACTATGGAGACTTCCTAAATATAAGATGAATTTTCTTATGATCATATGATAGTTGGACTGGCCCTTACGATAGGTATTGTCATGTGATACATTAAGAATTATGTCTTCAAAGAGAATAACTAGTCACAGTATGCTACTCGGTGAGATTCGATGAAAAGGACTAAATTAGAAATTTTAGAAAGTTCGAGGACTAAAAGTGCAAATTACCAAAAAATCTAGTAACCGAAATAGTATTGATCAAGTACAAATGTGATATGGAAAGTGTGTATACATGAAGAAACTCAATTTTGGGCTAAATTAAATGAAAGTGAAAAGTATAAAGACTAAGTGGTAGTTTTCCATTTTACTCAGAAAATGGGCATAAACATTACTCGCATGAAAGCTATCGTCTAAGGGAATTCATCTTCCATTCAAGTATTTGAGGCACAGTTAGGACAACTTGCTTCAAATCTGAATACTTGATCACCAGGTTCATTACCTAGTGACACAGAAAATCCTAATCTGATGGGGAAAGAACATTGTAAGGTTACCACTCGTAGAAGTGGTAAACAAACTAGCAAACCGTTTAACGACTCTACTATAGCACCTCAAGATGCTGATGGAGTGATCACTGGTGAAAAGATCGAATCTGAAGAATTTGTTAATGCATCAAATAAAGAAGTTTTGCGAATTGTAACTCATATGCCTACTATCTGACCTTCGAAACTGTCGATGCAACCAAATGTGTCGACGCAAGTAGATATATCCCTACCTTGACCCTTCCCACAAAGATTCAGGAAGAACGAGCATGACAAGCAGTATCAATAGTTCCTGGACACACTGAAGCAACTGCAGATCAACATTCCTTTAGTAGATGCTCTGGTACAAATTTCGAGTCATGGGAAATTTTTGAAAGATCTCTTGTCCAAGAAGAAAAAGCTCACTAATATTTAAATTATTGCACTCACAGAAGGTTGTAGTGCTGTTTTGATAAACAAGCTGCCCCCTAAATTGAAAGGTCCTGGGAGATTTACCATCCCATGTTCAATTGGCAATCATTATTTGGGTAAGGCTTTATGCAACTTGGGAGCTAGCATTAACCTAATGTCACTATCTACTTTTAAAAAGTTGGGAATTGGTCACATGAAATCTACTGTAGTGACATTACAACTTGCCGATTGATCATTGGCTCAACCTGAAGGGCAAATAAAAGGCGTCTTAGTTCGTGTGGATAAATTCATTTTTCTGGCTGATTTATCATACTTGATACCGAAGCAGACAAGGAGTCCCTATAATCTTAGGATGGCCATTTTTAGCCACCGACCAAACTCTGATTTATATGTATAAAGGTGAACTAACGATGCGACTTAATGATAAGCAAGTCACCTTCAGTGTTTTTGAATCTATTCAATGCAAGGACAAAGAAGAATGTCATACTGTTGATATGCTAGATAATCTATTTGAGGAAGAATTCAATGGCCGAAGCATAACACTCTTTAAAGAGTTTGCAGTAACATCTAATGTCAAATTCTTAGCCAATTATGACAGCATGGTTGAAGCTCATAATCTTAAACTCAAGCATGGATGGCAGATTGAATCCTTAGACTTAGCCAGTAGAACAAACCCAATTTTAAAACCATCTATTGAAGAAGCTCCTGCTCTGGAACTGAAACCACTACCTCATTATCTTAATTATGTCTTTCTAGGTGATCACAATACTCTCCCAGTAATTGTCTCCGTAACACTGGACGCAACTCAAGAAGAGAAATTGGTCCATATTCTCAAGCAACATAAACAAGCTATTGCTTGGAGTATTATCGATATTCAAGGTATTATTCCTTTATTTCATGCAAAAGATAAAGTTTGAAGATGAAGGCAAGCAATCGATTGAACAACAAATAAGATTAAATGAGAAGATGAAGGAAGTTGTCAAGAAGGAAATCATAAAATGGCTTGATGCCGGAATTATTTACCCGATTTCTGATAGCAATTGGGTAAGTCTAGTACAATGTGTGCCTAAAAAGAATGACATCACTGTGGTTCACAATAATAAGTACAAATTAATTCCTACACGCATTTGCACAGGATGGCGAGTTTGTATGGATTATCGCAAATTGAATGCGGCCACAAAGAAGGATCAGTTCCCACTTCCTTTCATCGACCAAATGTTGGATTAGCTTGCCGGAAATGCCTATTATTGATTTTTAAACGGCTATTCTAGGTACAATTAAATTGCTATTGCAGTGGAGGATCATTAGAAAACAACTTTCACCTACCATTTTGGTACTTTCGCTTTTCGTCGTATGCCTTTTGGTCTTTGCAATGCACCAGCCACATTTCAAATGTTTATGATGGCAATATTCTTAGATATGATCAAAGACTCTTTAGATGTGTTTATGGAAGATTTCTCAGTCCATGGGAATGATTTTGATCACTGCACTAACAATTTGGATAAAGTACTGAAGCGATGTGAGGAAAAACATCTTGTCCTGAATTGGGAAAAATGTCATTTCACGGAAACTGAAGGCATTGTGTTAGGACACCACATCTCTAGTCAAGGCATTCAAGTAGACAAAGCTAAGGTGGAAATCATTGAGAAATTACCTCAACCAACAAACGTGAAAGGTACTCGTAGTTTTTTTGGGACATGCAGGGTGTTACCGACGATTTATTAGAGATTTTTCGAAAATTAAAAAGCCCTTATGCTCATTATTGGAATATAATAAAAAATTCTTCTTTGGCGATGCATGTTTGGATGCCTTTATTTAGTTAAAAAAGAAGCTAGTGAATGCACTCATTATCGTTGCACCTGATTGGTCTCAACCTTTTGAAGTTATGTACGATGCAAGCGACTTTGCAGTGGGTGCAATGCTAGGACAACGACAGGGAAAAATATTTCATGTCATCTATTATGCTAGCAAAACTCTTACAGAGGCTCAAGTTAATTATACCACCACAGAGAAAGAATTATTGGTTGTAGTCTTTACTTTCGACAAGTTTCATTCCTATCTTGCTGGTGTAAAGGTTACTGTATTCACTGATCATTCGGTGTTGAGATATCTCTTTGACAAAAAGGATGTCAAACTAAGACTAATACACTGGATATTACTATTGCAAGAATTTGACATCGAGATAAAAGACCGTAAGGGTTCAGAAAATCAAGTTACAGACCATCTATCTTGATTGGAAGTTGGCAGCAAAGATGGAAGCATACTTCAAATTGTCGACGCATTACTAGATGAAAAGTTATTTTTTGTAGATGCAACCCCTTGGTATGTAAATTTTGTTAATTATCTAGTGTGTTGAAAACTCCCATTGGGTGTCACAACCCATAAAAAAGAAATATTTCTTCGTGACGTAATGAAGTATCATTGGAATGAGCCATATTTATTCAAGGTATGCAATGACAACATTATTCGACGTTTTGTTCCGAAAGACGAAATGCTTTAAATCCTAAAGCATTGTCATGATGCTTCTTACGGAGGTCATTTCGGTGGTATGAGAACTACTACTAAAGTTCTCCAATCAGGAATCTACTGGCCGACATTATTCAAAGACGCCCACAATTTTTGTGAATCAATGTGATAGGTGTCAGTACATCGGTTCTATATCCCGACGCAATGAAATGTTACAACAGCCAATTATTGAGGTTGAATTATTCGATGTTTGGGATATGGATTTTTTGGGACTATTTCCGAGTTCATTTTGGAAATGTGTATATATTAATAGCTGTCGACTACGTCTCGAAGTTGGTGGTAGCTGAGTCCCAAAAGATGATGAAAAGATAGTGCTAATGTTTTTTTACAAGCATATACTCACCCGATTTGACACACCAAAGGTATTTATTAGTGATTAGGGTACACACTTTCATTGCAACCAAGTGGTAACCGCACTGAAGAGATATGGAGTTAATCATAGAATGGCTACTACTTTTCATCCGCAAACCAATGGACAAGTCGATGTATCGAATCGACAAATTAAGAATATTCTTGAGAAGGTTGTAAACCCTTCGAGGAAAGATTGGTCTTTCTGATTGGATGACTCTTTTTGGGCATTACGGACAGCATACAAAACTCCTTTAGGGATGTCACCGTATCAATTTTTTTTTGGAAATCATGTTACTTGCTATTCGAACTGGAGCACAAAACAATGTGGGCAATTAAGCAAGTGAACATGGATTATGAAGCGGCCAGAAAGAAAAGATTGTTGGATATCATTGAACTAAAGAAGATTAGGAGAAATGCTTATGAAAATGTTGCAATTTATAAGGAAAAGACCAAACGATGGCATGACAAGATTATTTTACAGCGATAATTTATCGTGGGTCAAAAGGTTTTATTATTCAATTCTCGACTCAAATTGCACACAGGAAAATTGCATTCATGTTGGTCTTGACCTTTTGAAGTTGTCACCGTATTTCCTCATGGTGTAGACACAATTCGGGATTTACGTGAAGGACACCAGTTAAAAGTAAATGGACAGAAGTTGAAACACTATTTTGGCAACAATGATCAAAAGCAGGTAGAGACCATTAAATTGGTCGAAAAGTTTTAATTTTTAATCAGTACTTTGTGATTTTAGTTTATTTTATTTTATTTATGTTTTGTTAAAGTTTGTTTTCCTCTTTTTTTGCAGAATAATTAGGTACCATTGTCGACGCATTAAATTCTTACTGTCAGCGCATTCCATACGTCTGAACTACCATTTATAGCTCCTCAGAATTCAAAGAAAGTCAGATTCCACCATTGGATCAAAACTCACTACTTCGTTTGATCCATATAACTGGGCACAATTTCTATTGACCACAACTCTTCCCGCCAGCCCTATATCTCTCAACAAAACAACACGCTTCTCCATCTTCCTCTTTCACTCACTATAAATTCGCCCTCTTTCACTCACCATTTTTATTTTTTTTCTCTTCTAAAAATCTTATGTTTTTACCTTTAAATCATTTTCCCTCAACAAAAGATGGTAAAAATAAGAGGCTCGATCAAGAAAGCCACCAAATCTATTGGGGAACATGCAGACAAATGAGCGAGTAGTATTTTTGAATAAAGTGACAAAGGAATGATTTCACAACAACATATGGAAACACAACTTTCATCCCAAGCAGGGCATTTCTCTTTCGCCACAACAAGATTTGGGTAAAAAAGTCTCCAAAACCATCTCGAAGTTAAAGTGGGAAACTTTTTGCAACCATCCTGGAAGCTACTCGCCTTCACTGGTACGTGAGTTCTATGCCAATCTCTACAATCATGAGTTAGAGTTTATTTTCATTCGAGAAAGTTTAATACTATGGGATGATGCAAACATCAACGAGCTGTACAACACCAAAGTCGATGTCGACAAACACTCTGAGTTTATGGATGACATCACAGACAAAAAACGAGACATGTTGGTGAAAGACTTGTGTGTCGAGAAAGCAGTTTAAACGAGTTCCCATCAAAATAACTATACGATGCACTATCGCTTCCTAACGCTGTTAGGTAAAATTTGGTTTCACTTTCTCAACTGTAGACTAAAGCCCTCTACTCAAAACACCGTAGTCACCCTAGACAGAATGTGTCTGATACATTCTATCGTCAATGACTGAAAAATTGATGTGGGCGCAATACTTCTCCAAGAAATAGCTGACTGCGCCAGGAAAGAGGGATTGTGCCTTGTGCTGGTGAAGATATCTTGGAAAATAAAATCATAATTAATGAAGCCTCTGTAGAAAGAATGAATCGAGACAAGGACTCGCCAATACTGAAGGAGGTGGAGACCAACAAGACAAGAAAGGGCAAAGCCAAAGCCAACAGCAAAAGAACTAACCTGAATACAGAGACATTTTTACGGCGCAAACTGAAGGATGTTGAAAAAATGGTAAATTCCATCAACAAGAGGCAGATCAAGCTTGTCACTGCAGTAGAAGATATGAAGAGATCCCAGAATTTTTTTTATGCTTATACTAGAGCTTGAAACAATTCTATTATAGCCACATTAGGCCAACTGAGCCCATCCCCGCTACCGAAATTCCCTGTATTTCCACCAATCATTCACAATTATGACCTCTCTTCCTCAGATGACGACTTAGAAAATCGAGATAGACCGGTGGCATCCCCACCCATTGTGCATGTCTCTAATAATGAGAAAGAAAAGGAATCCAAGGACATCAAAGAATGCTTGCGAAAGATTGATAGCTTGTTTGAGGATGGTATTTTTGCTAATCAAGAAGACACAGTTGTTGAGAAGGAAATTGATGCTGCAAAAGCAAAAGTTGTTGCAGAAGATGAAGTTGTTGCTGAAGAAAAGGAAGTTATTGAAAATGAGAAAGAAAAAGAAAAAAAACTTTGTTGAGAAGGTTGTCACCGCACCCGAGTCTGTGGGTACAAATATTGATAATTTGGAGCGAACTAGAGCAAGGCCGGCAGAAGTTACTGAGGTCACCAGTGAGGAGCAATACAATTCATGGGCAATAGTGGTCTACACTAGACCAAACCAAGTGGTCTCTCTACACAAACAACAACCGATGATGCCAGGGCTAAGCTAGGAACTAAGGACCAATTTGATGACTGCGCAAAGCCCAAAGAAAAGAAAAGAAAGCGCTCCAAGGATAAAAAAACAAAAGAAAGTGGAGAAGAAAATGAGGAGAAAGTAACATCATGCAGCCACATCGACGGTTGCGGATAATTAAGTTAGTTTGTTTTAAGCATTAGTTATAGTATTCATGCATTGCATGTAGCTATAGGTTTTATTTTGATAAGTATACATTATCATTGCATTTTAATTGTCATTACATTTTAGTGTTAGTGCATTGAGGACAATACAAACTTTAAGTTTGGAGGAATGTGCATGGGGCTTGGAAATGTACCCACATTTCAAAATTTTTGTTTTCAGAAATGAAGCATGCAAGATTTAATTATAGTTAATGAAAATTGTTCAAAAGTTTTTTTTGTTACATTCGATGCTTAATTCTTGAATCATGTAAATTAGCAATAAATGAGTTAGATAAATTTGACAGAAGGTTGTAGCTTCAATTCTTTGATGAATGGATTAGCTTGCATTAGTAATGGATGACTGCTATCATTCATTAAATATTGAATAAACTGATTTGCACAGTTACTTATATATGTATATATAGTTATAAAGTAGAGACACTCCAAAGTGGGTGTAGTATGGAATGTTAAAAAGGGAACACTCCAATGCAAGCGTTAGAAAAATCAATCTGGCCAAAGGCTATCGCTGCATGAGTGTCTGTTGGCGCAATTACATACCCCCTGGGGGTTTGTTGCATCCTATCGTTACTTCTCAGGAACAAGGGTACAGTAATGCAACGATATCCCTTATTCTAAAAAATGTATATATATACTTAGTATTACACAATAAATGTTGTAATGGTAGATAGAACTTAGGGTTTGAATCATGATGCTAGAATTGATGAAGTTACAACCTTATTTATTCATGCTTATGAATTGTCGATGCAATATTCGTTCATTTGAATGTGATTCATCCATTAGGAATTTAGAAGGTTCAAGTTACTAGAATGATCATTTGCCTTAGTAAAATTTTTTGTAGCCTTGCTAGTTTTTTTTTTACATAAAGAAAAGTAAAAGCTCAAGTTTGGGGGTGTGATAGCACTAGAAAGAACATAGGTTTTCCCCCTACTTATTGGTTAAACTGTTCCAACTTAGTTATCCTTATCATGCATTTTAGCATTTTTAGTTTAGTAAATTGCATTTTATAACTCAGTGAATCCTAGCCAATTTTATCCTTAATTTTGCTATCTTATTGCATTAATGTTGCTGCATGAGTTAATTCCAGATTACGTCCAGAATTGTCGTCGCACCTGACAGATGTCCGCAATGTCGTTGCATGGGTTAATTCCAGATTGCGTTCAAAATTATCACTGCACCTGACAGTTGTCCGGATAAGAACCAAAATTGCATGAGCTTTCCAGTCTAGTATAACCAACCTGTACGAACAAGGACAGAATAATTTTAGGGAAAGGACACCTATACTACGGGGGAGGACATAAAAGGTGGACATGAGAAGAAAAAGAGCTGGTCTAGAGTTTTTTTCTCTCCATCATCATCTTCATCATCTGACCTTAGAACTTGTGTCCATGGCAGCTAAACCTCTCATGGGTGAGCCAACATGAAAACCAAATGCAAACTAGCTCCTGATAAGTACGCAACAAGAGGGAATAGAGAGATTTAGTCGAGTTGGCTAGGGATAGTATTCTCCATTCGATTCTTTCTTATTTCTTTCTAAATGCTAGTGATTACTCTCTGATTTTAGATTGTATGGAAGTATTGATGAATTCTTGGTGAAATGTTATCTTATTTAATCTTGCTTTTACTTTTTAATCTTGGGGTTTGAATGTTTTTTAATACGAAAGTGTTATTGCAATCACTGACACTGGAAAGTGCAGTGACAGTTTGAGCCAACAAGCATTACAACGGAAGTTGAGTGAGGATTAAAGGAATTTAGTCCACTTGTTCTTAATAGTGCCATACTACCATCATCAGAAGGTGAGGTTTATATGCATGGTCAAGTCTGACGTTAAATAGAGGAGTAATGTTGAATAAGATATACATAGAATTTTATTACATCGACAATCACCTATACTTTTATACCTTGTGAGGACTTAGTATTCTGTTAAAGATTCATTGTGAGATCCCAATTTATCATCATCATATTTTATTTTATTATTTTTAAACTTATTGCAACTACAACTATCCTCACAATTCGTCTCATTTATATCCAGTTATTGTACCGACATTAATAGACAAAAGACACCCATCCCTATGGGATCGATATCCGACAGACTCACATCTTTCTACTATACCTGCATCGACAGTGTACGCTTGCACATTATTGCTATGACATTAAACAGCTGATCAATTCTTCCCTAAGCAAACCTAGTGAATTAGTTAGGATACGATTGAAATACCAATAGGGATTTAGATGCACATCTTGTCTGGCTTGTGTGTATGTTTGGAGACGCAATCTGATGCCTTCAAACTTTTCACTCTAGTGTATTTGGAGATTTTTCACTTATATGAACTTTCTATTGCCTATTGGTTTTGCACTTATGTGCTTTTTAGTGTGATTGGAGGTATTCACTCATATGTGTTTTTGGTGTGTTAGGAGGATTTATTTTATGCCTTATGGCTATTCACTTCGGTGCACTTTGGCGTGTTTGGTTGGATTTGCAGTTAGGTTCTCTCTTATTGTGTCTAATGAGATCCTGTGTATCCAAGTCATTTTACTAGAGTTTACTAAAGTTCAAAAGGTAAGGATATGAGAATAAAACTTATGATTATGTATGCTCCTAATGAAGGAAATAAAATGGAAGGTTTGACTCATATGTATAACAAATGGACAATTAGCTATAAATGGAACTCATATATGATTTTGTTAAGGAAAATATGACTAAAAATGATAGATGATTGGTTAAAAAATGTTTAATCCTTCACTAGGAGTTATGTATATGAATTTCATAAAGTGGTCAACTAATGAACCGGTAATATTTAAGTTAAGCCTATGTAATTCAATAATAAAAGGTTAAATCCTCTAGTGACACTAAAATGTTGCATGATTGAATTATGAAATAAATACTCCAAAAAGGCTAAAACTAGTAAGGGATAGCATAAGTAGAACTATCCTTGTGTACTTACTAAGCTCTTCGAGCTCATGTATTGGTTGTTTAAACATGTAGGTTGAAGAACTTGCCCGATAAGCTTGGGATTCCAACTTGGGAGTATCATATCACCATTCAAGATTTGAGGCTGTATTGTAATTTTTTTATTTTTTTTTATTTTGTTGTCATTGGTTAAGGATCTTGGCATTTACAAGACTTAGATTGAATTTTCTAGTTTTAAAATTGAATTGTTATTTGAATCCTTTGGTGTTCTTAGTTGAGCTTTGTTTCGTTATTTAATTTGAATGTGTCTATGATTCAAAATTTGAGCTTAAATGAGTTTAGATCTTGTTTTATAATTATTTGAATCTTTTTTTTATGATGTGGAAGTGTTTGGACATGATTTTGAATGTTTTGGGACATGTTTTTAGCTCTAAGGTTCCAGGTTCTTGTAAATATACTAAAGGTATGGGAACATTACAAGTTAGTAGCTAAAAAGTTATAGTTCCATGTTCATGTTTTGGCACATCATCAGCAATGTATGGATACCTGACACAATGTACCGATACATCATTCATGATGTACGGATACTTAGAAACTAATATGGGCCACTATACAGTTTTAGTCTTCTTGAGCCCATCAAGACCCATACTTGGTCTCAAATCCCTCCAATCATCCATATACGATTTCTAAATGAATTTAAAATGGGTGTTATTCTGGGCCTATAGCGACGCTTATAAGTGCCGCTAAAACTATTTGCGGCATTTTTATAAGTGCCGCAAAAAATGCTGCTATAGATAACGTCGCTAAAATTTGCGGCGTTTATGTGGAAAAACGCCACTATAGAACATGACCTTTAGCAGTGCTTTCCCCACAAACGCTGCTAAAGGTCATGTTCTTTAGCGGCGTTTGTGGAAAAAATGCCACTAACTTTAGTAGACTTTTAACAACCCATTTTCATTCATATAGAACCCGAATTCTCAACATAATTTCTTGTAACATCAAATCTAACCAAAAACTGCAAATCTAAATGATACTTAAAATCCAACGAAAGAAATATGTATATGATCTAAATTAATAAATGAAATAACAAAATTTATTATATTCAAAAGTTATAATGTTAAAATATTCTTACAATAAGAAAACAAACGTCTAAGATGGCAAATTTTGTGACTGCTGAAACATCTTCATCATATTCTAAAGTTGTAACTGAAGTGCGTCATATTTTCTGCCTGCCCTGCTTCTCTCGCTGCTGCCTCCGCTTTAAGCTGTAGTTGGAGTTCTTCATATTTTCTTTGAGCCTCTGCTTCTCTTGATATTGCCTCTTCTTTAAGTTGAGCAAATTTCCTCAACTGTGTTCGCTTGCATCTGAGCCATCTGGTCTCTTAACCTCTGAACTTCAGCTTGAGCCTAACTCCCCGAAGGCATGTAATGCTGCGAGCTAGATCCAAAATATTGGGTTGGGTTAACAAAAGATCCTTGAAATTGAACCCGACCATACCTTTCAGGACCCAAAACTTCAGTAATAATTCAGTTATCAATGTTATCAAGATTAACAGAACTATCACTCGAAGCGATCGCTTCATACTCCGCCCTTTTATCCTTTAGTTTCTCCTAATAAATCAATCAAAGAGTTAGAAACGAAATATATAATCAAAACAAATGCAATATAACTTAACATTATTTGCATTACAAAAAATGAATTAAATCATTATAATTAAACATGATAAATATTTAAAATAATTTAAATTTTATTAAGTAAATATACCATAATTTTTGCAGCTTCAGTAGTCATAAAAGATCCATCTTTGTTTCTATGTGTAATGTCAAAAAGCTGAAACCGACCAACTTTTTTACCAGACGACAGTTCTTACAATATAGTAGGAAATATATTATTTTGTAGAAAGTAATTAATATTTGACACAATTAAGAAATTCAAAATACCTCGTCATCAGCTACACGAGCAAAACTTTTCGACCCAGCAGTGTGCGTGAATTTTTGTTTTTGCCTACTTGTAGTTCCAACTCGCTCACGATCCTATATTATGAAATTATTATTATGTATATAGTAAATACTATAAACTGAAATAATTATAAGAGTTTGGAAGTACGTAATACCTGTCCTATCTTTGAATTCCAAAATCTAACTACATTTTCCTATTGGTACCTCAGCATTCTCGGTGAGACATTTAAAATTTCTCTTCGAGGCTTATATTTTTATTAAAATATTCCTTCTTTAAAGAACTTTTATGGTCTCTCCATTTTTTTCCTAATGCCTTCTTCACATAATTATCTGAGACCTCTAAAGCAAATCTCTCCTGCAAATAATACAAGTTTAGAAAGTTAATATAAATGAAACTTAAACCAAAGTATTATAAATTACATTTACGTTATTACCTTAATATTATCGAGAGCTTGAGTTTTGTTACTATCAAGCATATGATGCCATGACTCGTAGTTGATAGGCAACAGATTGGCATTTCGTGCTATAATGTCCAAGTATCCTGCTAAGAGTTGAGCTTCTAATCCAATAGGCTGACCATGACTGTTTCTAGCTACTTTGACACGCTTGACAGAATTTAACTCGTATAAATCTTTTAATAGCGTATGTCCTCGAGTTTTGCGCGTCCCACCACTTTCAGCTAAAAATGTTATATTATAATATAAGAATTTGAAAGAAAAATCAATAATAAATGTCAACATGCATGTAAATTAAAGTTAACATTACTTTGAGTTTCTGTAGGTTCATCAGCTATACTCCGAACATTCGAAGATCCAATAGCAGTCTGTTATTCACTATTTGTTTCTTCCAAATTTGGAGGATTTTGAACAACACTTAGATCTCGCAATCTTCTTCTAGGCATTTTATTTACAATACACATAAAATAGTTGAAATATTAGTAACTAATTACAAAAATAATAGTACATATAAAATAGTTGAAATATTTAACAAGATCAAGATTTAAATTATAATATTACATATAATTTAAAAATCGTAAAATCTTACTACATCATCATTTGTAAATATCTTCATCCACATCTTGGTGAACCCATTGAAATTGTGTACTAGTTCTAGTGATAGTTTCATTTAAGTTTTGTTCTGGAAAACGCAAAGTTTCTGATTTTTCGTCGATGTCATCTTTACTTCATTGCCCATGTCAAACAAGTCTCTAGGGGTGTTACGGAGTACAACGTACCACCCCTCATCAGTTGGATCTTTTAAGTAAAAAACTTGTTTGAATTGAGAAGAAAATACATACAACTCATCTATCAATTGTTGTCCAGTGTAAATTAATCTAGAGAAGTTCACCATTGTAAAACCAAATTGATTGTTTTTAATTCTGCGAGCAGTATTAACATTAGCCTAATCACATCAAAATAAGACAACCTTCTGTTTGTCATAGTAATCCAACTCAATAATGCTCGTAAGAAGTCCGTAATACTCTATATTTCCCTCAATAGGATTACTGTCCCTAGCACTAGCATAACTTGTAATTAAAGAATTAACAACTATTCCACAACTTTGAGTCCTCTTCAATCTTTTGCAAGATTTTGTATGAAACCTAAATCCATTGATGAGGAAGACACTATATCTTGTTACTACTCTATTCAGACCTTGGGAAAGCCATTTAACCTCGTCATTGACGTCCTTTCCATTCCAAACCTATTGAATCAAAAGTAAATTTATTAATTATAAATGTTATACGAAAATATTATTATTTTTCAATGAAAGCTTCAGTTACATATCGTTTGCCCTAACCATTCATGAAAAGATTATGTGACTAACTTATGAATCTCTCGATGTTGTAATCTTAGGGAGTGTGAACGAGATCTTAAGACTTGTTTGTACTCACTATGTTAAAAAGTGGATTACTTGGTTAGAAGATAAACAAATTAAAAAGATGAATATTTATCCAATTATAAAACTTACTTGCGTAATGGTTCAATTGAATCGTGGTGAAAAAGAACATATCGATTTACTTGTACCCAAGATCTATCATTTAAGTGTGCAATTTCAACTTTATCAATTGGTTCTCCATAACTTCAAAATAGATAAGTTTCGGCTAAGTTATGATTAGTGAGTCCAGCATTTCTACTTGGTCTACTCAGTCTTATTTCAACATCTTCTAAATATCTAGAGCAGAAAGTCGTACACTCCTCTGCCAAGTAACCTTCAATAATTGATCTTTTTTGATAACGCTTATTACGACAATAAGACTTTAATTTGCATAGGAACCTAAACGTGATATACAACATTATCAAAAGTTGTAACTAAAGGTATAATCATGAATGAATGAAAACTTTATAAATAAATTAGCACCTCTCTATAGGATACATCTATCGATAGATACTTGGTCCACCAAGTTTTGCTTCATGAGGGAGATGGATTAGCAAGTGCACCATAATAGTGAAGAAGGAAGGTAGAAAGATCTTCTCCAAATTGCATAAAGTCAAGGTAGCTCAATCTTGTACTTTCTCAAGTTCTTCAACAATCAAAACTTTGCCACAAATAGCTTTCATTATATTGGATAGTTCAATCATACAAGACGTCACCTTTTTTACATACAACACCATAAAGCAACTGACAGTAAATCTTGCATCAAGATGTGATAATCATGTGATTTTAGGAAATATAGTCTTCAATCTTTAAGACTCACACATTGAGATATATTTGATGCATACGCATCTGGGACCTCTATATCCTTCAACACCATGCAGAACACTTCTTTTTCTTTCTTCGACATTGTAAAAATAGAAGGCGACAATTGAGATTTTTCATTTGAAAGTAATTGGGGATAAAGATCACGCCGAATTCCCAGGTCAACTAGATCAAGTTGACTCTGAAGATTGCCTTTTGATTTTCTATCGACATTCAGAATTGTCCCAATGATGTTCTCGCAAACATTCTTTTCAATATGCATGACATCAAGGTTGTGTAGCAAAATGTGATGCTCCCAATAAGGCAACTAAAAAAATACTTCTTTTTTTTCCACAAGTCCACCTCATTAGGATCATCCTCTTCATCAAATTCATCATCAATCTGCCGATCAACATCGCCAACATACGCCTCCCTCTGCCTTCTCTTTATTTGTGTGTTGGGTGGTTGATTCATCTTCCCATAACTATAATTGATATCTTTTAACATGAACAAGATTTAAGATCCAATGGTCTGCTCAGGAGCTTATCTGAACTCTTCAGTACCATCAAATAGAGTCCTCTAAAATCTAAATCTATGATTTCCATCTAAGCACCGATGATACCCCATATAAGAGAACTTCTTCCCATTATATAACCACTTCGAACATGTTTGTGCCGCACAATAAGGACAAGCATAACATCCTTTGGTACTCTAACCAGATAAATTGGCATAAGCCAGGAAATCATTAATAGTCCACAACAAAGCTGCACGTAAATAAAAGTTCTCCTTTCTCAAGACATCATATGTTTCAACACCCACCCATAACTATTTCAACTCTTCAATAAGTGGCTGCATATAAATGTCAATATCATTTCTGGGACCTTTCTCTCCAAGGATAATCATAGATAAGATAAAAGAAGATTACTTCATACAAATCCATAGAGGAAAATTGTAAAGAGCAAGCACTACAGGCCAAGTACTGTACGAAGTACTCATGATTTTAAAAGAATTATATCCATCAAATGCTAGCCCAAGCCTCACTTTCCGAGGATCGCTTGCAAAGCTTGGAAATTTACAGTCAAATGATTTCCAAGCTAGAGAATCAGCAGGATGCCTTAATAATTCATCATCGGTTCGTTGATCATGATGCCACCTCATAAACTCGGTTGTCTTTGACGACATGAAAAGCCTTTGAAGCCTTGGTATTAGTGGAAAATATTACAAAATCTTTATTGGCTTCTTTCTTGACTGTGCCTCACCTTCATCCTCATTCACACCCTCTGTATTCCTATTCATCCAACGAGATTTACCGCAAACATGATAAGACTGTTGGTTTTTTCGATCACCCCAATACAACATGCAGTCATTTGGGCAACTATGAATTTTGTCGTATCCAAGGCCTAAATCTTTTATCAGTTTCTTCATATCTTAGCATGAATGAGGGATTTTTGGAAAAATAAAAACATATCTCTCAAAAACTCTAACAGCAGTGTTAAAGAGTTTTCGGTCCACCCTTCCAAAAATTTTAAGTGAAAAAGACAAATGCAGAAGAACATTTTTGAAAATTTTGATCCCTCGTAAAGTTCTTCATTCATTTCATTAAGTAACTTGTAGAACTTCGCCACTTCTCCATTTGGCTCTTTATCAGGTACATTTCTTCTTGTTTTGGTAAAAGCATTTCCATCAATATCACAATCATCGGATGCAATAATTTCAAGTGGAAACGATTGCAAACCATGACTGCGTATATTAAATGCATCATGCAACATACCTTCCATGTCATCTTCTCTAACAGATTGATGGTAAGCATTATGAGAATAAGCCGGGTTAATCGTTGAAGAGGTTCTACGAGGTGTACACTCTCCATGGAAAATCCATTTTTTATTCTCACGAATAAAGCCATCAACAATTAGATGTTCGTAGACAACTTCACGAATATGTCAATTGATGTTGCCACATTTCTTACACGGGCAAAGAATCATATTCTCTTGGCTTGCATTTTGAAATGTAAAATTTAGAAAAGTTTGTACTCCATTTCGATAGTCGTTGCTTACCCTTGAAAAATTCATCCAACTCTTATCCATTTCGTAGTTCTTGAAGTCTAAAGTTGACAATAAATTATGGTTACTTAAGTATACTAAATTGATTTAAACCATGTCATTGTATTAAAATAGATAATACATATCAAGTATCAAGTATCTAATGGGTGTAAACTAATTCAGGTAAGTTGTTTACTTATAAGTATAATTATGAGATATATTTATGTAAGTTATGTAACTTATGATATGATATATATTTATGTAGTATGTAAGTTATGTAAGTTATGACATTTATGATATGATATATATTTATGTATTATGTAAGTTATGTAAGTTATGAAATTTGAAATTTTAAGGAAATTTATGTTTTATAGAATTATTTTATTCATAAAAAATAAGAAAGAAGAAAAAATAATTAAGTTAGAATTTGGTACATGAAACCCCCACAAACAAACTTAAAAAAATTCTCATACACTGTGGTGGGAAATGAGAATAAAAAAATAAACATTTGATTTAAAATCAAAGTGGTGGTCATGTTGCATGTCTATGTCAAGGTGTGGATTACTGGAATCGCCCATATATTTTTCATTTAAATTTCATATTATTATATTATTTTATAAAAAAATAAATATATTGCTAGCTTTGTTTAATATTGTTTCAATAAAGAAAAAGGTAAATTGGCAGCAATCCGATAAAGTTAAGTTGAGGAGAACATGGCTATTGGATTGCCCATTTTATGATTCTTCAATTTTAATTAATTAAGTCTCATTTCATAATTAATTGTATTTGCTTTTACTCTCACAAACCTTTTTTTATTCATGGATTCAAAACCATAAGCCTATCATTTTAAAGAGAAAAGATATGAAACAATGACTACTCCTTCCAAAATCCAAACCAAATCATCCATACTTCATGGATCCAATATTTAGTTTGGTGATTATAACTTTTTCAAAAATCTAAAACATAAGTTTAGTAGATTGATTGAATTTAAAAGAAAAACAAAATTTAGAAATTAATATTTCAAGATTTGGATTTAGATTTTTAAAATAATGTAAATTGAGTAATAATTTATTTAAAAATATAATATTCATAATTATTTTTAAAACTTATGAATTTGTTCTTTACTATTTATATAATAATTAAAATCTCGTAACGAAAAATTAAAATTTTGAATATTTTAAAAATTTTGTGCCAACACTTTAACAAAAAATTTAATTATGTGCCAACATTTTAATACGATTAACTAAATAATCACATTATAAAAATACAAAACATATCAATTAAATCCTAATTTTTTGGCTCTAATAAAGGAACGAAATTCGAATATAGCATTCACTTTTTCACAGCTGTAAACAAGACAGGATGACCTCGACTGCATAATTTTGAAACATCTAAATAAATAAATAAAATAGCTGTTCTATATCTATTAGTGTTAAGTGTAGGAAATTGGAAGATTGAAGCAAAAAATGGTTAACGTGATGGGGCATTAACAGAAGGGCAATAAAAAATAAAATAAAGAGGCCCTCAACCTTAACTTATTTTAAGTAGTATATTTAAATACATAAGGTACATCAATAATCCACGAAATTAAACCATCTCCATACGGCCTTTTTTTGGCAGATACCTTTTCTTTTTTCTTGGTTTATCAAGAATTCAGAATTTAAGAAAATTTAGAATAAAGAAAGAAAAGAAGCAGAATTATCTTACCTGAGGCAATGTGGATTGAAGCTAAGCAAATTGGATGGCAGATATCAGAAAACTGGATGGCAAATCTAAAGTAAATAAAATGATCCAATATTTGAAAGAAAAATCAACTATTAAATCTATAACTTTACTCATAATACAAGACTGATAGCAAAATAAAACTCTAAATAGATTTAACTACTATCATTTGGTCGAGACTAAAGTTGCAAATTTTGGAAATTATGGAGCTAAAATTGACCAATTCAAAGAATACATGAACTAAAATTAATCAAATTAAATGCAATATTGGCAAAATATTTATAAAATTACAAATATTTTATAAAACCTTATCAAATTAAAACTATTGTTTAAAAATATGATTATAAATTTAACAGCAATATTTTAGTAAACATATTATCAAGGAGAGTAAAATTTTACCTAAGCTTCCCAAATCCAACCTTAAAATTTTCAATGAAAAAATCAACTCAACTCATCCCTGAATTCGATTTTTTTTTTTTTAAATCCTATAAAGTCAAAGAAAGCTTGAAGTTAGTCAATTTCGAATACACCTATTTTAAGTCATAAGTCAAGAAACAGGCAGCACAATGGAAGTTAAGAGAAAAAAATAAAATAAAATAGAGAGAAGAGAATGAAAACATGACATAAAGACCAAAGAATGTGATTTTCTCAAGGTTGCCCGCGATCCTTCCAGCAACCTGATCGAGATCCCGTTGGGCGTTTGATGTGATTTTCCGACCATTGATACACAGGGATATAATTTTAGTTTAGATAACATATGAAAGAATGTTGATTATATGCAAATATAAACAAAACAGGATAACATTTACTTTTTCTTGTTCCCTTAACAGATAACTTTTACTCGATTTAAAAGTAAATTATTGTCATCAAGGAACATGCAATTTTAAGGCTAACAATAATCACAAACAAACGGAAAAAACTTACACGGTGATGCGGCAAAGGAGTGTGATGGCGATGCGACAGAGGAGGGTCGATGGCGATGCAGCAAACGGTCAGTGAAAATCAAAGAGATTTCAGGATTTTGATTTGGGGTTTTTGATTGGGGGAAAAATCAAGGGATTTGGAGATGCCAATTTTTAAGGGGAAAAATAAGGGATTCGAGGTTTAAAGATAAACTAAGGGATTTCGGGGTTATGGTTTAAGAGAAAAATAAGGGATAGAATCCAGGGAGCAAAACGACGCTGTTTTGTTTAAAATAAACTGTTTTATCAAAAAAATGATTTTTTAAAAATGTCGCTATTGCTTACTATTTGTGGCGTTTTTCTCATAAACACCGCTAATGCCTTTGATACTAATTGATGGGTGTCGAATCCACCAATATAAACCTACGCCTAATTTACGATTTAAGCAGTATAGGGAGTAGGGTCGATCCCTCAGAAACTGGGTTTACAGCAAATTGTTCCTCTTTTGAGCAGATCTATGTCGGGGCAGTTGTCGTGCCCAAGAAGTTCGGGGGGATAAAATTTGAAGACCTGAAATAAATAAATAAAATGCA
Source organism: Gossypium raimondii (assembly GCF_025698545.1). NCBI lineage: Eukaryota > Viridiplantae > Streptophyta > Magnoliopsida > Malvales > Malvaceae > Gossypium > Gossypium raimondii. Next base: position 17,663,366 of record NC_068567.1, read on the forward strand.
TGAAAAGGAAAAGTTGAAAACAGAATAATAAAAATAGTTAAATAAATATGAAGAAAAATTAATTAGAATAAGCTCAGCATTAGGCACGGGTTTTCCTCATCTTTGAACCGATCCTCGAAATTAGATGAACTTCTCTTTTCCAATAAGCTAGTTATAGCTACCAAGGACGCTTCGGACACCAACTCTTCCTTGTGTAAATTAGTTATGGAACGTCTAATAACTAACCCTTACCGATCGAACAACCACGAAACGTTCCTGATTTAGAACTCCAGTAGCCTTGCGTTCTAGAAGAGCCTAGCTCGAACCAATGTCCTCAACCGCGTGGGACATTTAAATCCGGTTACTACTTCCCCTGACGGAACCAAACAGCTATCTCCACTTGGCACGCCAATGTGTTCATAGAAAACCGATTAGAAATGTTCCTTTCGGAATTCCAACTGTATGTCTAACCACACTAACACAAACAACATCTTCTTTTACTTAGTGTTGATCTGACTTTATGAGCTGACAAAACCATACTCTTAATCTGGAGAAATAATAAGTACTGGAATTTAGGACTTAATTTGCTCGAGTTCGTAACTCACGGGTTTTGACGAGGCTAACTCCGACCTAAAGCTGAAAATAAATTTAGTTAACTAGGGTTTGGGACATGATGGTATTGGGCATAATTGGATAAGGTGAAAATGGGTGGAAAGGATGGGTGGCGTAATTAAGTATGGGGCTGGAATTTTGGTAGTGTATTAAAGTAGGGTGGCTACTGGAAATAAAAAGAAAGTTTGAAAAAGAAGTTGTAAATGGTAAGTGGTAACAAGCTGGAAATTTAGGAATTGAAAGTAAAGGAAACTAAAGACAATAAATTCGTGAATAGAAAAGAGAGAATGTATTGAAAGATGAAAGCTTGATATTTCAATTGATTGATTAATTTGAACAATGTAGCCTCTATTTATACTAGTGGCCTTGCTAAATTAGGAGCCAACTAGTATAGAAAATCAAGGAAAAATATTCCATGATATAAAAAATATCCCAAAATAATCTCCCACAAAGTCAACAATTTCAACTAATTAATCTTGGAAATATTCTACTTTGGCCCTCTTTCTTTGCGTCTTTCTTCAATCTAGCCCAATTGTTTCCTTTTTCTTCTATTTATCCCCAAATTGCACCCCTACACAAAATTCAACAAAAACATGGAAAAATTAGTGGTTCACTCTCATAAATTAACCAATTTAATTACATAAAATATGTAACTTTAGCATTTAATCAAATCCCCTTACTTAGCTTATGATAGTCCTCGAGCATTTTGTATGTATCTGCAAAAGGAAATTTTTTTTCCAAAATAGGACTTGACCACCATGGCAACAATTTAATCCTAGCACATTAACATCTCAAATAACCTAGCCTAAGAAATAAGTAAATATATTTCAAAATTTGTTAGAGATAGACTTACCCTTCATTTTTATTTTATTATTTATTTATTTTTGTACTTAGGATATTTTCGAATTTTTTTATGCGAGACATAATGACAACCCAAGCACTATGTTCCGGTTACTCAATTTGGATGTCTCTAAGCAGGTTATTTCACCCTACTCATGATAACTTGTTAGCGGAGTGAGTGCAAAGAAATTGGACAGCCACACGAACCTTTTTACGCGAGATGCGATGACAACCCAAGCACCACGTTCCGGTTACTCAGCTTGATGTACAGCCCCAATTTTTCACTCTTAACATTCGCATCAGAGGAGTATTATTATTCATTTTTTCTTCTTTTTATTTTTAAATTGACATGTGACATAAGGTAGGTCAAACTCATAATTCCTAAAAATTTCTTACCCACTAAGTCTAGGTTATTGAAAAGTTTATGTGTAAAGAACTAAATAGGTCAAACCATAAGTGTACCATCCCAGTTTATCAAAAGAAAAATTTTACCTTTCATGAAAAATATGCAAAAACAGCGACAACATATAAGCAAATTAGAATCAATTTATGTTTCCCTCCCCCTACTTATTTTACATTGTCCCAATGTAATTTAAAGAATAAAAGTAAAGATAAGTAGGAGAAAAAGAAACTCCCCATGTATGACTCCCCATGTATGTCAACGTCGTGGAGGGTGGTCTCGTAGGTGTGTCCACGGTGTTAAATGGTGGGTAGGTGGATTGGGCCTTGGCTGATATTAAAGGAATTTTGTGGGTTGACATGGGGAATTTAATTTTGTCTTGGAATGTTCCTGTAAAAATAAAATAAAAATAAAAATAAAATAGTAAAAATAATAATAATAGGAAACATAAAATTAAAATGTTTTTTTTTCAAATTTATTAGCTAAGCTATAAACTTAAGAAATAAATTAAAAACCAAGATTACGAGATTCGGTAAAATAGTCGTGATAAATGCACCAAGTAAGTTCCTAGGAAAGAGAGGTGAGTCACAGTGGACATACTTAAGTATCAAGTCTTTCCTTAGACAGAACTAATCCTCGACACGCATTTTCATTTTCTATTTTACCAAAAATTTTATTTACATAAAGGGAAAGAAAATTTGGGTTGCCTCCCAACAGCGCTTTTTTTAACGTCGTTTAGCTTGACGACCTGTTATTCAAATTATTTATCCTTTTGTAATAGACTGCAAAGCGGTTGCATGATCTTCGAGAAGTCTTTTATGAATCGTCTGTAAAATATGTACACCGTGATGTCATTCATGAAGACTTCAATGATTTTCTCGACATAATCAGAGAATTTGCTCAACATGCATCTCTGGAAAGTGGTCGGAGAATTATAGAGTCCAAACGGCATTCGCCTATACGCAAACGTTTCGAAAGGGCACGTGAAAGTTGTTTTGTCTTGATCCTCAGGCACCACCGAAATTTGGAAAAAAATCCTGAATATCCATCGAGACAACAATAATGGGTCTTACTAGCTAATCACTTAAGCATTTGATCGATGAAGGGAAGTGGAAAATGGTCTTTCTGGGTAGCTGCATTCAACTTTCTGTAATCGATGCAAACCCTCCATCTATTCTGGACTCGGGTAGGAACTAGCTCTCCTGACGAATTTTTCACCACTGTCACGCCAGTTTTCTTGGGCACGACATGAACCAGGCTAACCCAATCACTGTCGGAGATCGGGTATATCATTCCAGAATCCAACAGTTTCTGGATTTCCTTCTTTACTACCTCCATCATGGGTGGATTAAGACGCCTCTAAGAATCTCTCTCTGGTTTCGTGTTATCTTCGATAGAAATTCTATGCATACAGGTAGATGGACTTAGCCCTTTTATGTCGGCTATTGTCCAACCAATAGCCTCCTTATAATCCCTCAGAACTCGCACTAGACTTTCCTCCTCGTCTTTGGTTAGTTTGTTTGATACTATCACTGGTAAGGTGTCTTTCTCTCCCCAAAAGACGTACTTGAGGTGGTCCGGTAATGCTTTGAGCTCTGAGGTTGGTGGCTGCAAAACAGAAGGCAACATTTTAGTTTCGGAAGGTAATAGTTCAAATTGGTTACCTCAATTCGTCGACAATGGTTGCATCTCCAAGTGTTTGACAATTTCTTGCAACGGTTCTTCTATAATTGATAATTCATCGAGACGACTTAAAACATCCATGTCAATGCTTCTGTAAAGGATAGTTTCCAACTCATTAAAGTCATGATATTCAGGATAGGATTGAGTTAAACAATCTATAATATCAATGCTAGAAATATTTGATAGTGAGTTAGGATGACCCATAGCTTCGTAGACATTGAATTTCACGATTTCGCCGTCAAACTCCATTGTCAGTGTTCCACTCCGAACGTCAATTTTTGCACTTGCGGTACTTAGAAATGACCTTCCAAGCAAAATGTCAGATGAATTAGTTGAGTTATCATCCTCCATATTAATAATGTAGAAATCTACAAGGAAAACTAATTCGTTAACTTTAACAATGACGTCTTCAAGCAAACCTTCGGGATAGACGATTGACCTGTCCGCCAACTGGATTATTACTCCTGTCTTTTTCAAAGGACCCGCGTTAATCAACTTATAAATAGGATAAGGCATAACATTAATGGAAGCCCCTAAATCACATGTGGCTTTCTTAATACCTACATTACCTATCTCACAGGAAATAGCAAACATACCTTGGTCCTTGTATTTGGGCAGAACTTTCTTTTGCAGTACTGCGGAGACATTTTCTCCTACATTTACTCTTTCGTTACCTATTAACCTCCTCTTGCTAGTACACAGTTCCTTAAGAAATTTTGCATAACGAGGGATTTGTCTGATAGCGTCGAGAAAAGGGATATTTACCTCTACCTTCTTGAATGTTTCGAGGACTTCTTTTTCCTCCTTCTCTTTCTTATCCTTTGTGAACCTCCCTGGAAAAGGAGGTCGCATCACAACTGGTTTCTAAATTTCTAATTCTGGTCCGACTTCTGGATCAGAGATCTACTTTTCCTGTTCCTTGTCTTGCCCATGAATTTTGTCGGGAACTGGTTCCAAAATTTTTTCACTACGAAGAGTTATTGCACTTGCATTCTACAGAGGATTCGGCTCTGTCTAAGAAGGTAATTTACCTTGAGATTCCAAACGATTAACTACCATCGAGAGTTTACTAACTTGATTAGTTAACTCTTGTATTGATGCGTCTGTCCTCTGTTGATATTTTACAGCATTGATGGCAAGTCTCTCCATAATAGCTTCTAGAGATGTGATCGGCTTGGGTGGCGGTTGCGGTGGTTGCAGAGGTCTCGGTTGGTATGATGGATTATATTGGGGATTAGCTCTGTAATTTAAGTTGGGATGATCCTTCCACCCGAGATTGTAGGTGTTAGAGAAAGGATCATAGCTTCTTTGCGGAGGTCTCGGAAAGCCTCCGACATCGTCAACATGTGCCGTTGAATTTTCGTTAAAGATTGGGCACAAATCCGTCGGATGTTCAGATGTAGTACAAATTCCACACAGTTGGGTCAGATTCTTCTTTTCTGTAAGCATATATTGAACAATATTAGTAAGCTTATCCAACTTATCTTCTAAGGATGAAATGTTTACCCCATTAACCCCTCTTGTGGGTTCTGAATTTGGCCGATACAGTTGAGAATTTGCCGCCATGGTGGATATCAGCTCTCTTGCACTTTGAGGAGTCATATTGACAAGTGCCCCCCACTAGCTGCGTCAATCATTTTCATTTCCATAGGGAGCAAACCCTTGCAGAAATACTGAAGAAGTGATTGCTCGGTCAAACCGTGTTGAGGACAACTTGCACACAATTTTTTGTATCGCTCCCAATAGTCGTAAAGCGATTCACTCTCCATTTGGAGGATTCCCACTATGTCTCTCCTAAGTTCAGCTGCTCGTGATGCTGGGAAAAATCTGTCAAGAAAAACACGAGATAAGTCATCCCACGTTGTAATAGAACCGGGGGGTAAGTAAAATAACCATTCTCTTGTTGTATCAACTAAAGAAAAAGGAAAGGCCCGAAGTTTGATTTCATCTTCGATTACTCCCTATGGTTTCATGCTTGAGCAGACCATGTGGAATTCTCTCAAGTGGGTATGTGGATTTTCATTCTTCAAGCCTTAAAAAGTGGGCAAAAGGTGAATAAGGCCTGACTTCAATTCGAGCGGGGTTTCTCCGACTGGATAGTTGATGTATAACGGTGTTTAATCGTTGGGAACAGCAGCTAGTTGATGAATGGTTCAGTTCGCCATCCTTTCTAGTTCAACGACTTTTGCTTCTTTTGTTTCAAAAAGTGGTTCGGTCTCAGGTTTGACCACTTTGACTTGTTTCCCACGTTGAATTGTCTCTGCACGAATTGCTTGTCTCAACTTTTCGACGTCGGATTCTAGGATCCCTTGTCCTAGCTCAACTTCTATTTTACTTGCAAGTTTAAGAGCTTCTGTCTCTTTTCGTCGTGCTCGTGCTGATTTCTCGATCTTTGGGTCGTATTCGAGATCTCCGGATGAAGATCTGGTCATGAAGATGATTTAAACAATTGTGAGTGTTGCAAGTCCCCGGCAACGGCGCCAAAATTGATGGGTGTCGAATCCACCAATATAAACCTATGACTAATTTGCGATTTAAACAATATAGGGAGTAGGGTCAATCCCTCAAAGACTGGGTTTACTGCACATTGTTCTTCTTTTGACCAGATCTATGTCGGGGCAGTTGTCGTGCCCAAGAAGTTCGGGGGGATAAAATTTGAAGACCTGAAATAAATAAATAAAATGCATGAAAAGGAAAAGCTGAAAACAGAATAATAAAAATAGTTAAATAAATATGAAGAAATATTAATTAGAATAAGCTCAGCTTTAGGCACGGGTTTTCCTCGTCTTTGAACTGATCCTCAAAATTAGATGAACTCTTTTTTTCCAATAAGCTAGTTATAGCTACCAAGGACGCCTCAGACACCAACTCTTCCTTATGTAGTTATGGAACGTCCAATAACTAACCCTTACCAATCGAACAACCACGAAACATTCGTGATTTAGAACTCCGGCAGCCTTGCATTCTAAAAGAGCCTAGCTCAAACCAATGTCCTCAACCGCGCGGGACATTTAAATCCGGTTACTACTTCCCTTGACGGAACCAAACAGCTATCTCCACTTGGCACACCAATGTGTTCATAGAAAATCGATTAGAAACGTTCCTTTCGGAATTCCAACTGTACGTCTAACCACACTAACTCAAACGACGTCTTTTTTTACTTAGTGTTGATCTGACTTTATGAGCTGACAAAATCATACTCTTAATTCGGAGAAATAATAAGTACTGGAATTTAGGACTTAATTTGCTCGGGTTCGTAACTCACGGGTTTTGACGAGGCTAACTCCGACCTAAAGCTGAAAATGGATTTAGTTAACTAAGGTTTGGGACATGATGGTATTGGGCATAATTGGATAAGGTGAAAATGGGTGGAAAGGATGGGTGGCATAATTAAGTATGGGGCTGGAATTTTGGTGGTGTATTAAAGTAGGGTGGCTACTGGAAATAAAAAGAAAGTTTGAAAAAGAAGTTGTAAATGGTAAGTGGTAACAAGCTGGAAATTTAGGAATTGAAAATAAGGGAAACTAAAGACAATAAATTTGTGAATAGAAAGGAGAGAATGTATTGAAAGATGAAAGCTTGATATTTCTATTGATTGATTAAAATGAACAATGTATCCTCTATTTATACTAGTGACCTTGCTAAATTAAGAGCCAACTAGTATAGAAAATCAAGGAAAAATATTTCATGATATAAAAAATATCCCAAAATAATCTCCCACTAAGTCAACAATTTCAGCTAATTAATCTTGGAAAAATTCTGCTTTGGCCTTCCTTCTTTGCTTCTTTCTTCAATCTAGCCCAATTATTTCATTTTTCTTCTATTTAGCCCCAAACTGCACCCCTACACAAAATTCAATAAAAACATGGAAAAATTAGTGGTGCACTCTTATAAATTAACCAATTTAATTACATAGAATATGTAACTTTAGCATGTAATCACTAATAAATATTTAATGTTAAGATCCAATCTAATTTTATCCTTTGTTTCTATATTTGAAAGGTTTAATTATTTCTTAAATTTGTTTAAATTAAGTTTGTTTTGTTTCAAACAATATATTTAATTTGTAGAATTTTATAATTGTGTCTGAAAATAATTTTAAAAATGAAACCAAACTTCCTTACTGAAGAGTTTGTATCCATAAGTTTAATTTTTGTGCAACTGCTAGAATTTATCCAAATTGATTTTGATAAAATTTAACTTCACAAATTCTTTTTTGATATTATGTTTACAACTACACGTAATTCCTCCCCAACTCATAAAAAAAGGATAATGCATTTCAACACACACAAACCCATGTTCTCTTATATTAACAACAATGCTCACACTAATTGAGCTAAGACTCAATCTATTTAACTTCCCAAATTCTAAATTACCAAGAGGTGGATTTTGAATATGGAAATGTGGAAATAATGAATTTCTCTCTCCTTTTTACTTTATTATGCTTTTGATGTTAATTTAATAATATATATAATACAAGGTACAAAAGTAATTAAGAAAAAATTCTATTGCTTACCTAAACCCTAAAATAAAATGATTTTTATCATTTTATCAAAACCCCTAAACTCTAAAACACTAAACCATAAGCCCTAAAACCATAAACCCTAAATACTAAACCCTAAACCTTAAATCATAAACCTTAAACCTTAAAATAAAATGATTTTTTGTGGCATTTTTATCAAAAACTAAAGGATTAGGGGAAATTGGGGAAAAGAATTTGGGGAAGAAATAAAGGGTTTTCGAAAAAATTTCGAGGAAATCTAATTTGGGAAAAAACTAAAGGATTTTTGAGGCTAACAAAACAATGCTATTTAAGTTAAATAGGTATTGTAATTTTGCGGTGTTTTTCATGTATAACCTTTGTGGCATTTCCAGTCAAAACGCCACTAAAAACTTAATTCCCTATAGTGAAACGACGCTGTTTAAGTCAAATTGGTATTGCAATTTTGCGGCATTTATGAAAAACGCCACTAATATATAACCTTTGCGGCATTTTCTGTCGAAACACCACCAAAAACTTAACTCCCTGTAGTGAAACGACGCCGTTTAAGTCAAATTGGTATTGCATTTTTGCGGCATTTTCGGTCAAAACACCACTAAAAATTTAATTCCCTATAGTGAAACGAAACCGTTTAAGTCAAATTGGTATTGCAATTTTGCGGCGTTTATGAAAAACACCACTAATGTATGATCTTTGCCGCGTTTTTAGTCAAAACGCCACAAAAAATTTAATGCTCTGTAGTGAAACGACGTCGTTTAAGTTGAATTGGTATTGCAATTTTGCGGCGTTTATGAAAAGCGCCACTAATGTATGACCTTTGTGGCATTTTCAGTCAAAACGCCATAAAAAAATTATTTCCTGTAGTGAAACGGCACCGTTTTGCAAAATTTTAGTACATATTCACGGCATTTTTAGTCCAAACATCGCTATAGCTCTAACCTTTTGCGGCGTTTTCCAATTAGCGTCACTAATGTATAACTTTTGCAGCGTTTTTGGTCCAAACGCCACTAAAAACGCTGCTAAAAGCTTAATTTCCTGTAGTGATAAATTGTGACCTACGAAATATTTAATTGAATTACATAGTATTTGTAGGGCCCAATTTCTGCTTGGCCCGTTAAATGAAGCACTGGTTCCTATACCTCTGAAGATACAGTAGGAAGGAACAAGGCTACTTGAAGTAGAAGAACACCAAGTCCAGTACGACCGGGCACAATTGGGACTTGTAGTCTTTGTTCTGTTACCGTTACACGACAACGAGCAAAGAGGGGCAACTGTAGGGCCCAATTTCTACCCGGCCCGTTAAATGAATAAAAACCAAACAGAAATAAGGGCTTAATGTTTCAGTCCAATTTTGTTACGGCCCAATTGACCCAAATATCCCATTTGACCCAAGCCCCATCAGCCTAAAACAAAAAAAACCCTAGGCGCTGCAGCAAACTTCATATTCTGAGAGCTCCTACACGCACGCCGCATAGCAGCCCCCCTTGACGTCACGTCCGTCAGCCTCGCATATTACGACGTTACTCGCGCAAGACGTCGCGTATTCTCCTCAATAGTACATGAACGAGACTCAAAACAAATAACAATGAATCTGAGAGAATCAAGGGATTTTTATTGATTTTATTGTTATTTCTCTAGGTCGGCTATAAAACCGAAGTCGATTTGGTGTAATGGAGGATTTTTGATTGTAAAAACATAGTGGAAATAGAGAAAGACCGAGATTCAAATTTTTTCTTTCTCGAAGGTGAATTGTTTTTTGGATTTTTCTTGTTTATTTTTCATTTAAAATAAAAGAAAGGAGAAGAGCCTTACAGTCACCGGAGTTGTCGATCCGCGTCTTCTCCGTCGAAATCGGGCATGGAGGTGGCTGGTAGCGATGATGGGTTAGGAAAACCCTAGCGAGAGTGTTTTTCCTTTTATTTTTTGCTTTCTTTGTAAATAGAATTTTTAACAAAAATTTGTTTTAAATAATAAAAGTGAAACGGTGCCGTTTTGCAAGGGGCCAGATCCGCGCGTCGACCCGACCCGCAAGCAGGGCCCGCGCGTTCTGGCCCTGAAGGGGGAATTTGCGCAACTGATCCCTCTGTTTTTGAGTCACCTTCAATGCAATTTTTTTTTATTTTCAATTTTGACCGCACGTTTGCTTCTTGTTTCAATTTGGACCAACATGAAAACGCTGCGTATAAGGGGCTGGTACATTTGCTTGTTTGCTCCCTGATGTTTCCAGTGCACTGCAAATTAGTCTTCAGCTTTTATTATTTTAAATGTTTACCTGAAAGTTTCATGTAGTTTCAATTTGGGTTCCTTGTTATTAATTATTTTATTATTAAAATTAATTATTTTTATTATATTATTTATTATTATTAATTATTATCATATTTTCTATACATATATATATATATATACGCATAGTTTTTTATATATAATATGCATATGGGCATTTTTATATATATATATAGGTATATATATTTTAAGCTTTTATAAATACATGCATATATTTTATACGTATGTTTTGTTTTTTATTTTTGTTTTTACTTTTTATATATACTTTATATTTTATATATATACTTTTTTTGTAAATATATACACATGTACATATTTTTATATTTTATCTTATTTTCATAAATTTAGCATACATATATATACATGCATATTTTCTTAGAAATTATATTTCATTTATTTTTTATTTTATATACGTATACTTATATAAATCTGTTTTAATATATGCTTATACACGTTTTCAAAATTTATTTATGTCTCATACTTATATTTTGAAAATACATATATACATATATTTTAAATTAAAGTATTTGTTTCATATTGTACGTTAATGTTTTAACATACCCTTTTGAAAATATATTTTGGTTTTAACCATTCATCAAAGTTTTTTGATTTAAAGGTTTTTTTGAATAAAAGCATTATTTGAAATTTGGGATTTTCGAGGAAAATTTAGCCCTAACGCATTGGGTTCTGATTTTCTTTGTCAATCTTAAATGACTGAGAATATTCTTTATTCAAAATGCATGAGCATAAAAATCATTTTTGGGAACTTAACTTGTCGTGCCCTAACGTATTGGGTGTGGCCTGTTACTTTCTCGAAATGAAGATTTTCACATGAAATAAAAGTGATATTCAAAGTTTGGGGATTATGAGGAATTGTACCCTAACGTATTGGGACTCGATTTCTTTACATGACTTGAACAATTAAGTATCCTTTTCAGATTTCATCATTTGAGTTGTTTTAAAAAATCTTTTTAACCTTCGACACTAAGACATCAAATAATCAATTTGGTACCGATTTTGGGCAAGCACGAGGGTGCTAACCCTTCCTCGTATGTAATGACTCCGAACTCGTTTTCTCAAAATTCGTAGACCAAAATAATTTTTGAGGTGAGCCGATCACACCTTAATAAAAGGTCGGTGGCGACTCCAATTTTATTTCTTTTAAAGTCGACAACTAAATTTTTGTTTTCAAAAAAACAATTTCGACAGCTTGGTGACTCCACTGGGGACTTAGAGAGTCGAGCCATAAACTGATTATGTTTGTCTTTGTGTCGAAAATCAAAAAGTTTTTCTTTCCATGAGTTCCCTTCGCATTCATTGATTTTTCATCTTGGAAAGTTGACAACTTTGCATTTGCATTTTGCATTTCACCCTTTAAGTGGGAGTGAGAAACTAGTCCTTCGTGAGGTTTTCACCTCCGTGCAGGGTAGTGGACCGCTTCCGGGATACATCCGTACCTATGTCTTCGTGAGATTTTCATCTCCGTGCAGCCATAGGGAAATGTATTCCCTTGAACCGAACTCAGTCCGTATGAACCTATAATGGGTGAGGATCGAGGAATTTGCTGGTTCGGGTACCCTTGCTTTAGAACTAAACCACATATAAAAGACCCTAAGAGCCACCCTAGGTAGAACCACTACGATTCCCTAGTATTCACCCGAATAGGTGTTCTATTTATTCTTGTTTGCTTTTGCTTTGTACTAACCTGTTTTCTTTTCTTTGTTATGATTGCATTGCATTTTATCATAAAAAGAGGTGTTGATTCACGTTCGGTTGTTAAATAGAGAGCTTGCCATAAGGAAATGGGTTTCTTGATAAAGTGGAAAATAATACGGTTGCCCGAATATGTTCCGAGAAAACACAATAAGAGAAAGATAATAGTTTAATGGAGGACTACACAACCATTGCTCCGTTGCCCGAAGGCTCAAGCTGACGAAGACTATTCGAGAGCCGCTAAACCTCTTTTAAAGGGAAGCCAACGAGCATCACGACGATAAAGGAGCAACGAGTCACGACCCAGATCAAGTAAAAAGGAGATAGAAGAGACATCCCTTTTGAAGAGTTCGTGAGATTTATCTTAATGCTTGAATGAAGAAGAGGATTGAATAACTCCGCCTATAAGGGCAAAATCGTATATATATCTGCTTTATGTAAAGAGATTTGTTTTCTAGTAAAGTTGTTCTAATAGAATTGAACCAAGAATCAACGTTTCTTTTTGCATTCACTTCATGCATTTGCATTACACAACATTACGTGCATTAAGGACCATTAAAAGACCCTAATTGAGTAAATTTATTTCAGCTAAAAAACCAACATTCCTGTAGTACCCGAACAGAAACTAAAGGAATGGACCAAAGGTTGGAGAGATTAGAGCTGATGCAAATACAGATGCTAGAGCAATTGGCCAAATTTCAATAAGATATGAAGGATCAGATGCTAGAAATCCAAAGAAATTTGATGAGCCAGTTAACCCAGTTATTGGATATGAGGTTAGAAAAAGGAAAAAACCCAGTGGTCCACTTTGGGAATGATAATGAAGGCCCTGCATATCTTCTAGGCTTTACCCCAACAAACATCCAAGCACAACCAAACACATATCCACAAAGGGTAACTGTTAACATTCGACCACAGTACCAGACCAATACCTCAACACCGGTGAATCTCACGACAGATCAGTTCCAATCTTAGGCGATCTAACTAATCTGTTGTCCTCGATGATCTAGCGAAACAAAACAGGCGAAAGTAGAGTTTTCAAAACAATTTGAAGATCGTTACAAATGGAATAGGCAAGAGTGGAACTCCCAAAACAATACTTCAAAAGTCTCGAGGGAGAGGAAAAATGAGGTGAATAATGTGGGTAGGAATAACGAGAGTTATTCAAAGCCGATTCATAAACCGACCAAAGACAAGATTACTACCGCCATCGATCCCCAATACAAGAATCTAGCATAAAGCAAAAGAAGTCTCAATTTGCACCAATCCCAATGTCGTACCAGGAGCTGTATCAAAGTTTATTTGATGCACATGTTGTCTCCCCTTTCTACTTGAAGCCTTTACAACCTCCGTACCCCAAATGGTACGACACAAATGCGCAATGTGACTATCATGCGGGAATTACGGGGCATTCTATAGAAAATTGCACTGCCTTTAGAAAGCTGGTCGAAAGGTTTATCAATATGGGCATTGTCAAATTTGAGGATTCATTCAGTACAGAAAACCCGCTACTCAATCATACGGATAATGAAGGGATTGCGATGAATGAAGAAATGTTGGGAAACGTACACATCAGTGCCGAACACGAAGAAACAACTGGAGAAGAGATCTTGTTGGATGTTCGCCCTTTATAAACCTGGGAATGTTCTAAATAGTTGGACTGCAGAGGAAACCCTATAGTATTTAGAGTTTGTTAGAGTAATGTTCAGAACACACTTGTTGCTTTCAGCCTAGAAGCAATAAGAATTTCTTTGTGAAATAGGCTCACGTCTGAATATTATTATTTTAATGAATACATTATTGCAATCATCTTTGAGCAAATGTTCTTTCAGTCTTTACGTTTTCGTCGTTCTTTTTGATTTTTTCTGCTAAACCATTCATTCGCTCATTCATATTATTCATACATTCTTTTGTATATTCTTTGGTACCCACTATGGGTCCCCAAATATCAATGACATGAGTGACGCTGCTACAGACCCAGAATCTCCTTTTGAGTGAGACATGTGTTTAGAGGGATCTCACAACTTTGAAGATGACATGGATTGTAGCTTATTTCTGGACTTATTAAGGATGGTAGAGCAGGAAGGAAATTTTACCTCATAAGGAAACAATAGAAACTGTGACCTTGAGGGAACATGCATGACTGAAAAAGTAATACGTTGTTGGGTTACTTCAAGCATTCAAAGATGCCTTCGCATGGTGATACCAGGATGTACCCGATTTAAGCGCCGTCATTGCAATCTGAACAACAGCACGATATCAGAAATTTACAGTATGTTCAAGGTGAATATCATGAATGGTGCAATGAAAACTCTACCGAGGCAATGTCACTCTTTCTAGTTTATCACATTTTTTTCATTGAAGTTGAAATTATTTCTCTTCGAGTTTTGGCTGAGCTGAAGTAGGACAGATCCAATCGCAATGTGATCTATTGAACTTGATAGAAGGAAGAAGATTAAAAGCTATTTATCACGGTCAGATGTACTAGAAATAAATGATGCGAGCCTATAACAAAAGGTTCATCCTAGAGAATTCCACGAGGGTGGCCAAATGTTGAAGATCCTCCCTCTACAAAAAATATCTTGGAGGGAAGCAGATGCCAAATTGGGATAAACCTTATGATTATAGAGAAGGTTTTTTTTCCTTCCAAAGGAGTTTTGATTTTGAACGAGATTGGTGATAAACCTGCAAAGTCCCATAAACTCAGATTCAGTCAGGAAATTATCCGCTTAAAGAAGGAGAGGACCAAGGTAAAAACCCGCAAAGGGAAGTTTGAGTCCAAAAAAAAAGTGATGTGAAAAATGAAAAGATGAAAATGAAAAATGAAAAAAGAAAATGGATAGGCTAAGGTGAAAACCCGCAAAGGGCGCCTTAGACCAAAGGGGATTTGAGTTGAAAACCCAAAGGGCGGCTCAAATATTGATCAGAATGGGGCATGAGATTATCAGAGCAGCTCAAATACTGATCAGAACGGGGCATGCAATGGTCTTGCTATACTTGAATCAACAGGAAAGGGTAGGCGACATCTTGGGGCATCGACGAAGTATTGTAGATCTCCTAAACACATGTTAAACTCAGAATAGTCTTCAGAAAGTCTATACAGAGAAGTTCAAGCTGTGATATCTGGGGCACCTAATCCTTATACCATTTTTTGTTATTCTTGGAACACTTCATTCATTGCCAAGATATGCATTCCTAAATCATTTTCTTTGTTATCCATCTTTATTATCTTGGATAATCTATTCATCTCAGAGTCATGCTCTAAATCAATTCTATTCCTACCCATTGTTATGATCTCTTGCAAGCATGTTGCATTAGAATAATAATTAATGGACTAATAAAACTTTCACAAGGGAAGTTTTGCATATTACTCTAGAAGTTTCTAAATAATACAGGAACCTGAAACAGGACTATTGTTTAGAACACACCAGGTTGGAAATTTAATAAGGAAAAGTCTAAATTCAGACTATCCCTTTGAGTTTTTTCTTGTCGAAAGTATTATTTGAACAAAATGGCAAGATGTCGTGTTGGTGACAAAGCTTCAATGAACAAGCAAGCAATGATCACCGAATAATAAGAAGAAGTTGTTCTTGGAGAAGATTTCTTCATTTGTGCATCAGCATTTGGTACAACACCCTGGGAATGGTGTAAAAGACCAAAAAGTTTCACATCCCGTATCCTTGAATTGTGATAGCAGGGGATTGATAAAAGGCCAAATCTTTTACATCTTGGTCTACAACGGGAGAAAGATGGTACAAATTTTTGCATCCCAGTGGATTAAACTTTGGAGGTTACAGTGGGGCAATCTGACTAAGTGTTTCTTTGGAGACGCCAGCTGAGCAAGAGGGTGTTATAACACATTAGTGATGAAACCTTAATAAACTTGGAGTAATAATAACCCAAGCGTTAAAATATCATTTTCATGACATTCTGCATTCATTCAAATGTCATTCATACATGTCTAGTTAGGAGCATTTGATTCATTCTCATCATGACATCCTAATCACTAGGCATAATTAGGTTCATAAAGTTCATTATACAGGTCATGTTCCCCAGAGAACAGATCAGTGATGATAACAGATCTTGCATTCCTGCATCGACAGTGAAGCAGATCGAAGACACCAACCTCGCCTCCCTCGGAGACAGTGGAGTAGGTTGAAGATAGCAGATCTTGCCTTCCTCCATAGACAGCGGAGCAGATCAAAGATAGTGAATTTTACCTCCCTGAGGTTGCAGTGGAGTACATTGAAGCCAGTAATTCTACTTCCCTGGGCAGCAGTGGAATAGATTGAAGATTTTAGATATTGTCTCCCTAAGCAGTAGTGGAGCAGATCAAAGATGGCGGATTTTACCTCCCTGAGGTTGCAGTGGAGTACATTGAAGCCAGAATTTCTACTTCCCTGGGCAGCAGTGGAATAGATTGAGGATTTTAGATCTTGTCTCCCTAAGCAGTAGTGGAGCAGATCAAAGATGGCGGATTTTACCTCCCTGAGGTTACAGTGGAGTATATTGAGGCCAGTAATTCTACTTCCTTGGGCAGCAGCGGAATAGATTGAAGATTTCAGATCTTACCTCCTAAGCGATGAGTGGGAGCGGATCAAAGATGGCGATTTTACCTCCCGTGGTTACTGTGGAGTACATTGAAGCGATAATTCTACTTCTCCAAGCGATGGAATAGATTGAAGATTTGAGATCTTGTCTCCCTAGCGATGAGTGGAGCAGATCAAAGATGGCGATTTTACCTCCACGAGGTTACGTGGAGTACATTGAGGCCGATAATTCTACTACCAGGCAGCGGAATAGATTGAAGATTTCAGATTGCCTCCCTACGTAGTAGTGGAGCAGATCAAAGATGGCAGATTGTACCTCCCGTGGTTCTGATGAAGTACATTGAAGCGATAATTCTACTTCCTTGGGCAGCAGATGGAATAGATTGAAGATTTCAGATCTTGTCTCCTAGCGATGAGTGGAGCGAGATCAAAGATGGCGATTTTACCTCCCGAGGTTGCGGTGGAGTACATTGAAGCGATAATTCTATCTCCCAGGCAGCGATGGAATAGATTGAAGATTTCAGATCTTGTCTCCTAAGCGATGAGTGGGGCGATCAAAGATGGTGAATTTTACCTCCACGTGGTTACAAGTGGAGTACATTGAAGCGATAATTCTACTTCCCAGGCAGCAATGGAATAGATAGAAGATTACAGATCTTATCTCCCTAGGCAGTAGTGGAGTAGATCGAAGATGGCAGATTTTACCTCCCTGAAGTTACAGTGGAGTATATTGAAGCGATAATTCTATCTCCACAGGCGTGATGGAATAGATTGAGGTTTTAGATCTTGTCTCCCTAAGCGAGAGTGGAGCGAGATCAAAGATGGCGATTTACCTCCCCGAGGTTACAAAGTGGAGTACATTGAGGCCGATAATTCTACTTCCTGGCAAGCGTGATGGAATAGATTGAAGATTTCAGATCTTGCCTCCCTAGCGAGAGTGGAGCAGATCAAAGATGGCGATTTTACCTCCGTGGTTACAGTGGAGTACATTGAAGCGATAATTCTACTTCCAGGCAAGATGGAATAGATTGAAGATTTTAGATCTTGTCTCCTTAGCGAAGAGTGGATCAGATCAAAGATGGCGGATTTTACCTCCCTGAGGTTACAGTGGAGTACATTGAGGCTAGTAATTCTACTTCCCTGGGCAGCAGCGGAATAGATTGAAGATTTCAGATCTTGCCTCCTAAGCGAGTGGAGCAGATCAAAGATGGCGATTTTACCTCCCCGTGGTTACTGATGGAGTACATTGAAGCCGATAATTCTACTTCTTCAGGCAAGAAGTGGAATAGATTGAAGATTTCAGATCTTGTCTCCCTAAGCAGTAGTGGAGCAGATCAAAGATGGCGGATTTTACCTCCCTGAGGTTGCAGTGTAGTACATTGAAGCCAGTAATTCTATCTCCTTGGGCGGCAGTGGAATAGATTGAAGATTTCAGATTTTGTCTCCCTAAGCAATAGTGGGCCAGATCAAAGATGGTGAATTTTACCTCCCTGTGGTTACAGTGGAGTACATTGAAGCCAGTAATTCCACTTCCCTTGGCAGCAGTGGAATAGATTAAAGATTTCAGATCTTGTCTTCCCAAGCAGTAGTGGAGCAGATCAAAGATGATGAATTTTACCTCCCTGTGGTTACAGTGGAGTAAATTGAAGCCAGTAATTCTACTTCCCTGGGCAGCAATGGAATAGATTAAAGATTACAGATCTTATCTCCCTAGGCAGTAGTGGAGTAGATCGAAGATGGCAGATTTTACCTCCCTGAAGTTATAGTGGAGTATATTGATGCCAGTAATTTTATCTCCCTGGGCAGCAGTGGAATAGATTAAAGATAACATATCTTATCTCCCTAAGCAGTAGTGGAGCAGATCAAAGATGGCAGATTTTACCTCCCTGAGGTTGCGTGGAGTATATTGAAGCCAGTAACTCTATCTCCCTGGGCAGCAGTGGAATAGATTGAGGATTACAGATATTATCTCCCTAAGCAGTAGAGGAGCAGATCAAAGATGGTGGACTTTACCTCCCTGAGGTTACAGTGGAGTACATTGAAGCCAATAATTCTATCTCCCTGGGCAGCAGTGGAATAGATTAAAGATAACAGATCTTATCTCCCTAAGAAGTAGTGGAGCAGATCAAAGATGGCAGATTTTACCTCCCTGAGGTTGCAGTGGAGTGTATTGAAGCCAGTAATTCTACTTCCCTGGGCAGAAGTGGAATAGATTAAAGATTTCAGATCTTGTCTCCCTAAGCAGTAGTGGAGTAGATCAAAGATGGTGAATTTTACCTCCCTGTGGTTACAGTGGAGTACATTGAAGCCAGTAATTCTACTTCTCTGGGTAGCAGCGGAATAGATTGAAGATTTCAGATCTTGCCTTCCTGCATAGATAGCGAAACAGATCGAAGATGGTAGATTTTACCTCCCTGAGGTTACCGTGGAGTACATTGAAGCCAGCAATTCAATCTCCCAGGGCAACAGTGGAATAAACAGAAGAAATCAATCCTATCTCTCTGAAGTTGCAGTGGAGCGGATTAAAACCACATATCTTATCTCTCTGAAGTTACAGTAGAGCAAATCGCATCAAGATTTATCTTTAAATTGTAGCAGAACAAGTTAAAGCTACAAGTCTTATCTCCCTGAAGTTGCAGTGGAGCAGATTAAAGATAACAAATTTTGCTTTTGAGAAGCTACAACGTGTGAATCCTATCTCATCGACATTCCAGTGGGGTGGATTGAAGCACTGGTTCCTATACCTCTGAAGATACAGTAGGAAGGAACAAGGCTACTTGAAGTAGAAGAACACCAAGGTCCAGCACGACCGGGCACAATTGGGCCTTGTAGTCTTTGTTCTGTTCCCGTTACACGACAACGAGCAAAGAGGGGCAACTGTAGGGCCCAATTTCTACCCGGCCCGTTAAATGAATAAAAACCAAACAGAAACAAAGGGCTTAATGTTTCAGTCCAATTTTGTTATGGCCCAATTGACCCAAATATCCCATTTGACCCAAGCCCCATCAGCCTAAAACCAAAAAAAACCCTAGGCGCTGCAGCAAACTCGCGCCACAGTAGCTCCCACACGCACGCCGTAACAGCCCCCGCACGTCACGTCTGTCGCCTCCGCATGTTAAGACGTTACTCACAAGACGTCGCGCGCAAGATTCTTCTCCAACAAGACTCTGAACGAGACTCAAAACAAATAACAATGAATCTGAGAGAATCAAGGGATTTTTATTGATTTTATTGTTATTTCTCTAGGTCGGCTATAAAACCGAGTCAGATTTGGTGTAATGGAGGGGATTTTTCGGTGTAAAAAACATATTGGAAATAGAGAGAAAGACCGAGATTCAAATTTTTTTCTTTCTCGAAGGTGAATTGTTTTTTTTTTGGATTTTTCTTGTTTATTTTTCATTTAAAATAAAAAGAAATGGAGAAGAGCCTTACCTAGTCACCGGAGTTGTCGATCCGGCGTCTTCTCCGTCGAAATCGGGGCATGGAGGCTGAGCGGCGGCGCGATGATGGGTTAGGAAAACCCTAGCAGAGAGTGTTTTTCCCTTTTATTTTTTTGCTTTCTGCTATAAATAGAATTTTTAACAAAAAATTGTTTTAAATAATAAAAGTGAAACGGCGCCGTTTTGGAAGGGGCCAGATCCGCACGTCGACCCGACCCGCAAGCATGGTCCGCGCGTTCTGGCCCTGAAGGGGGAATTTGCGCAACTGATCCCTCTGTTTTTGAGTCACCTTCAATGCAATTTCTTTTATTTTCAATTTTGACCGCACGTTTGCTTCTTGTTTCAATTTGGACCAACATGAAAACGCTGCGTATAAGGGGCTGGTACATTTGCTTGTTTGTTCTCGATGTTTCCAAAGACACTCGCAAATTAGTCTTCAGCTTTTATTATTTTAAATGTTTACCTGAAAGTTTCCTGTAGTTTCAATTTGGGTTCCTTGTTATTAATTATTTTATTATTAAAATTAATTATTTTTATTATACTATTTATTATTATTAATTATTATCATATTTTCTATACATATATATATATACGCATAGTTTTTTATATATAATATACATATGGGCATTTTTTATATATATAGGTATATATATTTTTATGTTTTTATAAATACATGCATATATTTTATACGTATGTTTTGTTTTTTTATTTTTGTTTTTACTTTTTATATATACTTTATATTTTATATATATACTTTTTTTGTAAATATATACACATGTACATATTTTTATATTTTTATCTTATTTTCATAAAATTAGCATACATATATATACATGCATATTTTCTTAGAAATTATATTTCATTTATTTTTCATTTTATATACGTATACTTATATATATATCTTTTAATATATGCTTATACACGTTTTCAAATTTTATTTATGTCTCATACTTATATTTTGAAAATACATATATATACATATATTTTAAATTAAAGTATTTGTTTCATATTGTACGTTAATGTTTTAACATACCCTTTTGAAAATATATTTTGGTTTTAACCATTCATCAAAGTTTTTTGATTTAAATGTTTTTTTGAATAAAAGTATTATTTGAAATTTGGGATTTTCGAGGGAAATTGAGCCCTAACGCATTGGGTTCTGATTTTCTTTGTCAATCTTAAATGACTGAGAATATTCTTTATTCAAATTGCATGAGCATAAAAATCATTTTTGGGAATTTAACTTGTCGTGCCCTAACGTATTGGGTGTGGCCTGTTACTTTCTCGAAATGAAGATTTTCGCATGAAATAAAAGTGATATTCAAAGTTCGGGGATTATGAGGAATTGTACCCTAACGTATTGGGACTCGATTTCTTTACATGACTTGAACAATTGAGTATCCTTTTCAGATTTCATCATTTGAGTTGTTTTAAAAATCTTTTTAACCTTCGACACTAAGACATCAAATAATCAATTTGGTACTGATTTTGGGCGTTACGAGGGTGCTAACCCTTCCTCGTGCGTAACAGACTCCCAAACTCGTTTTCTCAAAATTCGTAGACCAAAATAATTTTTGAGGTGAGCCGATCACACCTTAATAAAAGGTCGGTGGCGACTCCAATTTTATTTCTTTTAAAGTCGACAACTAAATTTTTGTTTTCAAAAAAACGGTTTCGACAGTATTTATTACAAAATATTTATATTAGTTTTAACTAAACTATATAGCATTTATTATTAATTATTTATACTTGAGCAATGACTAACCGATGATGAACATGAGTACATGTTTAATATTAGAGAGAGAATAGTTTAAATAAATTTATATAGGATGTTTATTTTCATTTTGCTTTTCGTAATTGTATTACTGAATACTTTTTAAGACTAACATATTATATATGATTATTTGATTCAAGTTTTTTATTTGTTTAGACAAATTTTTCTATTATTGATAATTTTTATAATAATTAATATTATTTTTAGAATTTAAAATTATGTAATTATGTAATTGTATAATAATTTATACTAATAAACATGACATGAGGAATATTAAACAAAAGGTCCTAGGAATGTAATTCTAATTATAAGGGGTGTAAATACTATTCTAGTAATTACACTTCCATCTAATTATTTTATGGTGTCTAAACACACTCTAAAAATTTGAATGTAACCTTGCATTCATATCCAAGTTTATATTTGATGTGAATTCAACATGGATATATATGAAGAAATTGAAGAACTAGAATATTACAGTTTAAAATATGCTATAAGTTCATGTACATTTCAGTAAATTTGGAATTTAGTTCTAACACCTTTATTTTTAGAATTTAATTCTTATTTTTAGATTTCTAAATTCAAGTCCAACTATTAACATTAATTTGTTAAATTTAGGTTCATTAAAATGTCATTTTTTAGTTACATGGATACCAAGTGAGTATTCTTTTATTTCAACATATCACACCAATAAATTTAATAAAAATTAACAATATTAATAATTGGCCTGCATTTTGAAATCTGAAAAGTAAAGAGACTAAAATCCTAGAAATAAAAATATAAAGGCTAAATTCCAAATTTGTTAAGAGCATAGGGACTTATGGCGCCGTATTTCAACCTATATTATATATATACTTCTTTTGGGCAGAGAAGAATAAGAATAGTTGGGTTTGAATGTTGCATCACTAAATGCTGATGTATTACCAAGCCGTGGTGGGTAAATAGTGAAGGACTGTTATTGGACTGCTAGAATTTAATTCAAAACTTCAACTAGTATTTGCTATTCAATGGCGTCCAAACAGGTCATAATCAGATGATAGAGCAGGAGCTAGCCTATGCAACGACTCCTTAACATGCCGCTCATTGATTAAATGACAAAATCGATTCAGAAAACTAAGGCCTCCTTTGGTATATTGGCCTGCAGTAGATATTACTAGCTTTCCTTGAAAGACGGCCTACTTTGATACCAATATGCATCAAATGATAATGCCATAAGATGAGGACTTAAAAACCACAAAAGGCTTACCCGAAAACGATCTCAAATGCCTTGCCATTCATGTATTTCGAGTTGACTTTGTAGATAGCTGAGATTTAGTACTATTATCCAGACAAGGCTCTCTCGAATCAGCTGAATTCTCCATGTTCCCTTTCGACAATGATTTACAGACAACTTCTCGATACAAGTCCTGCCTAAAGTGTATGACCTGCTCTTCGAGCCGAACGACCTCCTCTTTGAGTACTGCAACTTCTGCTAAAAGCTTTAACGTCTACAAAACCAGAAACCAATATTAGAATTCCAGTTTGAAACGTGTCAAAAAGAGCTATTCGATCAGACGGAGCCAATGGCATGGTAAACTACTAACAGGAGGAGGAAGATACGGTGATAGACGAGGTAAAGCTCCCAAACAGGACCCAAAGGTCTGCAAAATGCCCTGTCAAAGTTCTTGTTAACTGTGATTAGTGATTTACTTCTTCTTGCTTCAATGGGACTTTTCCTTCTGGCTCTGGTATATATCTTTTTAATACCCCCACTACCAATTCTGCAAAACCCTAATTCAAAAACTTCAACAAATATCAGAAAACAACAACAATAATAAGTTGAATGCAAAACAAAGAAGTCCAAAAGAGCAGAGGGTGACAGATTGAGTCATTCAGACCTTTTAACAAAAAAGAAAAAGTTAGAACTTTCCATTAGAAAACCGACATACTTCAATGCTTCCCCCCGATCAAGTAAAGACTAAATGATAATATTTTACAATAGGAGGAAGGAAACAACAATACCGATGCCAATTATAACATGAACAAGGAATAAGGTTACTAGGTTTGCAGCAGTGTCTTCTTTGGAAGATCATTTTTATTAAAACAATAGAAAGAAAATGAAAGGTGAAGTGAAAGAAGAGGAGCACAACGGATGTTTGCAAAATGCAAAAATGGACATCTTAGATGCAAGGTACAGATAGAGCTGCACATAAACTCCATTATGAATAGCACTCTTCTCTGTGTCATCATGAATCAAAGTGCTTCTTCTTTTATATATATATCATCTAGGGTTAATATACTAAATTTGCACCCATTTATCACTTTGGTACCTAAATAATTTTTTTTATCAATTTGTTATTTGAAGTTTCCAATCCATTATCAGTTTTCCCTGGCCGTTAATGGCGTTAAAAGAAAAAAAAGGGTGACTTGCAAGGGCGAATCTGGAGGGCTGCAGGTCCGATCCCCTAAAATGAAAAATTTTATATTTAAGCCCTTTAAAATTTTTGAAATTTTAAACTAGTAAAGGTAAAATTACAGTTTGTCTCCCTAAAAATGATGCAAATTTGATTTAATCTTTTAAAAATTATAAAAAAAATATAGGCTATTCAAATGGTGAAATTGTATTTTTACTATTCTAAAAATTACAATTTAACTTTAGCCCCTCCCTAAAAAATTTTTTGGCTTCGCAACATGACACATTGAGAGCGCACCAAGTTAGAGATGTCCATGGGCCGGGCCGGGCCCAGGAAAAAATTTTGGCCCGCATCCTAGGCCCAGGCCCGGCCCGAAATATGGGCCTAAAATTTTGTCCAGGCCCAGATCGAAAAAAAATTCCTAAGCCTGAGCCTATTTTTTAATAAACACCAAAAATTTATTTTAAAAATAAAAAAATTTAAAAAAAGTATTTTAAAAATATTTTAAAATAAAAAAATAAAAAATATATATTTATTATATTCGGGCCAGGCCGGGCCGAGCCCGGGCCAAATAAGTGGTGCCCGAGGCTTGGCCTGTTTTCTAAACGGGCCTTGTTTTTTTGACCAAACCCATATTTCGGGCCTATATTTTTACTCGAACCCTCCCATATTTTGAGCGGACCGTCGGGCCGGGCCAGGCCGGGCCGCCCGGCCCATAAACACCTCTACACCATGTCACCTAAACTTTATTTTTCAGAGATAAATTTAAAAAAGTAAAAGCAAAAAAATAAAAAAAAATTCTTAAAAAACAAAAAGGTATATATTTAATTATATAAAATCCCAATGTTTAAAAATATTTATTTTATTTTTAAAAATACATAAAACACAAAAGAGATAAATACAAAATTTTCTAACAAATTTAGAAAAATCTCAAAAATATTAACAAATCAGAAAAAAAAATATGAAAGTTATATAAAATTTCCAGAAATAAAAAAATCCGTTCAAAAATACATAAAGATAAAAAGAGCCAAATTACAAAATTATCAAAAAATTCAGAAAACTCTTTTTTCTAAAAAAATCAGAATAATATGAAAAGCTTTAAAATATGGAATGAAAATATAAAATTTTAAAAAGTGTGATATTGGTTGTTTTGTTTTATTTTATATGGATAGTTTTAAATTTGATTATTAGATTCAAAATATTTAAAAATATATTATATTATGGGCTAGACCTATCCATGGGCCGAGTCAGCCCGTTTAAAAAGTGGGAGGGTTTAAAAAAAATATAGGCCTGAAAAATAGGTTTGGGCAAAAAAAATGCTCATTTAGAAAACGGATTGAGCCTCGGGTAAAACTTTTTTGGCTCGGGCTTAATCTAACCTGAATTTGCAAAAAAGAAAAAGAAAAAGAAACTAATGTTTTCTTGTTGTTTTTTCATTGTTTTCTTGTTGCTTTCTCATTGTTTTGCTGTAATTTTGTTATTATATTACTATTATTTTGTTGCTATTATTTGAATATTGTATAACTCTTATTTTATTTTTAATTTTGTTACTATTTTAGAGGTATTTGCTTGTTAAGTTACACATATCTTAGTGTTATTTAAGTATAAATATTTTTAAAATTTATTTTCAATTTATTGGGAAACATTTATTTTAGTGTTTTTAGTATTTTTGATGTATTATATTTTTAATTTTTAATAAAAAATTTAATTTAGTCGAAGCAGGCTTGGATAATATTTTAGACCTATTTTTTGGGCCGAATCCGGGCCTAAAATTTTGACAAGACCCGGTCCGGTCCGGCCCATGAACAAAAAAAATTGTTTTCAATGTTTTAAAGTTTCCATATTTTCTTTCTGATTTTTTAATTTTTTGTGATTTTCTTGAGACTTTTTTTTATCACTTTTTAACTTTAGTTTTTGTAAACATATATTTTTTAATTTCTAGAAATTTTACGTAACTTACTATTTTTTATGATTTTTTAATTTTTGAGATTGTTTTTGAATTTGTTTGACAATTTTTATATTTTATCTTTTTGTGTGTGTTTTATGTTTTTTTAAATATAATAAACATTTTAAAATCCTGGGATTTTATATAATTTTATATATGTTTCTGATTTTTAAAAAATTGAGAATTTTTCTTTTTTTTCTGAATTTTCTTTTTTTTAAATTGTTTTTGAAAAATAAAATTTAGGTGACGTGCTCTCAGCAAGCCATGTCACCCTTTTTTAAATTCCATTAACGACCGGGCAAATTAATAACATATTGAAAATTTTAAGTACCAAATAGATAAAAAAAATTTAAGTACCAAAATAATAATTTGGTGGAATTTTGGGGAAAATAGTAGATTGACCCTATTATTTATATAATCTTATGAACTCCATAGTAAAAAGATAGTCTAAAATAACTTTCTAAAATATTTAATTTTTGAGTAATTATTTTATACATCACTTGTGAAATTTTTTACACACCACAATCGGGAGGGTATAACAAGTATCACATTTATTTATAAAGTTATTTTTTATTTTACTAGACCTTATAATACTTTTGCCAAACTCTTAACCCACTTGTAAAGTCTAAAAATTCAATGTATCAAATGATTTTTCTAATTTATTTATTTATATATACTTTTAAAAGTATCCTCATACACTTGTTTAACACGGATTTAAATCAGTATTACTCTCATTCACTTCCCGTAATATTATATCAAGAAAATATCCTCATACACTACTTAATAAAAATATTATATTAAAATTATAATTATTGGTTCACTAAAAATATAATTATTAGAGTACTTAATCTCATTAAGACTCATCCTCGTACTCAACTATTATTTAATATTTAATATTTTATTTAAAAATAAATTAATAAATATTTAAAATAGATTTCACATTGCATTGATCTGTGTTAAAATTAATAAAGCTTTAAATTTATATTTTTATTCAATTATTTAAATTAAAAATAATATACTTTCTCTATTTAAATATGTACTTTTTTCATTTAATCGAATTTGAAATGAACAAAATGTATAAAATAAAGTGCATTACTTTAATTAAAATAAGTGTGTCACAATTAAATCATTAAGTATTAAAGTTTTAGATTTTGTTTGTATTTTTAACTTTGCAATAAGCCGACATTTAATCATTTATGAATAAAAAATAGTAAATGATACAAAATAGATTAATTATATACTTTTAAAAGTTTAGATAGCTATGAATATAAGAAAATATTATATATTTTTTAATGTTGCGTTTAGACAAGAAGGAGATGGCAATATTGTTAGGTAGTTCACTTCGCATGGGGTAAAAATGAGAGTTACCGTAACAGGTGTCTGGACAAAGGCAGTGCTTATATCGGGTTTTAGATGATGAAGAAGATGGCGGAAGAGAAAGAGTAGAGGAGAGAGAGTTGAAGTCCCATTTTTGTCAAGGCAACAATTCCAAGACACCACATGTCATGCCCTCATACGTGAGTTAAGGGTAAGTGGTTTGACCATAAAACTATGTAGGGTGGCGATAAAATGTGTTTTCAATCACTTTAGTAGTTGAGACCAAGAGTGATGATTAATGAGTGGGCCCTCACATACTCATGCAGATGCTAAGTTAATGGGTGCTTTGGAGGGGCTATCAAGAGATAGGATTGAACCAATTGTGAAGGTCCAAGTAAAACATGTCAGCATACATATCAGCTGAATCGATTGACTCGTGAACAAATACATATTAGTTAAATCAAGCTTTAAAAAACCAATTGAACTAGTTGAATCAATTTTCTCAATTTTTATTTATTTTTATGAGTTTTTAATAATTTTAAATATATATAAAAAATACTTTTTTTCTTTGTTTTACTACATGGCTATTTTTAATTGATTTTTTAAATAAACTTAACAGTTTGACTAACGATTGAACTAATTTAGGCACTGGCTTAAGGAAAAAAATAGTTTAGATACAACTTGTGACAAAAGAAATGAACATAGTTTAGGTACCAATTTGTGTGTTAAGACTTTTTTTTAATGAACTTAATGGCTTGACTAGCAGTTTTACGAACGGAGGTACCAACTAGAGAAAAAAAGGAGTTTATGTAACACCCGTATTCCGCCTCCGTTGCTCAATTAAGGTTACTGAGTGTTACCGAGCAAAACAGAACATTTCATTCATAATAGAAACAATTTAACAAATAAAATGCTAACATATAACAATTAAATTAATTCATGTAAAAAATACACCTATGGGTCTTAAATCGAACCTACGGGGCCTTAAAAAATAGTTTGAGAACAATCTGGGATCAAATCGGAACAAATTAGAAAATTTCAGAATAACTTGAAAATTTGGAAAACAAGAGTCACATGGTTGTATGACATAACCCAGACCATGTGAACATTCGAAGTCAGGAGACACGGTCGTGTCGTAGCCCGTGTATCTACCCATGTAAGTATTTGAAATCGGGCCACACTGCTGTGTCACAAGCCATGTGCCAAACCGTGTGTGTATTCAAAGATAGGTCACACAGTTGTGTTGCAAGTTGTGTGCCAAACCGTGTTACAAACTATTTTGAGACACACGGCCATGTCTCAGACCGTGTTAGACATTGACTTGGGCCACACGGCCATGTCATAAGTTGTACGCCAGGCCGTGTGGATCTCGCACCTAACTTTAAAATGACACACGTCCATGTGACAACCCGTGTCCCAGGTTATGTGCAGCATATGTTACCCCTAAAACAAGCCAAAAATAAGCCTACTTCTTACACATCAAAACACCCCATTTCCACAAGCCTTAACATGACCAAACCACATAACAATATACTTAAAATGTACCACTTCAAACAACCTATAAGACCTAACTAATAAGCCATTCAAAGGCACCACAAATCACACACCAATTCAACTCAATTACAATGTTGCAAACCATGAATAAACCTTATCATTAACTCACCATTCATGTCTAAAATCACCAATCTATATGAACAAGGTATGGCATACTCAACAAGTAACCATTTCTAAACATCACCATCAAATATTTACATAACTTAGGATCAACTTAATTTATAGCCAACACAAGTACACTCCAAAACCAAACATAATACTAGGTGTACCAAAATAGCTTAACAATTTACATATTCACAACAAAACACCTATATACATGTCACATCCCAAAATGAAAACTACCAAGATGGCTGAATAGTGTGAGCTCCAAATCGATTCGTCCGATCAGTTCGCAAATTGGTAACTACAAAAGAGCCGTAAACAAACAAGTAAGCTAAAAAAGTTTAGTAAGTCCATAGTTTAAACACTAATTAACTTACCTTAAACAAACTAGATATTCAAGTAAATAACTTATAATTCCTGATAACCAAATACAAGTTCACACACCACATTAACATTTGTTCACATATCTAAATATATTATAACAACCCCTTCTCAAAAGACTTACCATTATCATAAACCACATTTCTTTAATTTAGCTATGCACGCATGTAAACATGAAATTCATTGAAACATTTTTCACTTACTACTACCAAGAATATGCAATATCATTTAAGCATATAAATAACTTGTAATTCAATGAATACATAGCCCGATGAACTAAGTAACTTTACTCGGATACTCGGGTAACTACACCACACCAGAGGCATCACAGATGCATAACAGAGGCATTGAAGTGCAAACAGAGGCAAAAATGTGCAATCAGAGGCACCGTAGTGCAAATAGAGACACCGAAGTGTATATAGAGGCACCGAAGTGCAATCCCGTACAAGTGTACTTACTGACCCTATTGGCATGCCAATTGTATCCTAAGCATTTACTATGTTCAATCGGGAATTATACGTAAATTCGTTACTTTTACACATATTCATTATTCAGAAGCACTTCATCATTTCCATACACATACTATAAATCCAATATATTCATGTCAATAATGTGCAATCACAAGAATTGCTACCATCAATTATTCATGTTCATATGTACTTATTTGCAATATTCAATATTATATAGGTAGTTAATAAAATTTCACATACATATATACAACTAACTACAAAACAATAACATAATCACAAGAAATTTACATTTACATATCAAAACACTATGAACTTACCTACAATCCACTTCCAGTTAAAATGCAGAGTCTGCTCCGTAATTTCCCCTTTCTTCAGTTATTATCTTTTTGACTCGGTTCTTGATCTATATAATAATTAAATTCAATTTTTTAAATTTGCATAGATTTTAAACTCAATTCATTGCATGAGACCCTCAAGTTTTCATTATTTACACATTTTCCTTAAACTCTTACATCTTTCACAATTTAGTCCCTAAACTCAAAATTCCAAATTTAATAAAATTTTACAACTTCTCATGCTAACTAAATTTTTACCCATCCAATTACAGCCCACAATTATTCTAAATTCTCAAAAATTCCCTATCAATTTTAAAATTCAATCAGTTTAGTCATTTAACCAAAAACTTACAAAATTATTTTACAAATTAATTATAATCAACAACCAATACTTCAGATCCATCATTTAACATCATGAACAACAAGAATTCATTAACGATGAAATCCAAAATTCTTAATAGTTTCAAAAACAAAGCTACGGGTTAGCTGGACCTATTTGCAACGATCTCAAAAACACAAAAATTACAAGAAATAAGCTCAAAATGGACTTACATGCAAGGAAGATTTGATCGAACCCTACAAACTTCTTCAATGGTGAAATTTTCTTTTAATTTTTGGTGGTATCCTATTGAGAAGATGATGATATGTTTTACTTTTTTATTATCCTTTAGTTTATCTTTATTAAATTACAACTTTAGCCTTATTATAAACTTATAATTTAACATTTAAAAGGTCGTTAACTATCCATCTATATACCTTATGGACTAATTACTTCCTAAGCCCTCGTTCATTTGATAACTAAGCTATCAAGTCAATACAATTCAATAATTATTAAGTTTTGTGCCTTTCACAATTTAGTCCTTTTATTAAATTAACTAACTAAACATTAAATTTTTTTTTAATTTAACACCCCAAACCCAACCTAGACGTTATGGCTGAATCCAATAGTGTTGCAAAGAAGTGGTTTGAAACTGTTTTTATTTCGACAAAAACCTTAAAAAGTTACTTTTTATAAAGTGTCCATATTTTACAAAACATATTCATTTACTTGTTTATTACCGAAACCGTTGAGTTTATTCATTTGCCAAAACATAATTTGCAGCTGACATACATGCTTACACAGTATAGTTAGACATACATATCAGTTTCCTACTCAGATCAGACTATAAGAATATCAGATCACATGAAAAAGGGTTTGATTAGCCCTTACCGACCCTACGGTAGGCCCATAGTCGATCGGAACAACCTGTGCGACCTTAGGGAAAATTTCAAAATTTT
Source organism: Gossypium raimondii (assembly GCF_025698545.1). Lineage (NCBI taxonomy): Eukaryota > Viridiplantae > Streptophyta > Magnoliopsida > Malvales > Malvaceae > Gossypium > Gossypium raimondii. Next base: position 17,694,913 of record NC_068567.1, read on the forward strand.
GGGCCCATACGCCCAAATTGGCCTTGTCCGTGTGGCCCACATAGCCTAGCCCAAAACCCACACGCTCGTGTGGCATGCCCATGTGGGCCCACGCGCTCAACCTGGACTAGACCGTGTGGTCCACACGGCCACGCATTCTCTAGCACATAGTCGTGTACGACAGTCACACTACCGTGTGTTGGACACGGCCAGCCACACGCCCGTGTGATGCCGAAAATCCCAATTTTGGCTTTCGTCGAACCTCATTTTCTCGTGTTTTAGGTATACACCTGGTTCGCTTTTGATGCAAAACCACTCTCGAGACGACCAGAACCTAAAAACAACATTCCAACAACTGATTAACAGACCATTTGCAAAATCCATACTGAAAAATCAAATCGCACAAATGAACTTACCGCTGATAAAAACCACTACTCTCACGGTCTAAGCCGTTGGAGCGCTAACCACAGGTTCCCCATCTATTCCTACACCAAACGTTCTCAAAGAGTTACTTTCCTCCTACTTTACCCTATTATTGAAACTCCAACATAAAGAATAATCTCAATCAATTTACAGAAATCGAATCCTATAGTCAAATGAAACCCCACTTACCAGAATCGCACGATGAACACCGAAATTTTGAAATACAATGATACAATAGCAAACTATAGACAGAATTGTAGGAAAACGAAGAGGAAGAAGAGTGTGGCAGAAAAAAGAGAAAACTAACGTCAGACTTTTAGGAAGAGAGAAAAAATAAAATAAAATAAAATAAAATAGGATTTAAGCAAAATCCCATTACATCCACTAACAACCCAACCAACTCAAAATTTCACTACCATCGAACTACTATCAACAACCGACACCAAAAAAATAACACCCACACCCACACGAGGATTCAAACACAAGACTTTCAGCAAACTAACTCCTTACCACTCAAACTAGCAAGCTCATTTTCATATGAGTTTACAAACAATATAACAAAAGCCTACCCAGCAGGGATAAGGCTAGGATAAAAAAATAACAGAATTTGCCAAAAATGAGACTTGAACCCAAGACCTCTCACACAAACCCAGAACACTTAGCTACTAAAACAGATAAACATTTGTGATAAGATTTATAGAAACAGAAATAAATTATTCACGGCGTTACACCAAAATTTAATACGACTTTAATATAACTCCATAAATATTAATTAAATGATAAAACATGACCTCACATATCAGAATTGTGGTCTCGAAACCACCGTTTTTAACACCACTGAAAAACATGATATTACAGTTTAGATGTCATTTTTAACAAAAGAAAAAAAAAGATATCAAAATGGGAAAAATAATATAATTTAAGTACCAATTTATTGGTTAAACTAAATAAAAAATAAAAAATTTATTAAAGCCTATCTATCACAATTAGTGCAGGAGAGGATGTTAGGGTTTTTTTTTATTAAAATGACCCTAAATTTTTAATAAATTATGAAAATGACTCACTTTCTTGATTATGTACACCTGAAATGAATAGTAAAAGTTGGTGGAGCCAAAGAGATTGGTGCCACCAACATGCCACGTCAGTCATGGGATTAAAAAATCAATTTTCTGGTGGAGCCATAGTGAATGGCGCCACCTATATAAATACCAGGGAAATATTGGTATTTCTCAATAATTAGGGGTCCAAAAAATAATTAATGGTGGTGGAGCCATTCTAAATGGCGCCACCACTTTATGTTAGGTTTTTTTTTTAATTTAAAAAAATGTTATTCTATTTGGTGGAGTCATTCTAAATGGCGCCACCACTTTATGTTAGTTTTTTTAGGTTTTCTTTAAATTAAAAAAATATTATTTTATTTGGTGGAGCCATTCTAAATAGCGCACCAGTGTAATCTATCACTATTTTTCTTTTCTTTTTAATATATTTTAAAAAAATTAAAATGATATTTTATTTGGTGGATCTATTTTCTTTAGCGTGATCAAATAGCTATATATAAGCCCAATGGCGATCGGTCTTAGTTGAAGAATTTTTTTAATTATATCATGTTAAAGGATGAATGGGAGAGAGATGAGGAGTGTTTTTTATGATTTTATGTTTAATGGTTATTTTTTGTTGTCAGTTATATATTCAGTAACGAGTTCAAATTGGTTATGCAAGCCAACGATTGGATTAGTTGGGATTCTCTGGGTCAACGGAATATTTGAAGGTTTTATGAAATCCCGAATTGAACTACATGGGTGAGATCTTCGATATCAACAATATCCAAGCTACAAGATAATAGCACCGAGAAACTTACTCGTGTTGCAATTAAACATTGTATTTTTCAATTTGTAAGACACAATGTTGTTGGTCTTGAACAAAATCGTTTAATTTTTTTAATATTGAGAAAGTTGCTCATGTTGTAAAATTATATATCGTAAGTTAAGTGAAACTATTTTGGAATGTTGTAAATGTAAAATTATATTTTGTAAAAAAATTTATTTATGTAAATTGATAATTATTTGAAATGTTAACAATATAAAATAATTTTATGTAAATCATTTATGTAATGTGAATTAATCATTTGATAAGGGCATTTTAATAGAAATTAAGAAATAGAGGACCAAAAATAAAGAAATTTTAGGAAAAATGAGAGAAAAAAACAAAAGTGGAAGAGGGAATCCAAGTGAAAGGGTGATAAATTACACCAAATAAAATATCACTTTTAATTTTAAATTTAAAAAAGAAAAAAAAGAAAAATGGTGATAGATTACAACGGTGGTGCCATTTAGAATGACTCCACCAAATAAAATAATAATTTTAAATTTAAAAAACTAAAAGAAATTAAAAAAACTAAAAAATAATAATAATGTGACATAAAGTGGTGGCGCCATTCACCATTATTTATTTTTTGACACCCCAATTATTGAGAAATACCAGTATTTCCTTGTTATTTATATAGGTGGCACCATTCTCTATGGTTCCATAAAAAAATGATTTTTTAATCCCAATTGCTGATGTGGCATGTTAGTGGCGCCAATCTCTTTGGCTCCACCAACTTTTACTATTTATTTCAGGTCATTTACGTACATAATCAAGAAAGTAAGTCATTTTCATAATTTATTAAAATTTTAGGATGATGCTAGTTTGAAAGCTCTATATTTATAAACTACCTTCTGCCTTGATTAAAGTGTTCCACAGCTGGACTCAGCTTGAATCTGAGTGATACACATCACCCTATAGAGTACAATAATGCCAAAATTCCATTAAACAAGACTTTAATATGATTAAAAGTCAAAGTCAAAACAATATATAATCTCATAATAAAGCAATCTTCCAGCAGAGTTTAGACTTTAAAGTCAATTATGGTTGAACAAATTTCCCATCACCTTGAAATTAAACACTATTATCAGGACCCCGATTATTCAAAGTGAGTCAAGTGAGCTAACAATGAGAAAAACAATGGGAATCATTTAGGGATGTCTTTTGTGTCTGGTGAGACTCACTCAGGGCTACCAAGACAGAGACTTGAATCCTTTTGAACTCTTAAGGAAAGATTAATTATCCGAGGCATCAACATGGCAGGGGAATTACTTGTTTATATAGGCTCTCAACAAGGCCTGAAACAGGTTGATAATATTGGAAGTTTGGCAGGAAGAGGTGGATTTTGATCAGAATTCAAGTTACGTGACTGTTGACCCAGAAGCTGGATGAGCTTTATTTTATTATTTCGTTGAGTCATCTCACAATTCTTCAACTAACCCACCAGTATTATGGCTTAATGAAGGTATATTGAATGTTTATATTCCATGTTCTTTCTATTTCTCTTTTATAATGAATTTCACTACGTTTCATCAACACTGGCAATTGCAAAGCTTGGTTGTTAGGTAGTAAACTAAATTGTTGGATTTGATACCATTAGTCATAACCAACATCAAACTCATAATTAATCTTAATTTATACATGCATGAATGGGGTGAAATTTATTAAATTTCATTAACCGAAGATGCCAATTTTCAAGTTTAGGAAGTCAATAGACTTGTGACGTCTTTTTGGATAGGATCTAGACATTTCTAGGTTGAGATGGCTCTATGGCATTTGAATATCTATCTCTTATCTTCGAAATGCACTTTGAATCACTCGATTTCGAGTTTGGGAGCTCAAGTTATGACTGTTTTAGTGAAGATTGTGTAAGAAGAATTTCTGGATGGGATTATGATGGAAATTACGAGTTTCGAGCTTTTAATTCGAGTTTAAATCATATTGAGTTCGGGTTTTGGGTTTAATTTTTATTATATGAGAACTCAATATTGTATTTATCACCTCTTATTATTTTATTATTCCGAATTTTTAATAATTTTTAAGTAGTTTAAGTTATTTATGAGTTTTATGTCAACAAGAAAGTTTAGTTTAAAACTACTTCTTATTTAGATTAATTAGAGTTCTAGTATACTTAAGAGTTTTATTTAGATTTATTTAGCTAGCCTAAATATAAGCCTTTGTATTGTACACAAATAAGACAATTGATTATTATTCAACTTCTCTTTTGAGTTAATAAATTCTCGATATGTTTTTCTTTCAAGAATTTCTCTTGAGTTTTCTTTTAGAAGAGTTTTAACAATCTTTTCAGATTGTGGGGATCATCTTCAAACTTTTTCTTCTAAATTTTCTTTCTTGGAGGGCAAATTAGAGCCGCTTGAAGGGATTTATGGATTCTTCGAGTTTTCAAGGCTTCTTAGGACTTCTACATACCACGTTCTATCTTTCCATCTATCTTCTTTATTTTTCATTTTTATTAATTCTAATATTAGGTTTCATTATACTATTTTATTTATCTTAGCAATTTATTTTTAATTGTTTTTCTTTATTTTTATCTGACTTGGATTTCGTTTGCATTTCAGGTTGTGTAAGAATCCAAATTTCTTTTTGAACATCTAGAACCTTAAGTCAAATTCGCGATGTCGAAACCATTTTTTGAAAAAAACAAAATTTTTAGGTTGTCAACTTTAAAAAATAAAAATTGGGAGTCGCCACCAATCTTTTATTAAGGTGTGATTGGGTCACCTAAAAATGACTTTGGTCTACAAATTTTAGAAAAACGGGTCCGGGAGTCGGTTACGTATGAGGAAGGATTAGCACCCTCATTACGCCCAAAAATTGGTACCTAGTTAATTAATTAATGTCTTAATGTCGAAAATTTAAAAATCATAATCCTTAGCAAAAACTTAAAACGTTACGTATTAAGACCCTTATCATTTCAGACAAATAAAATACCACACCCAATACGTTAGGGCACGACATTCTAATTTTCCTCAAAAATGAATTAGGGCAAAATACTAGTGCAATAAAAAATGTAAAAGAATATCCATTTATTCAAGATTTAAGAAATTGCGGCCCAATACGTTAGGGCACAATTCCTCTAAAATCCCAAACTCGGAATATTTCCTTTATTATTTTTTTTAAAAAAATATTCATTTCGAGAAATCATTGCGTCACATCCAATACGTTAGGACACAACGTGTTGAATTCCCAATAATGAGTTCTTATTTTTTTTGATTAAAGAGAAATCCTCGATTGTTAGATTTTCAAAAAAATCGGAACCCAATACGTTAGGGCTCAATTTCCTTGAGAAATCCTAAATACGAGTATTACCTCTATTTTGAAGCGTTTTATTTTAAAATTAAATAAGAGATAGGGTAATGTTAACAAATATCAATAATAAATACAACGATTTCATAGAAATAATATGAACAAATAAATAAACAAAATAATGACGTGCAAAATATCAAATAAATAGGCAAGATAATAATAAAAATATGCAAACATAAATTAATAAGCTTAATAAAAAATATACATGTACACATAAAAAATACATAAGTTTTAAACAATTAATATAATATTAAAATTAATTAAATAAATTAAACATGTGTATATAAAATATAAGTATGCTAAAATTTTAGTATAAAAAACATAAATACATGCTTAAATATACATATAAAAATAATAATAATTGCATATGAGAATTATAAAATAAAAATTAAAAGAATACAATTGCATTATCAAAAATATTGATTTTAAAGAAAATATGAAAATGGACTAAATTGGATCGCCAGTAAAGATCCGGGGTATATTCGTAAATAAATAAAGTCTGGAGGACTTAATTGAACGTTCGAATTACATAGAGGGGGTGGAAGGGCAATTTTCCCCTCTCCTCTAAACGACGCCATTCAAATTAGACCAAGTTGAAATAAAAATAAATAAAAGGGTAAGTTAAAAAAAATAAAAAAAACTTAATTACAAAAACATTAAAAGGCGGAGGGGCTAAATAAAATAAATAAAATTCGCAGTGGTATCACCTTCTCCCTTTTTTTAAAATCGTAAATAAGTAAAAAATAATCAAAAGAAATAAAATAGTAAGCCACCTTTAAAAAACTACAAATCGTTCTCTTTTTTATTCCTCTTTTTTCTTTTATTGATTCTCTCCTTTTTTTATTGATTCTCTCCTCTCCTACAATGAAGGGAGAGACCTCTATTTATAGCTGAGCCTCCACAAATCCAACGGTACAGATCAATTACATCAACGGCTAAGATTAAAGGGTATCTACAAATTAAATCTCTAAGATTACAAAATCATATCTTCTAAGATTGTATATATCATATCTAAGATTACATATATCATATCTAAGATTGCATATATCATATCTAAGATTGCATATAATATCTAAGATTGTATATCCTCGAAAATTATGTTTCCATATGTGAGCCCGGGCTAAAATTGGGTATTACAGCTGCCCCTCTTTGCTCGTTGTCGTGTAACAGGAATGGAGAAAAGACTTTAGAAATGACCAATTTTTGACCGGTCACGCTGGATCTTGGTGCTCTTCTTCTTCAAGCAGCCACATCCATCCTACTGCATTTTCAGAGGTATAGGAATTCGTGCTTCAATCTACTCCACTGTAACTTCAGGGAGATAAGACTTATAGCTTTAATCTGCTCCACTGCCACTTCAGGAGGATAAGACTTGTCGGCTTAAATCGCTTCCCACTATCTTGAAAGATAAGATTTGCCGTCTTCGATCCGCTCCACTCATCGCTTAGGAGATAAGATCTACAACCTTCAACCTACTCACATTGCTGCTCAGGAGACAAGGCTTGGTGGCTTAAATCGCTTCCCACTATCTTGGAAAGATAAGATTTCCGCCTTTGATCCGCTCCACTCATCGCTTAGGAGATAAGATCTACAATCTTCAACCTACTCCGCCTTTCGTGGAGACAAGGCTTGGTGGCTTAAATCGCTTCCCACTATCTTGAAAAGATAAGATTTCCCATCTTTGATCCGCTCCACTATCGCTTAGGAGATAAGATCTACAATCTTTAACCTACTCCACGCTCAGGAGACAAGGCTTGGTGGCTTAAATCGCTTCCCACTATCTTGAAAGATAAGATTTGCCATCGCTGATCTACTCCACTACTACTTAGGAGATAAGATCTACAATCTTCACCTACTCCGCCGCTCATGGAGACAAGGCTTGGTGGCTTAAATCGCTTCCCACTATCTTGGAAAGATAAGATTTGCCGTCTTCGATCTTCTCCACTATCGCTTAGGAGATAAGATCTACAATCTTCAACCTACTCATTCGCCGCTCGAGAGACAAGGCTTGTTGGCTTAAATCTGCTTCCCACTATCTTGGAAAGATAAGATTTGACGTCTTTGATCTGCTCCTCTACTGCTTAGGGAGATAAGATCTACAATCTTCAACCAACTCCGCTGCTGCTCAGGGAGATAATGCTTGGTGGCTTAAATCTGCTTCCCACTATCTTGGAAAGATAAGATTTGCCTTCTTTGATCTGCTTCACTACTGCTTAGGGAGATAAGATCTGTAATTTTAAACCTACTCCACTGCTGCTCAGGAAGATAAGGCTGGAGTCTTTGATCTGCTTCACTATCGGTGTAGGAAGGCAAGATCTGCTATTTTTAACCTACTCCACTGCAACACAGGAAGGCAAGGCTGATGTCTTCGATCTACTTCGCCGTCGGTGCAGGAAGGCAAGATCTGTTATTTTTAACCTGTTCACCGCAACACGTGGAGGCAAGGTGATGTCTTGATGCCTTGCTTGTCGGTGCAGGAAGGCAAGATCTGCTATTTTCACTAATCTGCTCTCTGGGGAACATGACCTGTATAATGAACCTAATTATGCCTAATGATTAGGATGGCATGATCAAATGCATCAAATGCTCCTAACTCAACATGTGTGAACGGTGTTTGCATGAATGCAAAATTTTATTTTTCCGAGAATGATCCTGCTTAGGTTGTCATTACTCGAAGTTTATTAAGGTTTTGTGACTGGCGTGCTACGACGCCTTCTTGCTTGACTGGCTTTTCTGAAGAAACATTTAGCCAGGCTGCCCCCCACTGTGAACCTCCAAGTTTAATCCATTGGGGCGCAAAAATTCATACCATCGTTCTCCCATTGTAACCCAACGGTAGAAATATATGGCTTTTCCTCAATTCTCTCCTATCACAGTTCAAGGATATAAGATCTAAATCTCTCTGGTCTCTTACACCATTCCCAGGGTATCGTACCAAAGGCTCATGCACAAATGAAGGCTTTCTTCCTCGAGGAAACCTTTTCCTATTGTCTGGTGATCATCATTTGCTTATTTATCCTCACGACATCTTGTCATTTTGTTCAATGTTTTTGACAACAAAATCTAAAGAGAAAATCCTAATTTAGACTCCTCCTTTTTAGATTTTCAACCCTTAAACATGGTGCGTTCTAAATAATAGTCCTGTTTCAGGTTCTTGTATTATCTAGAAACTTCCAGAGTAATATGCAAAACTTCCATTGTGAAAGTTTTATTAGTCCATTAATCATTATTCCAACGCAACATGCTTGCAAAAAGGTCATAAAAATGGATAAGAATAAAGTTGGTTCTGAGCATAGCTCGAAAGGAATAAATTATCAAAAATAATTAAGAAGGATAACAAAGAAATCAATTGGGAATATGTATATTAGAAATGAATGAAGTATTCAATATAGTATGAAAATTGGGTGCCCCAGATATCGCAGCTTGAACTTCTCTGTACAAACTTTCTGAAGACCTTCTAAGTTTGACATGTGTTTGAGAGATCTACAGTACTTTGTCGATGCCACAAGATGTTGCCTACTCTTTCCTGTTGGTTCGAGTATAACTAGATCACCACATGCCCCCATTTGGTCAAAATTTGAACTGCTCTGATCACCTCTGCCCCATTCTAATCAATATTTGAGCCGCCCTTTTCGGGTTTTCAACTCAAATCCCCTTTGGTCTCAAGGCGCCCTTTGCGGGTTTTCACCTTGGCCTCTCCATTTTCTTTCTTCTTTTCTTTTTTCTTTTTTTTCGAAATAATTTTGATTGAATCTGAACTCATATGATTAGGCATGTCCTTGTTATCCCTTCTGATCAAAATCGACACTTTTCCAGATAAGTCCTTCAACATAAGGCCCTTCCCATCTTGGATGAAATTCTTTTTGTATGGGAAAGATCCCCTTCAATACCAGGTCTCTCTCAAGGAGTTCTCTAGGGCGAACCTTTTTTTTGTGAGCTCGCATCATTTTCTTTTGGCGCATTTGACCATGATGGATAACTTTGAACATTCCTCTTCAATTAGATCTAAAAACTCAGAGTGAAAGAATCTTGTATTCAATAGGCAAAACCACGATGGGCCCAAGAGAAAGTCATTGCCCCAGCAGAGTAGTTTTTTTTTTGCCATCTTTTCTTTGGGCAATATGGTATTAATCGTGAACAGACTGCAAACTTTTGATATTGTGCTGTTGTTCAAATTTAGTACATTGTCAGATATGATCCTTTTGGCGTTCCATATGATTCTTCAAGAATTGACATACAAAGTAGCTTCCACTCATTTACTAAAGTAATTGACGATCACAAAGATGAATTGATGACCGTCAGACTCTTTTGGCGAGATCGACCAAATGACCTCCATGCCCCACATAAGGAGAAGTCATGTATCCTGATAATTCTTTGTAGGGTGAGATCCATTTTCCGACTTGTTCTACCATCCTTAACAGGTCCAGAAATAGGCTATGATCTATGACCTCTTCAAAGTCATGAGATCCCTCTAAACACAGATCTCACTTAAAAGGAACTTCTGAGTCCGTAGCAGCATCACTCATGTCATTGATATTTGGGGACCCATAGTAGGTACCAAAGAATATACAAAAGAATGTATGAATAATCATTTGTACAATTATGAATGAATAAAAGAAAAATATGGAAGAAGATCCAAAAGAATGAAAGTATAATTATTCGAAAAGAATGAAAGAATATTGGCTAAAAAAATGAATGGAAAGATGTATTTTATTAGAATAACGACGTTCAGACATGAGCCTATTTCATAAAGGAATTCTTATTGCATCTAGGCTGAAGGCAACAAGTGTGTTTTGAACATTACTCTGAGTAATCTCTAAATACTACAGGACTTCTACAGTCTAATTATTTAGAACACTCCCAAGTCTATAAGGGCAGACATCTAACAAGGTCCCTTTTCAATTGGGTCTCCGTATGTGAACACTTCTCAACACCTCTTCATATATTGCATTCATACCATTATCAATCATGATTGGGCAGTGAATTTCCTGCATTAGATGAGTCATCCAACTTGACAATACACATGTTGATGAATTTTTCAACTAGCTTTTTGAAGGTAATGCAACTCTCTATTGAGTGCCCCGTAATTCCCGCATGATAATCGCATTATGCACCTGTGTCGCACCATTTGGGATACGGGGGCTGTGGAGGTTTCACATGTAAAGGAGCAACAACATCCGCATTGAATAAGCTTTGATACAGCTCCTTGTACGACATCGGAATTGGCGTGAATTGGAGCTTTTCAATACCTGGCTTCACATATGATTCTTGCTTTAAAGGACCCTAATGGCTGGTGGTTTCTGTCTTTAGCCGGCCCACGGTGATTGGTCTTGAGTGACCCTTGTTATATCTACCTCCATTTTTCCCCTTATTCCCTTTCTTCCTTAAGGCTTTTATAGTATCTGGGTGCTCTACCTTCACCTATTTTATTTCTGATTAATTGTCAAGAGCAACAGGATTGGATTTTGAGTCTGTCAGGCGATATACTGGTGTCGATGTACCAGTCAGATATTATCGGGATCTGATAGTAAAGAGTGCCTCTTGTGGACATGCATCTGGTTGGGCCTGGACACTTATCAAGGTAAAATCTGGGGAATATATAGGGTCCTCATTATCATCCCCAAAGTGAGCCGCTAGGCTTTTCCTTTTACCCAATAACTGGGTTAGCTGGCTCATATTTATTTGGAATTCTAGCATCTGATTCCTCATTTCTTATTGAAATTCAGTCAATTGCTCTTGCATCTGTATTTGCATTTGCTCTATTCTCTCCAATCTTTGGTCCATGCCTCCTGACTTTACTCGGGTACTATAACGGTGTTCGGTTGATTGGTTGGTTTCCAGATTAACTGGGGAGTGACTTAAATTAATTAGAATCTTTTAGTGTTTTTAAGTGCATATGAAGTAATGCAATGCATGAATGCAAAAAGACGTCAATCTTAATTCAATTCCATATAAGAAAACCTTACTAGAAAGCAAATTTCTTTACATAAAGCGAATTACAAGTAAGACTTTGCCCTAATACCCAGAACTCTAATCTTCCTAAGTAACAAAGCTAATTCTTGCCCCCAATCTGATTCTAATTCATACTTCACACTCAGCATGTCAGCCTGTGCTGCTAAAGTCTGAACGTAATCAGCTACTTCTCGAATCTGGACCACAGCTTCCTTCATGAGATGATCTCTGCTCCTAACTTGACTCTGAAAGTGGTGAAACTGTCCATTATTACGACTTTCGTTCACTTTTAAGTGCTTGATCTGAATCTCACAATTTTGCAACACCGTCTCTAGCTCTTCAATTCTTTTCTTCATTTCGTCAATCTTGCTCAAGCTTGTTTTCAATTCTATCGTAGAGTTTCGACTTCGATACTAACGAAGAGATATTTCCAACACAATCACCCTATCCTTTAACTCGCCCTTTTCCTTCTGGCTTTCTGACAAATTCTTTTCTAAAGCCTCATTTCGCCTTTGCATCTCTTGAAATCTCTGTTCCCATCTATCGGCCTTGTCCTTTTCTTCTTGGATTTCGCCGCCATCGTTTCGACGCCTTTCCCAAATTTCAAATAGCTTCTTATTGACAAACGTAACTTTTTATAATCCATCTTTAAACTGCCCAGTTCCTCATCAGCCTTGTTTTTCTCTTTCTTCAACCTCTCATTCTCAAGCTTCTGAACTTCTATGTCCAAACTCAAGTTCGTCTTTTCCGCCTCCATTTGCTCTATCATTTTCTCCAAATCCGTGTTCTTCCTCTCAAAATCTTGTCTTACAATTTCCAATTCCGAAGGGATGACTCACAAATGCTCTTCTATTGACTGGCCGTCCTTATTATTTAACTTAGGTGTGTTATCATTAATCCTCCTAGCCCACCATCCATAATACTCAAGAGTTGTCATCAGCCCCACGGCTAACCTCTTCATTCGACGAGTCTGTTTCCACGCATTGGACATTTCTTGAATCTTATTTCTATAACCATTATCTTTGTATGAAAATTCACAATCAGCTATCCCTTGGGTTGCAGGTATAAACTGCCTTGACCTATATTGCCTTAGCACCAATAATGGGGCATTCCGACAGCTCCCCAAATACCCAACAAAGGTACCCAATCGAAATTACCACACCTATATAGGATCTCATCTGGAAGCAACCAAGGAGCTCTCCACTCAACATCTTCCTTTTGAAGATTTTGAAGAATTGTCATCCATTTTTCCTCCGAGATGTCATCCCTCCTCGGCGTAGCAACTATCTCTTTTAGTGGTGAATAATTTTCAAAAAAGACCCGATACGAAACTTTATCCACCTTCCAAAAGTGACTATGAAACCATACGAGTAGAAGCTGCGCACATCCAATAAATCTACCCTCACCCGTCCTTCGGCATGCATTCAATGACCTGAAGGTTTCTGCCAAAATTTCCAGAATCAGTGTAACCTTCTTATCAAGCTGATCAAATAAATCGGTGACTGCTTCATCCACATGCCCCAAGGCTTTAGGGAAGACAACCAAGCCGTATATACTTACAGCAAAGATATATAACCTCTTTCTTACGTCTGGGTGGGTGAGGATTGCATCTTTCAAACTCCTCTAAGGAATGCACTTGCTGTCCCCCTTTTGCTTAACTCGGCAAATGCGACCCAACGCTTCACTCATCCTCGTTATACCTATCGCCTTCTTTGAAAAGGTTGGCACATTTACCGCCTCGAGTAGACTCTATCCACTTGAAACTTTGAACATCGGAGTAAAGCCACATACTCCTCTATCGTAGGTACCAAATCGACATTCCTAAACGTGAAGCAACTGTAAGCAGGATTCCAAAACTGGGCGAAGGCTAGAAACAAATGTTTGTCTACCTTCACATCAAGCAAATAAGGCAAGTCCCCATAATTGTTGTAAAATAACTGTCTAACCTCATTATTCCACTGATCCCAAATTTCTTTCAACTCCTGCAAATTGTTTTGAGCTACACTGATGCGAGTAAAATCTCATAGTTCTGATACATACCCATCGGCCAGGCTATCACCCTTTTCTTGCTGCGTTATTTCAGACCAAGTTCGGACAACCACATTGTCCTCCACTTTATCAAGAAACCCTTTTTTCCATGTTAAGCTTTCTATCTAGTAACTGAATTTGAACTGACGCCTTTTATGATGAAATGAAATGCCATGTCATGCAAACAAAATAAAACACGAGAATCAGTATCCAATACAAGCATATAATCAAGGAAGAGTAAAACGTCTATTAGGACATCTACTAGGGTTTAGTGTAGTTCTACCTAAGGCAAGCTTTTAAGGCTCATTATATGCGGTTTGGCTCTAAAGTAAAGGTACCCGAACCAGCAGATTCCTTGATCCTCACCCATTATAGGCTCATATAGATCAAGTTCGATTCAGGGGGACACATTTTCCCTATGACTATAGGAGATGAAAATCTCACGAAGGCATAGGTACCGATGTATCCCGAAAATGATCCACTATCCTATACGGAGGTCAAAACCTCACGAAGGAATAGCTTCTCACTCCCACTTAGAGGGTAAAAATTATTCAGTACATGTAATGTATAATGAAAAATAATTTAAAGTACTAAAATCAATTAAGCATGGATGCAAGAGGGTTTTTTTTAAAACGAATTTTTCGACTATAAGACAAAATTAATCAACTTTGTGGCTCGACTCTCTTACTTTTTTAAAATGTCCCCAGTGGAGTCACCAATCTGTCGAAACCATTTTTTGAAAAAAAACAAAATTTTTAGGTTGTCGACTTTAAAAAATAAAAATTGGGAGTCGCCACCAATCTTTTATTAAGGTGTGATTGGGTCACCTAAAAATGACTTTGGTCTACAAATTTAGAAAAACGGGTCCGGGAGTCGGTTATGTATGAGGAAGGATTAGCACCCTCATTACGCCCAAAAATTGGTACCTAGTTAATTAATTAATGTCTTAATGTCGAAAATTTAAAAATCGTAATCCTTAGCAAAAATTTAAAACGTTACGTATTAAGACCCTTATCATTTCAGACAAATAAAATACCACACCCAATACGTTAGGGCACGACATTCTAATTTTCCCCAAAAATGAATTAGGGCAAAATACTAGTGCAATAAAAAATGTAAAAGAATATTCATTTATTCAAGATTTAAGAAATCGCGGCCCAATACGTTAGGGCACAATTCCTCTAAAATCTCAAACTCGAAATATTTCCTTTATTATTTTTTAAAAAAAATATTCATTTCGAGAAATCAATGCGTCACATCCAATACGTTAGGACACAACGTGTTGAATTCCCAATAATGAGTTCTTATTTTTTTTATTAAAGAGAAATCCTCGATTGTTAGATTTTCAAAAAATCGAACCCAATACGTTAGGGCTCAATTTCCTTGAGAAATCCTAAATACGAGTATTACCTCTATTTTGAAGCGTTTTATTTTAAAATTAAATAAGAGATAGGTAATGTTAACAAATATCAATAATAAATACAACAATTTCATAGAAATAATATGAACAAATAAATAAACAAAATAATGACGTGCAAAATATCAAATAAATAGGTAAGATAATAATAAAAATATGCAAACATAAATTAATAAGTTAATAAAAAATATACTTGTACACATAAAAAATACATAAGTTTTAAACAATTAATATAATATTAAAATTAATTAAATAAATTAAACATGTGTATATAAAATATAAGTATGCTAAAATTTTAGTATAAAAAACATAAATACATGCTTAAATATACATATAAAAAATAATAATAATTGCATATGAGAATTATAAAATAAAAATTAAAAGAATACAATTGCATTATAAAAATATTGATTTTAAAGAAAATATGAAAATGGACTAAATTGGATCGCCAAGAAAATCCAACAGAATTGCAAATAAATAAAGTCTGGAGGACTTAATTGAACGCTCGAATTACATAGAGGGGCTGGAAGGGCAATTTTCCATTCTCCTCTAAACGACGCCATTCAAATTAGACCAAATTGAAATAAAAATAAATAAAAGGGTAAATTAAAAAAAACTTAATTACAAAAACATTAAAAGGTGGAGGGGCTAAATAAAATAAATAAAATTCGCAGTGGTATCACCTTCTCCCTTTTTTTAAAATCGTAAATAAGTAAAAAATAATCAAAAGAAATAAAATAGTAAGCCACCTTTAAAAAACTGTCAATCGTTCTATTTTTTATTCCTCCTTTTTCTTTTGTTGATTCTCTCCTTTTTTTTTATTGATTCTCTCCTCTCCTACAATGAAGGGAGAGACCTCTATTTATAGTTGAGCCTCCCCAAATCCAACGGTACAGATCAATTACATTAACGGCTAAGATTAAAGGGTATCTACAAATTAAATCTCTAAGATTACAAAATCATATCTTCTAAGATTGTATATATCATATCTAAGATTACATATATCATATCTAAGATTGCATATATCATATCTAAGATTGCATATAATATCTAAGATTGTATATCCTCGAAAATTATGTTTCCATATGTGAGCCCGGGCTAAAATTGGGTATTACACGCGACTTTGACAAACTTTACGATTTGCTTCCACATTCA
This sequence comes from Gossypium raimondii, assembly GCF_025698545.1. NCBI lineage: Eukaryota > Viridiplantae > Streptophyta > Magnoliopsida > Malvales > Malvaceae > Gossypium > Gossypium raimondii. The sequence continues at coordinate 17,711,057 of NC_068567.1, forward strand.
TCCACTCCCATTCGTATCATTTGATATTAGAGCAGATCATGTTTCTATCTCATTTGGTATCTGCTCTGATACCAAATGATAAAATTGAGTGTGGATGAACGTGAAAGAAGATCGTAAAGTTTGCTCAAATTGTGAATTTGACTTAGGGCCTAGACGTTCAGAAAGAAACTTAAATTTTGACACCACCTGAAACACGGTCGAATCCGAGTTAGATAAAATAATTAAAATAAATAACTAAGATAAATAAAATAAAATAATAAAATAAAAGATTGGACAATAAATAAGGTAGATAGGAAATATAGAACATGGTATCTAGAAATCCTAAGAAGCCTTGGAAACACAGAGAATCACAACTCCCTTCATGCGGCTCTAATTTCCCCTCCAATAAAGAAAACTTGGCAAGAAAAAGTTTGAAGACGATCCCCACAATTTGAAAAGATTGTTAAAACTCTTCTAAAAGAAAACTCAAGAGAAATTCTTGAAAGAAAAACTCAAAGAGAATTTATTAACTCAAAAGAGAAGTTGAATAATAATCAATTGTTTGATTTGTGTAAAATGCAAAGGCCTATATATAGGCTAGCTACATAAATCTAAATAAAACTCTTAAATATTCTAGAACTCTAATTAATTTAAATAAGAAGTAGTTTTAAACTTTCTTGTTGACATAAAACTCCTAAATAACTTAAACTACTCAATAATTACTAAAAATCCGTAATTATAAAATAATAAAATAATAAGTGTAATAGCTCAATTTTTAGTGGTGACAGAATCGGTGGTTTTGGGCCACAAATTTCGTCAGATTAACTCATAAATATTATTTTTAGAATATTTATAGAGTCATTAGAGTCATATTAAAATTTGGTTAAGAAATATTAATGTTTAGTTAGTTAATTAAAGAAAAGGACTAAATTGTAAAATATACAAAACTTACTAATTAAAGCAATTAGGTGATGAAATGGTTTAATTAATAGTTGAGGAATGACTTAAGTGATAATTAAGCCCTAAACAATATAGTGGGATGGCAAATTGATGGAAAATGACAAAATAATGAAATTATAATGGCAAACTTGTAAATTAGTTTATAGTAAAACAAAACAAATTGAAAACTTAAAGTTTTCCTATTCATTTTCTTCTTCAACTGCCGAAATCCATAGTTACAGTGAGGATAAGTTTCGGCTAGCATAGGAAGCTTGCATGTAAGTCCGTTCTAATCTCGTTTCTTGTAATTTTTATGTTTTTGAGATCGTTGCAACTAGGTCGAACTAGCCCGTATCATCATTTTTTATTTTGTTAAAATTTTTTGAAGTTTCCATTGATGAATATTGAATGTTTCTTGATGAATACCATGTATTTGGAGCTTTGATTATGCTATTTGATGAATTTGTAAAGTGATTTTTGTTAGATTTTGATTTTAGGATTAAATTGTGAAAATAACAAAATTTTAGGGTTTAATAGTAAATTTAGTGATTATTAAGGAATTTCTAAGGGCCTAGTATATTTGGATAAAATATTTAATTGATAAAATTGGTTAATTTGATGAATTTGAGTTAGGGACTAAATTAAAAATGGTAAATTTTTGGGGTAAATATGTAATTTTGAAAAAAGGGTATTAATTGTAAAATAGTTTGGAAATTAAATATATGCTAATAAATAAAGAATCTTACATTTTAGATTAAAATCCTGTAGATACTCGTGGAAAAAGAAAAATAGCAGAATAGTCCCTAAACTTCTGCAATGACTATAATTCAGTCCAGGTAAGTTCGTACGGTTTAAAATTTTAATATCTATATGAATTGTTAAATTATATATATCATGACATAATAGGTAAATGTATTTGTTGAAATTGAATGATTATTTGAGTAATGTAATTGAAATTGATGTTCGGTTTGGCTTGAACGCGAGATAGAGTACGGTCATGATTTGGTGTGTTAAGAGGGATTGGAGTGTAGATGGTTATGGAGTGATGTGCATTCATGTTACTCGAGTAAACTGAGGTTCAGTAGTTGTTGTGAACTCTCGTGTTATACTTTCTGTTTGGTGTGTTGGTTGGACTAGCTCTTATGAGCACTGGTGTGATGGTTGGATTAGTTCTTCTAAGCATTGGTGTGGATGAAGGATTGGCTCGTGTGAGTTTCTGGTGTGTTTTGAGTGGATTGACGATGTTCTTCTATTCGTAAGTCATTTTTCGAGTTGAAAATCTTAGTAAGGTAATTTGTGCAATGATTTGAATGGATTTACTATACAATTGAGAATTGAATTGATAGTATGTGATTCATCGGATGAGATTGTGGATGGCAAGGAACCTTGGTGGTTGAATTGTTAATGTTTGATTTGTTGTATTTACTTCGGTAAGATTTATCATATTAATGTGTCGAACTTACTAAGCTTTATTGAGCTTATTCATGTTAAAGTTTGTTCTTATAGATACTTGGAAGGTTGGACGATTAGATCAGCACTCAAGTCACACTATCCAGCTAAATTCAGTAGTTTTTAAAATGTTTATTTCAAATTATATAGCATGTACTAGGTTTGAATGATGTTACTAATTTTTTGGATATGTAAAAATTTAATTATTAACTTAGTTGTATAAATTGTTTTGGTTGATCTCCTTTTTGGTACTTTTGGTGCTTTATTAATATGTGTTAGAAAGGCCAAATGATATTTGTTGGAATGGTTAAAAGAGTATGTGATGAATGGGTTATTATGTGGTAAGATATGGTATGTTTGAGATGGTATTGATAGACAATAACTTGATTGAATTGATAGGTTGAATTGATGATATGTTTGGACATTAAATTGTATATACTTGTGCTACCAATGAGGGTACATTTGTTAGGCACTTATTAGGTTGATTTTGACGTGTTTTTGGCTCGATTAATGTCATTTTGAATTAGTATTTTGGTTGGTATTTGAGTTTCTTAAGGTCCAAGCAAACTTGAAATGGTAAACTTGTGTTTCAAGGTTCATTTTAAGGCCACATGGCCTGAGACACGGGGACGGGCGTGTGTCTCACACACGGCCATGCGATACAGCCGTGTGTCCCTTGTAGGTTATAGGCATTCAAGTCAGGTAGTTACACTGCATAACATCCGGCCTGGTACACAGGCGTGTGGCTTGGCCGTGTGACCCAAGTCAGTGAGTTACACGGGTATGGGCACGGGCTGGGACATGGTCGTGTGTCCCTATTTTGAATGTCTAAACGGCTTGAGACACGGGTGTGCGTCTCAGCCATGTGAGTTACATGGCCGTGTGACCCCTGCAGTCCAAATTTTTCACTTTTTCCTAAAATTTCCAAATGTTTCTGATTTAGTCTCAGATTATCTCTATAGTATTTTTAGGGTCTCAAGGGCTCGATTAAGGGACATTATGAATGTATTTGAATAAAATTTGATTATGTTTGTATTAACGTATGATTTGAATGGTTTATTATTTCGTTTGTTCGGTAATGCTCCGTAAACTTGTTCTTGCGACAGATACGGGTTAGGGTGTTACAATAAGAGCTGATAAATACAATATTAGACTCATATATAATAAAAATTAAACCCAAAACCCGAACCCAATATGATTTAAACTCGAATTAAAATTCTGAAACTCGTAACTTCCGTCATAATCCCGTCTAGAAATTCTGCTTACGTAGTCTTCAAAACAGTCATAAATTGAGCTCCCGAACTCAAAATTGAGTGATTCAAAGTACGTTTCGAAGCTAAGAGATAGATCTTCGAACGACATGAAAACATATCAACTTAGAAATTCCTGGATCCCATCCAAAAAGATGTCGCAAGTCTATTGATTTCCTAAACTTGAAAATTGGCAGCTTTGGTGAATGGAATTTAATAAATTTCACCCTATCCGTGCATGTATCATTAATTTAAGTATACACTCGCTCATTGAGTCTTAGCTCGATTAGCATCAACATTGTTACCAGTTCAAGAGGATGTGGATTCGAGTACGCTGAAGCGCATTATCCTCTTATTTAAAGGTTGGGGAAGGACTATGCAAATATTATCCTCTAATGCTTCGTTTGGTTCAATGTAATGGCAAAGCCATTACGGGACGGTTCTAGATTCTACAGTAAAGCAAAAGTTTGGTTCATTGGAATGCTTAAAATTTCGAATGGCGATTACAGCTTCATTCCGCAAATCGCTAAATAGTCATTCAAGGAATAAAGTATCGACTTGGCTATTCCAACCTCTCCATCGAATGTCACCTCTTTTCCCTCCGAAAACACCTTTAGACTAAAATTTCTTAACAATTTCACCTTTTTTTCTTTGGCCATCAACAATCTCACGCTCAATTTGAAAGGAAGCAAATCAAATAGAAGGCCAAAGACTCACACTTTGTTTACCACTCCTAAGCGATTCCAACCCATCACTGGAATCACTTGGTGCTCACCAAAGTCCTTCTTGTTTTGATGGTAAGTTTTTTTTCTTTCTCTTGAACAGAAAAGTAAATCAATGACTTATAGTTGTACTCATTCAAGGAGTTATCCATTATCTACATGGTCCAAAAACAAGGTTGATAAATTGAAACTTTCAAGTTTCATTTTCCTTTTTCAGGTTGCCATCTTATTTTATTGAATACTTGTAATTGAAAAAGGTTGAATTTTTTTCTAGGTTAAAAAGGAAGAGCATTTTCATTTGGTCATGGGTTTTCAATTTGGAGAACTCCTTATGTTAAATGTTCACAAAAGCTAGGTGAACACTCACTGAGCATTTCCAAAGTTATTGAGAAGTGGGTCTAAGATTGAATTCAAAATATTGAATTAGAAGTCCAAAATTTCTAAATTTTCTAGGTGTGCAGGAAACCAGTGAAGAAGGCTGGAAAGAACGAGCATCACTTGTGGAAGAAAAGAGATTCAGTTGGCTCTGGACAAAAGGCACTCAATATTGTTAGAATTGTAAGTTTAATTTGCTTATTTGTTCTATATTGGGTATAGTTTTTAGTCATGGTATGGATTTAGTATTTGAAGTTTAATTTCGATTTTTAATGATGTTTGTGTTGCATTTGTTTTGTGATTCCACTGTTACTGTATACCAACTGATTGAAATATGTTTTGTACTAATGTTGTTGGAGTTATTCTATTATTTACCGAGAACCCATTTTTTTGAAATTTTATGAGCCATTTTATTTTTTCCTTTATAAATTAGGGCTATTGTTCCTTCTGCAACCATGGAAGACTTTTGCTACTCATTAATAACACCATTTGCAGCTTAAACCAAACTTGTTTTATTCTGCAGGTGGCTACTTGTACCAAACTTGCTTTATTCTATTTCTTTTTTCTGAGCCTAATTTATATACAGTTTTAATTGTAATGATTCTTAGGTTTGATTAACTATATGATTAATTTGGGGTAATGGATACAATATGCAAAGACAAAGTCAGATTGTATCGCCAAAAATTTTAGAAGCTTTGTTCCCAGTGAAAAGAAGAAGAATCAAGAAGAAAAAGGTGACAACCTTGCATTTTTAGTTCTTTGAATCGATATATGCATAATGTATAGTCTTGAAAGATTTTCTTTATTCTTTTCTCAAAGGTTGTGTAATAACTCATTTTCAGTAGTGTCAGAAATAGTGGTTTTGAGACCATAATTTTGACGAGTGAATTATTATTTTATTATTTATTTAGCATCTACAAGATTATATAAAGGTTTTATTAAAATTTCGTTATGAAATTATGAAGTTTACATAGTTAATTAAGTAAAAGGACTAAATCGTAAAAGGTGTATAAGTTGAGTTCTATTAGTTAAAAGGGCTAAATGGCTATGGAAAGGAAAGTAAATGGACTTGAATGGTAAATATACCATTTAATGGGTTAGTGGATAGTCATGGACATGGTTTAAATGAAATTTGTATAGTTTTTAAAGCTTAAAATGGTAATTGAATATTTAAAACATCAGCTAAATAAAACAAATTGGTTCATGTTTTCTAGTCTTCTTCCCCACCAATTTTTGAAGAGAAAAATAGCCAGTTTTGAGCTTTGAAGGTTCAGTCAAGCTTGTTTCTTGCATGTAAGTGTTTATGAGTCTGATTTTTAGTGATTTTTATGTTTTTAAATATGTTTTACCTTAAGCTAGCTAGCCTGGAGGTTAATTTGCAAAACTGTTAAAGGTTGAGGGACTTGCCATGGATATTCTTGAATGTGTTGTGATGTTAGTTGGTAGATTATTAATCTTTGTTGTAAGATAAGCATGTTTTGTTAAGTGATCTTTTATGAATTTTAGAAATAGGGATTTAATTGTTTAGAGTGTAAATCCATGGTTTTGTTGTGAAATGTTGGTAATAATGGATTGTTTCATTAGTTAAATTAGATTTTAGTTAAAATGGTTAAAATGCAAGTTATGAGCTTAAGGACTAAATTACAAAAAATTTAAATGTTAGGTTCAATTCCATAATTTTGTATAAATATGAATTTTGGATTAAATTAAAGTTTATAAGTATTCAATTGAATGAAACTATTATTTTAGATCACGAACGTGTTGACGATCGTGGAAAAGAAAAGATTTCGGAGTAGCCCCTATTCTTTTGCGATTACTGTAAATTAGTCCAGTAAGTTCATTTTGTGTTTATGTATAATTGAATTCAATTGCTTGTTAGTGAATTAATCTTTAAATTCTGTTATGTATTGATATGTAAATGTTGAACCGTACTGTTATTCAGGCTTAGTGCCTAGCAAGCTTAGTGCCGGTGTTATCCAGACTTATTGTCAGTGAAATAAATGTTAATGTCCCTTGGAAACTTGGAAATTTATAGTAAATGAATTGAGTTATCGAACTTACTAAGCTTCTTCGTGATTATTCGTTTAATTTGATTTTTGTAGGACTCTTAGAATCGTTCCATCGATTGGATCGGCTTGGAAGCTCACACACTATCATCTATACCTTGGTAGTCATTTTGTACTTGTTTCAAGTTGGTTAAAGTGGCATGTAATAGGAGAAGTATTTAGTATTATGATGTTTTGTGAATGTGAAAATGGTGAATTGGTATGATCATACTTGTGAATTTGAAGTTTGAACTTGATGAACTTTTAGTGCTTTTTTAAAGTTAGGTCATTTTAACCATCCTTAAATACTTGTATATATGGCTCTTTTGGTATGTAAATGATGGTTTGGAATTGGTTTTTTATGGTCATTAAATGGTCAATTATGATATTGTTTGGTAGGCAATTAAACTAAGTTATAATGCTTGACATAAGGAATTGTTGACTAGTTTTGGTATGTAATGTTTTGGTATAATTGTGGTGCCTTTGAATGGCATATTGGTTAGGTGATCTAGGATGCTTGAAATGGTATGTTTATGCATGCTTTAGATGGTGTTTTGATCCCTTGAAGGCGTGCACAATTGGTTTGAATGTTTATGCATGAAATGGTTTGATTTTAGATAAATTTTGGGTTCACACGGCCTGGGACACAGGCGTGACTCAGCTGTGTGAGGCACATGGCCTGGCGACACGGTCGTGTGTCATCTGAATATTTCTAAGGGTTTAAGTCAGTAAGTTGCATGGCCTAACACACGGCCTACCACATGGGCATGTAACATGGCCATGTGTCCCTATTTCGAAAGTTACACGACTTAGGACCATGTCACACGGCCTGGCCTCACGGCCGTGCGACCCCTATTTTCAAATTTTGTTATTTTTTCCTAAACTTTTCGTATTGATTCTAATTAGTCCTGAATTGCTTCTAAGCTATTTCTAGGGTCTCGAAAGCTCGATTTAGGGACAAAATGAATGTGAATGAATGGTTTATGATACATTTAAATTATTGAATATTATGTTGTTTAAATTTTTTGATTGTGTGGTAATGCTTCGTAACCTTAATTCGGCAACGGAGACAGGTTAGAGGCGTTTCAGGTTAAAATTTACTTTTAGATTCTGCTCACAAGTTACGTGTTTACTGTTCTGTTTATTCTCAATCATTAATTCAAAATTTTATTTATTGTTCTTAAAATGTTAAAAAAACTCTTCTGTCAGGAAGACCTGTGTCGTGTGCTTTGAAATGAGCATTTAGATTAGGGTCCTTGTAATTGTAGAATGCTAGGTTTGACTTGTAACAATGCTAAGACAGTGGGCTTCTTTTTGACATATCATGTTTTTTTTCCTACAGTTTCCACAACCAACCAGGCAAATACGGCCCTCAAAATGTTTAGGGAAAACATGAACATATATGACTCGGTTATTACTAGTGTTAACATGCCAGACATGGATGTCTTTAAGCTTCTTGAACTCGTGGGGCTTGAAATGGGCCTACTTGTAATCAGTAAGTATTAACCCTTTTTTTCATTTTATGGCACTAAATTATTCTGATTTGATTTTGCTCTTTCCCCTCTTTTGTCTTTGGAATTGTTTGTGGAATGAATGAAAAAAATTTTAGGTAAAGTTTGATGGTTTTATAAACCCATAATTATCCTGGATCTAAATTTGATTAGTAGATTAGAAGTGTTTGAGAATGGTTTACCATATTTTCTTATTCTTGATAAAATTCCAATGTTGTCAGTTCATGGTGATATAAAGCTTGTAAAGAAGGGGATTACTCATGGCACTTGTGACTACTTATTTAAGCCAGTTCGCATCGCAGAGCTAAAAAACATATGGCAACACATTGTAAGGAAAAACAAATTTGACTTCAGAGATCACATTAATACACTGAATCAAGATAATAGACACGAAGATGAGGATCCCTCAATCTAGGAAAAGCCTCGAGTTATTTAGTCTGTAAAGGTGCATAGGAAGTTTGTTTCAACTGTCAACCAATTGGGTATTGATAGTGAGTTTTATGCTATTTAGATTAGTGTCTTTTACTATGAAACAACATACCAGCTTCATTTTTAGTTTTAACTTTTCATTTTCTCTTTATTTAAATGATTTAAAGACTGTTCCGAAGAAAGTTCTTGACCTTATGAAAGTTGAAGGCTCACAAGGGAAAACGTAACAAGCGATCTGCTAATTTTAGTAGAGTGTTTTGTTACCATTTTACTCATTATTAGAATTAGCACATTGTTAATGAAGTTATTGCAACTTCAATTCAAGCTTTTGTAAGAGGCCAGGCCATACACATGGAAGAATTGCATATACTTGAAGTATGAGCTTTTATAAAAGTGTACAATATTTAAGCTTACTATATGATGTTGTCTTTATAGAAATATAGGCTTTACTTAGGACTCAACGATGTTGTTGCATTAGGCAATAAAAATTCGTGTTACTTGCGCATGGGTCCACTAGACGACTTTGGATATTTTCACACATTGACTGGACCTAGAAGGATTTCAAGTGCCTCTCTGCCATCTTATTAACTAGGTGGAATGTTTGGGAGACTGAAGTCCTCAACTGCTTTAAGCCTACATGGGCTTTCTTCTAGCGTAATTCAACCAGGACATTCTCAAACATCAAACAATCTGATTAATGGCTCTAGGAAGATCCAGCCAGCCATGGTACTTGCAAACCAAAATCAAAATGGAACTTTGTTTCAAGGGGTCCCAACATCGATAGATCTCAATCAACCATCGCAGAACAAGCCCACCAACGACTATGGAGAATTTAATCGCGTTAATGATCCAAATTTCTAAGATGCCAGAGTGGCGGTTGGTGGCTCGTGTAATAATCTACCTGTTTCCTGAGGCAACCCTTTGTTGTTATAATCAAACACACAACAAACGAAACATAGTGGTGCATTTGGAAATCAATCATCGCTTAGTACTAACCTTCTTGATCTTTATTCTTTCAAGGAAAATTAAGCAAAATTGGAGGACTTTAAAGGAGACATCTCCAATGTTGGTCTAAATAATTATATCATTGTGAATATGGATTACGCAATAAAGCAACAACAGGGAGATAATTGTAACATCCCAAAATAGAACCTAAACAGAATAGTGGTTACGAAACCACGAATCCAAGATAGAAAATTTTATTGTGATTAATTTTTATGATTTACCAATTGATTGGATGCATGTGTTAGAATATCGATAAGAAATTTCAGCATTGCATGTCTGAATTGCACATTAGGATTTAATTGCAAAAGTGGGTAATTATGAGTTTTAGATGATAAAGGATTTAATTGAATTACATAATTGAAGTAGAGGTCCTTAAATGGTAATTAGACCATTAGATTTTCATGGACAAAAATGAGCATGCATTAATGAAGGGCATTTTAGTCATTTGGTACTAAAAAGAATTAAAAGGGAAAAAGATGGCAAAATGTGCTCATCTTCTTCCATAAGGGTCGAATTTCAAGAGACACCATAGCTAGGGTTTCTTCACTTTCTCAAGCTCATAGTAAGTGCATCCAAGCCCCGTTTTTAATGTTTTTTTACGTTTTTGAGTCCTCGTAGCTCGGTTTAGCTTATTCTACCATTAATTCATGTTAGGGCTCATATTTGGAAAAATACCCATAGGTGAAATGTGTTTATTTTGATGTTTTATGGTAGAATATGAAGCTTGAAATTATGTTAAACAACTTTTGCTAGGTAATTTTAAGTGAAAACGAGTAAAACGACTTAATCGATAAAAATACCTAATGTTCATAAGTAAATGTTAGAGTGGGAATTTGATGTTCCCATAGAATGAAAAGATGTTTAGCATGTTATAAAACATAAGAATAAGAGATGAAGTTTAATTTCCGAGCTTTGGGGCAAAAGTGTAAATATGTAAAAGTTTAGGGGCAAAATCATAATTTTACCAAAGTTTGAGTCAAGGACTGTTTTGATGAATGTGAGTATTAAATAAGCTAAATTTGCTATTATAGATCAAGAAGAACGAAATCTGGAGTTAGACCGGGGAAAGAAAAAGGTTGAGGACTACGTTGATAGATTTGATCGTATTTTGTACCGACGTAAGTTTACGGTAAATAAATGTAATATTTCGTATTTCAATAATTATTATTAATGTTGTTATTTTCCAGCAATTATGTACTTATTTCATGAAATTATTTAATGTTGACTCAAGTATGAGATGATAGAGAATTAGTGTTAAAAAGTCTCGTTGACACAATAGGAATGTATCGGATACAAATGTCATGACATTAAGGGAATGAGATCCCATGTAAGACCATGTCTGGGACATGGCATTGGCATTATTGAGATTATGAGAGGTCCCATATAAGACCATGTCTGGGACATGGCGTTGGCACCGAGATGAGAGGTCCTCAGTAAGACCATGTCTGGGACATGGCATGGGCACCGATATGAGAACTCCCATGTAAGACCATATCTGGGATATGGCATTGGCAGTACAGGAAACATCCCATGTAAGACCATGTCTAGGACATGGCTTTGGCATGTTATTATCAGACAAGAGACCCGAGTATCCTTAGTATTCAAAGTGGTTCAACGGGCTGGTAAATGGACTATGTTACATGAAAGTTCAGGTAAAAGCATAATAAATATATTTAGGTGAGTTATAAGGGTTAAGAATATCTCAGTTATCAGTTGAGAAAGAAATTTCAGCAAGGGAGGAGTAAGTTATAATCATGAGTTATTTAAGTAAGCAAGTAAGTAAACAAGTAAGAGAGTAAGTAAAGAAGAAAGTAAAGATCATCATACTTGATGATAATTTATGAGTATAATTATTTATGATAAATGTTGTTATTTATTTGCTTGTAAACTTGCTAAGATTTACGCTTACTCCCTTTATTTTCCTTCTTTTTATAGTATCGCCAAGCCAATTTGGGGATCGTAAGGGCATCAGAGATCGTTTCACACTATCAACAGGCCATCTCGGTATCATGTGAATTGAAACGTTTTAAGTTATGGCATGTATAGGGACTTAGTCATTTTGTGTGTGTCCTTATGATATGGTTAATGAATAGCTATTGAAATGGCTAATTAAGAACGTGTTTTGATGTTATGTATGCCTAAATGATAGTTAATACAAAGAAATTATAAAAGAGTAAAAATTTGCAATGGAACAGTTTTTGGACAGCAACATTGACGTGATTTTTAAAAATCACCAAAAATAGTAGAAATGGAATTAGAGAGTGAATGAGATATATAATTAAATATTATCGAGTCTATTTTCACATGAAAGAAACGGTGTAGGCAAAGGAGTTTTATATTATGAGATATTTGAATTTTAGTGAGACATTGTCAGAATGGTTTTTGAAGTCCCCTGTTCTGACTTTAGAAAATCATTAAAAATTTTATAGAAATAATTATGAGTTATAATTTACGTCTAGATTCCTAGTGAGTCTATTTTCAAAAGAAATAAATGAGAACATTATACGAATTCTGTACAATGAGATAATTGATTTTTAGTGAATAGAGGTCAGAACCATCGGACAGTGAAATAGGGGAGATTTAACGAATAAACTGTACTATTTGGCTGATCCAAAAATTCTGAAAATTTTATGATAAGAAGATATATGAGTCTAGTTTTAGGAAAATTTTACGGATCTAAATTTCAAATTTCGTAACTCGAGTTATAATTAAATTAGTGACTGTCACGCAAGTGGACAGTTTTATTGTGAGTAGTGAAATAAATTATTTTGATTTGTTTAAGTATTCGGAAAATTTTTAATGTTCCCGGTTTGGACCAGAACCGTTTCCATTGCATGTTTTAGGGTTTTAAGGATCCTTTTTAGGGACATATTAATTGAACGTAAACGAATTAATTTTTAAAAGCAAATTTTTATGCTCCGATCTAGTAAGTTAAGTCAAGTAATGCCTCGTGCTCGACTCAGACAACGGTCTCGGGTAAGGGGTGTTACAATAGCAAACACGATTACAATGGCAATACGATTCATTCATTTAGCCAAGCAGATGCCTAATGACTTGATCAATTAAGAAGTCTCCAATGTGAATTATTAGTTATTTTTCGAGTGTCATCACAATATTTCTAGAGTGGTATAACACAAATTGATGACTGTGATGTGTGCTTGTAATGTAATTATTGGATGTAAAATATAATTATTTTTACAAAATAAAAAGGTAATTATATTAAAATTGTTATTTTAAAATAAAACATAATTATTAAATTATATTTAATAAAAATTATATTAAAATATGATTAAATTATTTATTTTATTTTTTAAAATTATATGTAATAATAATCTATTTAAAATTTAATAACAATAACAATAATTATCTACTTAAAAAATTTGTTAAGGGTACTTTGGTCATTTCACTTTTTTCATATGTTATTATAATCTTTATTCCATTCAACCAAACACTAGAATACTATTACAGTTCTATTTCATTCCATTCAACCAAATAATTGAATTATTGATTATTGCTCTATTTCATTACATCTCTATTATAACTCTATTCAATTACAACACTATTCTATTCCAGTGAACTGAATGTGGTGTAAGTGTAAATTAAAAAAATTCACGCGATACCAATGAAATTTTAGTAAAGTTGGCAAAGACGAAAGTCTCCCGTAAAAACGTATTAAAAAACTATTTGTACTAGTTTTTCATATGCTTTGGGTTTTCATTTGTGTGTTTTGCTTCCCCTTTTATTTTTTTTAATTTAAACTACATTTATTGTCCAACCCATCCAATTTTTTTAACTTTTTTGTTTGACTAATTCGCTTTTTGTTATAAAATGAACTAGTATGGTATCACCCAGGGTTTACGTTTTATTTTTAATTAAATTATAGAGTAAATTTAAAGATTATAATATGTGTAAAGTTTTTGCATTGTAAATTTAATCTTCATATTTTTATTTTTAGGAATTTAGTCTCTTTAGTTTTTAAATTTAAAATTTAGGTCAATTTGTTAACATTGTTATAATTCTTTTGTTAAACTTGTTAGCATGACATTTTGAAGTTAAAAAAAAAACTACTCACTTGATATCCACGTAACAAAAAAATAACACCGTAATGGACCTAAATTTAATAGAGAATTTTAACGATACTAAAATCCTTAAAATTCACATCACATTTTAATCGAATAAAATATTTAGATTAACTAATTATGTTATAAGAATCGAGGTGCCAAATCATGTCAAAATTAAAGTATAGAGATTCAGTTTCAAATTTGATTGAAATATAGAGATCAAAATTAAAATTTAACCATTCTTATATAATTAAAAAGGAAAGGGATTAAAGATGAAATTTGACCATAATCTTTTCATGTCCAAGAAAATGAAAATGACAGCTGTCATAAAAAGAGGGCCTTAGTGCGTTCCTTTTATATACAGTTGTATAGATTACTATTATTGTTCATCTGCATTTATTTAATTCAGTTATGGTTCAACTAATTGATTTAAAATTAATGATTTAATATATTAAAAAAATTAATGATTTAATCGATTCTATTAGATTTCATTTTTATAACATGAATTAGTACTGAAATAATTTTGTCATCTCCATATTGCTATATCTCTAGAGTCAATAATTTTATATGAAGAACTATTGAACTCAATCACTTGTTGCCGTTACTCTTCAGTTGTTTGTTGAGGTCTATCTTATAGAGCTACTTAAATTGGATCAGTGATCAACTTTTAGGTTTCGTCGTAAACTTAATTGGTTCCTTCCAATTACGTAAATCAATAGATTTGGTTGATTATTTGTTTGTGTCCAATTATAAAGTAAAAATTTGAAGATTAAATATACTCTAAGCAAAACTTTTAGAATCTGACCGATAACCAAATTGGTCAGTCCGCAGGTTCATACGGTTCGATTAAATGACTCATTAAAAAACATAAAAAATGACCAATTCAATCAGTTATGTGCCCTGATTCAACCGGTCTGTATCGGTTCACAAGTCAACTAGTCTAATGCCTCTCTTCAGACCGATATTCAGGGCAGTTCTCAATTCGACCAGTCGGTCTGGTCTGACTCAAACAACCATGACTCTAAGTCTTTACGCATTATATGTTTGGAATTCAGTCCTTCAACTTTTATTTTCAAGAATTTATTCTCTACTTTATGTATTTAAAAATCCGCTTTCAAACTATATATAGCCACGTAGTATTTTAATTGAAAAGTTAATGATATTAACTATTTGAACTAATTAGTAAAATTATAAAAATATATATATAAACACTAACTTATGTTAGAAATTAAATATAAAAATCAAATATTACATTTAAGCATTAGAAATATCAAAATTAAAAATAAATCATTTTATAAAATGAAAAAAAAAAAAAGAGTTGGTAGGTATGTAAATAAGTTTTATCTGAGAACAGGCTTTCCTTGGGCTATTATAATCTATAATCAACAATAATACATGCATGATAGCGTTTTGATGGGCAAGGCCTGGTTGCTCTTCAATTGGAAATGGAGCTATGATGGAACTTGGCCCATTTAGAGTAGAAAAAGATGGTAAAACCTTGCATCGAAATGAATACGCATGGAATAAGGGTGAGTTCTTGCATTACATAACCGCCAAATTATCAGGGGTTTCCTTGAAAATGAATCATTGACTAACATTTTGTGTGTTAATATGCTAACATCATCTTTTTAGAATCGCCTGCCGGTGTCGGATTCTCTTACTCAAATAGAACCTCAGACTATAAGTCAAGTGGAGATTTAAGAACTGCCCAAGATTCCTTACCTTTCTTGTTTACTGGCTCCAAAGATTTCCTGAATACAAAACCAGGGAATTTTTCCTGGCAGGAGAGAGTTATGCAGGCCATTATGTACCCCAGGTTGCTCACACTAAACTCCAAAATAATCAACACACCAATCAAACTATAATCAATCTAAAAGGAATTGCAGTAAGTTCCTGTAAGAATGTTTTTATATATTTATGTTGTCATGAAATGAATGTTAACAGGGGGGGTGTTATTGATGTATTAGATAGGTAATGCTTCAATTGATTTTGAAACAATTATGAGAGGAGCAGTGGATTTCTAATGGACGCACGCCCTTACGTCTGATGACATATACACTGGACTTGCATTGAACTGCGATTATTCTACTCTAAATTTATCATCCAAAGTTTGCTTAGGATTTGTGGATAAAGCAAATGATGCTGCTGGTAACATGTATGCCTCTATGCTCCCTTATGCAATTCCTCCTCAACTTCCACTTACCTTATATACCAAGTTGGTGAATAGAATGTTCCTAGTATTTTTTTTCCACTTCTGCTTACTGAGAATTAAGAAATAGGTTTCGGCTTTCCATTCCTGCTCGAAAAATTATATTCATTCCATTAACAGTTTTGCCAATCATTAAGGAAGTAATGGACAGTGGAATTCGGGTTTGGATCTACAAGTTAGTCATTTGACTTAGTCCAATTTCATAACCTTGGATAAAAACATTGATAGCTCATTAAACAAGAATCAAAGTTCAAAACTTTCTAATCAAGTTTAATGGTATTATGTCAGTGGTGACACAGATGGTGCCCTGCCTCTATTATGTAGCAAATATGCCATAAACAAACTGGGGATGCGCATTAAGACTGCCTGGTATCCTTGGTACATCCATGGGGAGGTAAGAGTTTGAACTGAATTTCACTAATCTAATTATTGCTATTAGAAAATGAATCAAAGGTGATCAAGCTAATCATCTAGCTGGTTTTTGTCAAGGTTGGAGGGTATGCTGTTGGATATCAGAACTTAACATTTGTAACAGTAAGAGGAGCTGGACATTCTGTTCCCAGTTACCAGAAAGCCTGGGCCCTGGTGCTCTTCTCGTCCTTCCTAAACGGAAAGCTTCCGCCATCTGCACGAAGGTTCGACCGTTGAGAGAATGATAAATGTATTTTGCTAATTGACATATCATATTAACCGGAAATGTAATGTTAACTTTGTAACCAAGGGTTGAATGTTGAAAACCACACTCACCAAATTTCAACGTGGGCTAAATTTCATTCCCAAACAACAATAGGAATACATATCAAGCTGGCCCCAGGCCCCAGTAGATTTGTTAGCAAGTGCATCAAGCTGTGACTTGGCTACAAAATGGAAAATTATCCTCTGCCAGTATAAATTAGCATCAATATTGGCTTGCATACATACTTAATACTATTAGAAGCTTGCATAAGCTCTTGAGTCCAGAGGCCACCATGAAAGTTACTATTAAATACTTGCTGCTTGTGTTGTCTTGCTACTTTACAACTTTCCTCATTTCATGCAAGGGAAACCAGATTGCCAATCTCAACAGGTTGATCGAATCTCGCAAATCTCCTCACCCTGAATCATGGGCTCTACTAAATGATCAAGAAGATAGTCACAACTCTCCAGTGTATGTAGGATCCCAGAAAGGGATGATGCAAAGTGATAAGATCAACGCACTGCCGGGACAACCTGAAGGAGTGGATTTTGACCAATATGCCGGCTATGTAATGGTAGACCCTATAGCTGATCGAGCGTTGTTCTATTATTTTGTGGAGTCACCACAAAATTCTTCCGACAAGCCTCTCGTTTTATGGTTAAATGGAGGTATCAAATTTATCTATACTTCTGAATCAACAGATAGGTATCGAGTTTATTTGCATGGGTATAGAAAATGTCATATTAAATCAAAACTGAATATGCCATAGCAATAACATCTGCCATTTACTGCATCACATGGTCTGCATATGATAAGCTTGAGTATATGCAAAAAAGAGAAGTATTTGCATACTCAACCTTTGGGAAATATGATTGTATAAAGAAGCTTGACGATAGTTTCAGTACAACACCGATGTAGAACTCCCATGTTTAACCTATCCATAGATCAAACCTTGATTAATCATTTCTGTAGAAAAAGCATCCATTTTGAAACAATAATAGTACTAGAAAAGTGTTTTTCCATCTGAAATCAATATCATCCTTCAGCTTTTCATAGAAACAAAGAACTTAGTGTAGGACCATTTCACTGTTGCGAACCAGAGCACTTCAAATTCACGCTGCCCTGCATGTTACAACAGTCCACACGCATGGTAGAAATAAGGGACCTAGAATCTTCAGTTTTCCAACTTGCAAGGACCAGCAAGTTGTGTGATAGGCTGGTTGACTGAGTCCAGCCAGGTAGGGAGCCCACTTTACTAAGAATATCCCATTGGACTCTTTTATGTTCAAACAATAGCTACTGCTTTTCCACAAGAAAAGTTGACTAGTGATATAGTCTTTGTCCCGAAGCTTAATCATGAACCAGACATCATTGAGACATAATTCAGTGGGATCCCACCACTAATTAAACTAATTGAGCGGATTTCATGGCATGGACTGCCTTTGCTTGGATATTTCTTTCCACTTGATATAGACTTCTTTTTGAACCTGTACAAACACGTGTCATTTATCCTTCCCTTGTTTTTCCTAGTTTGTATCACTGAACAAGAACAGTTCAAGCAGTAAAGGAAAAATTAAAACAGAACAGCATATACTTTATTCATCAGCTCAGGCAACTAGATACTGAATTGTAACTTTAGGGAAGAATCCATCTATAACCTAATATATAGACATGAGGGGAGAAAAACAGAAAAAGGATTGATTGACTATGATGTACAGGTCCAGGGTGTTCATCGTTAGGATATGGAGCCATGCTAGAACTTGGACCTTTCAGAGTAAACAAGGATGGAAAAACGCTTTACAGAAATGAATATGCATGGAACAAGGGTACATGAAGTCTCTTCTAAGTTTGACAACACCATAACTTGTTCTCTTGAATTTTCAATTGACACATGCTAGGAAAATTTTGCAGTTGCAAATGTGATCTTTTTGGAATCACCAGCAGGAGTTGGTTTTTCTTATTCAAACGATTCCTCTGATTACACCAAAGTAGGTGACAAGAGAACAACAAAGGACTCGTATGTTTTTCTCATCAATTGGCTTGAAAGATTTCCGCAGTACAAAAGACGGGATTTTTTTATAACTGGTGAGAGCTATGCTGGCCATTATGTTCCTCAACTTGCCTATTATATTCTCTCAAGAAACAAGAACACCAACCAAACCGTCATAAATCTCAAAGGAATCGCTGTAAGTTCACTGCAAAATCCACCATTCTAGTACGTCTGCTTAAAGCTGAGAATTGTTATGGATATTGTAGATTGGAAATGCTTGGATAGATGATGCCATTTGTATGAAGGGAATGTTCGATTATTTATGGACACACGCTCTCAACTCAGATGAAACCAATGAAGGAATTAATAAGTATTGCAACTTTGTTAGTGAAGATTCAGTTAGCAAGAAAGGAGATGGAGATGACAATACGATTCAATGTGGAAAGTATCTAAGTCAGGGATTTAGAGAGATGGGATTCATTGATTTATATGATATTTATGCCCCTCAATGCAATTTATCGGCAATAAAACCTGGCTCAAATGGTAATGTAAGTATCATACTCTTAAATGGTCATGCATGCTTCATACTGTTTTACTGACTAAGACAATAGTAATTAAAACTTATAACACACTTCTCCTATTGATTCAAACTTGAATTTATATGATATCTTGAATTGTTAGATCATGAACTTTGATCCCTGCTCTGGCTTTCACGTCAAATCGTACCTAAATCTTGCCAAGGTACAAGCAGCCTTTCATGCCAAAGCTACAAAATGGTCAGGTTGCAGGTAGGCATGCCATCAATTTCTTGCTTTAAAGATATTCACGAAGTAACAAGACATACATCCAAATTGAAAGAAAGGTTTTTTACAATCTGCAAAGAATTGAAACCAAAATTCCTTACCAGTCTGCTTCTGTACTATGTTCAGTAGCGTTGGATGGACAGACAGTCCGATGTCAGTTCTTCCTGAAATACGAAACTTATCAAGAGAGATTAGGGTCTGGATATACAGGTAAAGATTAAAAAGTTACCTAACTTGATTTCTCAATAAACAATCTATTAATTTACATATAAGAGTTATGCTGATTATTTTTATGAAAATAAAATCTGCTGTCAGTGGTGATACAGATGGTCGAGTTCCTGTGACATCCTCTAGGTATGCCATCAAGACCCTAGAACTTCCAGTAGAGACAGCATGGCGACCTTGGTACTCTAATAGTGAGGTAATATGGTCAATCCTGCAATTTGATAAATCCCAAGCTGTAACTTTTATGTATACTTAATACACCGATGGTAGCAGGTGGGAGGATATGTCGTTGGCTACAAGGGAGTGGTTTTTACCACAGTTCGGGGAGCAGGACACACAGTTCCAAGCTACCAACCGGAGCGAGCACTTACAATGATCACATCTTTCCTTCATGGGAAACTGCCTCCCGACGTTTCTCCCTTTTAACAAACCCCATTGAGAACCCCCTCCTAGTAATCATCTCATACTCAAACTCCATAAATTTATTGTCGACCTCACATGCTTTCTCTATATAACTTTTCATACAACGGGAAGTTGAACCAGTTCTCTGCTGATAAAATTATTTTAAAAGCTGAAAGGAATGTATTGACAAAGTATTATTATGCTTCTATTTAAGTGCATCATCCATTTACAAATAAGGCCAAAGAGTCAAATTAATACCGTAGGGTTGGCGCAATGAGAGTCCGTCCATTTTCAACTCAATCAATACGGAATCAAATATGTCATTTTCAATTGCATCCAGATGAACTTACTAACAGTTATAAAATAGAAAGAGATACAAAAGTTTGTTAATTAGTTCAGAAACATCCTACCTTATGTGGTCTTATTTAGGTAGTAACTCACTATGAATCAATAAGTACAAAACTTGATTTAAGTCCAACTCAGTCAACTAGTTGTAACCTCACTCTTATACAAAATCTAAATCTCTCTCCCACTAAAATTTTCCCTTGAAAACGTAGTTGCAAACTGAATAATAAAAGCATTTTACTTGCAACAAATATGCACTTAAATAAGTTCTTCACTTGAACAAAGTAAGTGTTCTTTTCAACTCATAATAAATTATAACAAGCCTGAACATAAATAGAGCTTTAGTGACTAACAAAATTACAATCAATGTGGATGTATATCTCCTCAAAAATAGTTTTCAAACAAGTCTTCAATATGGAATGAAATTGCCTGGATTTTTTTAACTATAGTCCTCTAAAGAAAACAAATCTTTTCAATAAGGTAACCAGATTACATTGAAAGTCTTCAACATATAATTACTTTGATTTGTGATTTTCCATGTTTTGTCTTTGGTACAATGCTTCTAAAAGTTTTTAAATATGTTCTGTTGAAAAAAAAAATAGATTTTTTGGAAGCTTTGAGGCATATTTTCGATTAGTAAAGGTGGAGATTCGAATCATAAAATTATGGTTTTATATTCTATCCCATGAGACCTTTACAACGGTATATCATATGCTCAAAATGGTTAAGTGATGAATGAGAAATTGATGCTCAAAGTAAGCCACTTGTGAAGTATGTTGAGGAAAATGGCTTACTTTGAGCATATGATATACCGTTGTAAAGGTCTCATGGGGTAGAATAAAATTAACAATATAAACAATCAAAATGCCACATTGCTTAGATATTAAGTGTGGAATATGTTTATATATATGAACCAACTTGGTGGTTTTAAGTCTAACCATATGTGCGTATCCAAATGTGTTCGTATCATATACTTGTTTGACACTAATATGAGGTGAAAATTGTCATGTTCGTGCTTCTTAGGTTTTGGTTAAAAGATGCCAACAAAATATGACAAGTTACAATGGTCTGTCTGATGTATGCTAAGTAGCAATTGGAGTTGTTTGGTCCTTGAAATTGACACTAACAATCTCCTTTGACACTCATCCTAATTAATTCAATCAACTATGATTTTAAAACCACAATTAACCATTTAGGCAAGACAACAATAACATTAACAATCAAAATGTATAGTTATTAAAATCTCATAACAATAGTAAGGTAAGGATAATTCACCACTTACATGTCCCAAATATAGTAGTATCAAGTATAAAATATCAATATTGAAAATAAACATATATGAAGAAAAAAAACTTCAACACAAACCAACAACGAAATAAACTTTTCCTCCTATTAATTCAGGAACTCACCCTTCCATTTTTTTACTAAAAAATGCAATGGCATTAAAGTTGGAGAAGTTTCAATTGTAGCTCATGATACTAAATAGTCTTATCAAGATATGTCAATTCCTCTTTAAATGCTCAACAAGTCTGGCCTATGCAACATTCAATACTCTGGCAAATGTTCATCTAATTGTAACCAGGGTAGCAACTGATTTAATATTATCATCCTCATAAGTATCCATAGTTGGAGCATCCAAATCAGTTTCAGCAACAACATGCTTTCTTTTTTTTCATTTATAAGAATAATTCAATTCTCTCAATTGAGCTTCATAGATCTCACCCTTTTCCATTATGTTTGGATTTTGTTTTAAGAGAATATAAAAGATAAGTAATGAAAAGGGCAATGAATGCCTGGTGTTCTTGGTTTCTGCGTGCTTTACAATTTCCTTAAAAATCAATTGATCAAGATCAAAGGAGATGAATGGTACTACCTTGTACAATTAGGTAACCATTCGCTTATTAACTACCAACTATTGATTATTGAGGAGCCAACTTCTGATTGTTAATTCCTCAAGAGCAGCATAGGTTGGTTAAAGTTTAGAGGCTCTAAAATCTTGACCTTTAGGCCAGATTGTTCAAACATTGTTGGTTAACTTAGTAACAAAGAAATCATCTTTAACAAAAAAATTGGCATAATCTCAACCTTAATAATGAAGAAAATGACTAATAGTACTAGGAATGAATCAAAAGTAGTGACTGCTTACAAAGGTTTGCATATGGTGCTCATTTTTAGTATCCTTGATATGCTTTTAAAGGTTCTATAGAATTTCAAAATCACATTCTTCATGAAAGATTAGGTACACGTCACAAATAAGAGTTGATTTATGTTTCTAGGTTGATATCAATGTTGTTCTTGTAGAACCCACTCTTCTAGATGTTCCTTTCATATATGAAGACTTTTTAAGCTACAATCTTCATTTGTTTCGCACAGGAATATGTGATGAACCTGACTTCGGGTTCAATTGATTTTAGTTGAGCTTCTTTTATAATTTCAGATACTAATGCCTCTTTCATCTTCTAGTTTCTCTTCTTTGTAGAGGATGGTGCACTAGGTCTTATGGAGAAATACCTTTTAGCTTGAGCAACCAACTTATCAGTACATAATCCTCAATATCAGAGTCATCATCAACAACAAAATCTATTATTTTTTCTTCTTCTATACTTTTTTTATTCTTAGGAACCTTAGCAATAAAAGGCTCATTTCCTTTCCTAGTACATTTTTTTCTTGCGTACTCAACTTTGGTTGCCTTCGTAACAAATGCAACACCCTTCACTCGTCCCAACGATAAATACCGATAAGAGATGCTATAGGAACGTATATAGAGAGAAAACTTTCGAAATACTTTAAAAAATAAACCTTAAGACAATTAGATAAACTCTTTGAATTATATTAGAGTTGAATACAAGGCCTTTTAAACATTTATAAATCACTTCGGAACATTTATAAGTTGTTTGAGGGGTTAGAAGCATAAACCAGTATTTTAGAGGCTTAAAAACAATTAAAAGTTGCAAATAACTGTTTGAAAGATTCTAGTAAAGAAAAATCATATTAGATAAATTTAACTAAAAACATGTTTTTCTGTAGTGTATGAGAAATTATCTTTTTCAATAAAATTTTCAAATTATTTAAACAAGATTAGGAAAAGTAGCATATATTTTAAAAATGAAATATGTCCTAAAGTTAAAATGTTATTATTATTTATAAAAATAACTTCTTAAACTTAAATCATGTATGTATATGTTTGGAAATTTATAAGGTAATTGTATATATTTTTTTAAAAACTCTCATGTTTGTTTAACAGTTCATAGTTGCCCTTTCCAATAATGTCGTCTCCAAGATTCAAACTCACATTCTCTCCTTAATAGTGCAATGTGTCTTACCATTGCACTAAATACTTGTTGGTAAGGTAATTGGATTAAGTATAATTGTTTGTAATTACCTCCAACTTTCACCCTCGCCTTAATAATTGTAGAATGGAATTAGGATTCTCTAATTATGCTCAATTCAATGAAACCTATTAATTATAATGATTAACAAACATATCACACATGCGTAATTACAAAAAATTAGACTCTAACTTAATTACTAAATAAGTTATCAAACACACTTTTAGACTTCAATGTTTTTTATAATGCCAAATCAATTGGGTAGTACATCTTAATTGTTACTACATAAATTAAATGGACTAAATCTTGAAATCCTAGACCTACTTATATAACTTCTTAAAATTTACCATGTTTAGTTAGGCACATTCATATAATTGTGCTTACATAAACATAGATAATGGATATACTTTAGCATCGACGCATCAGATGACCACCTAGAAAATTGGTCGTTATTATGGTTGAATAAATTGATATTGGTATAGTTGTTGAAGAACCTTGAAAAGAAGGATGGTTGAAATCAAATTTTAAAAAAAAAATTAAGTATTTATTATGTTTTTTTAATTGTTATGTCTGTAACAAATTAAGTTTAATATTGTTGGTGTTTTGAGACTAAGAAAGTAAAAATGAGACAAAGAACCAGCAAGATGAACTAATCTGAAGCACTATTTTCATTTCAAAACATACAATATATATAATTTATTTTTCCAAGAACTCAACTAACTCAACTAACATCTTGAAAAACAGAAAAACTTATCTTGTACACAAACTGATTAAGTAAATCAACACCTAAACACATTAAGTCAATACCAACTTAGTTTGTTTTCAACTAAGTATTTTAACAAAGGAACTAAACAAAAAAAAACTAAACCAAAAACTTTTGTTTTCCACTCTAAGAAGTCAGTTTGCACTTCATCTTCGAGTTCGCTTCATTGCTGGACAACTCGCACTTTTATTGACTGCAAGTATGCTTGCACTTAGACAATTCACCAATATGCTTAAACAATCAGCCAAGCTTGTCGTGTAGGAACTCTCCGCATG
Source organism: Gossypium raimondii (assembly GCF_025698545.1). Taxonomy (NCBI): domain Eukaryota; kingdom Viridiplantae; phylum Streptophyta; class Magnoliopsida; order Malvales; family Malvaceae; genus Gossypium; species Gossypium raimondii. The sequence continues at coordinate 17,735,839 of NC_068567.1, forward strand.
ATAGTTCGCATATTAACAGTCTGCCAACCTTCTCATTCTTGGACTATTCACCATGTGACTTTGAGCCTAAACTGTTCGCCATATGTTGTCTGTCATATGTACTCTCCACTGCATGGTTGGCCATTTCACAACACTCCTCATTAGCGTCCATGCTGCGAACTTCAATGTCATATCTCAACTTCTCGAACTTTATCTTCCCAAGAGGCTTAGTTAGAATATTTGCTAATTGATCTTGTGAACTACAATGAACTAGTGTTACTTCCTTTGTTTGTTCCACTCCCTTACAAAGTGATACCTAATTTTGAAGTGTTTTGTTTTCCCATAGAATGTTAGATTCTTTGCAATAGCAACAGCAAACTGATTGTCATATTTGATCTTTGTTGCTTCCTCTTGGTATATGTTCAAGTCATTCAACAACTTTCTTAGCCAAATGATTTGGTTGACAAATGCAGCGGCTGCAAGATACTTTGTTTCAATTGTGGATTGTGCTATTGATTCTTGTTTTCTTGAACTCCAACAAAAAACACTTGACCCTAGAGTAACAAAGTAACCAGAGGTACTCTTCATGTCCTCAATAGATCCCGCCCAATCACTGTCTAAGTAACCAAGTAGCTTAACATTTTTAGACTTCATAAATTTCACTCCATAGTTCAATGTTCCTTTTACATATCTCAAAATTCTTTTGGCGGCTTTGTAATGGATTACGTTGCTACAAGGCCTGTGCCTCAACAACAAGCTTACAATGAACATTATATCTAGCTTGGATACAGTTAAGTAAAGTAAGCATCCAACCAAGTTTCTATAGCTTGTCTCATCAACTCTTTCAACATTTTCATCGCTAATGAGCTTCTTTCCTTTAGCAGTGGAAGTGTTGGCAGGCTTGCAAGTTTCCATGTCATATCTTCTTAAAATCTTCATGGAAAAAGCCTTTTAGCTTATAAAGCTGTTTCTTGAGTTTGAAACACTTCCAGACTAAGGAAGTAAGTCATTTCTCCCAAATTTGACATCTCAAACATCACTTGTATCTGCCCTTTGAAGTTATCAACCAACTTAACATTGCTTCCAATCACAAACAAATCATCAACATAAAGAGATACTATAAGAACTATTTTATTTCCAGCTTTCTTCACATACAGTGTAGGCTTGCTGATACTTCTTTCACATATAGTGGGCTTCTCTCCCGTAAACTTTTCTTTTTTATATGCACATCAGCACGAACAACCACTTTGCTGGCGTAGTCTTGGCATCGTCCCTCCGTACGAGATTCTTTGCAACTTGAAATAGGAAATAACTTATATAAGTTCTCGAGAACTTATTAGATCTCTATAACCTATTTCATTACACCATAGTGTACTAAAAACTTTGCATATTCTTTGGCCTATGTCATTTTTTAGCTAGTACTTTTCTCTACCATTCCTTATGGTATAGTCGTACATAATTGAATAAGACTTCCTTAAAAGTGTACTACATGCATCATTTATTACTTCTACATCATCTTATCCATATCGGGTCCTTACTCTTCTCATGTTCGGCACATATTTCATTCTAGCCTCTTTTACATTACTGACCATTTTCCCTTTTTGTTTATATAGTGTTTGTCACATCCTTAACATTCAAAACCTTTCTGACATAGTTCATTAGATGCCATATCTCTACTTTTCCTTCAGAGTCATTTACCCAAACTTCGCTGTGTTGGTATTTCGTTAACATAGTTTCCCACAAAGATCTCATTTACCAGATAACTATAAAGACGGGCTCTTCTTTTGAGATAACTATATAATTCTCTCTATTACTACAGATGATCATAGAGGCGTCATCATAACTATAGATAGCCATGAAGGCATCCATATAGTTAGATGGCCACAAAGGCGTCCACATATAATAGACTTTGCCACGAAGGCATATTTAACAAATGCAACCACAAAGGCATTCATAGAGTCAACCATTAAGGCTTCATATAATAGATATCGCCGTAAAGGCTCACGTATAACAAAGAGCCACAAAGGCTTTCACTTATCAAAAAACAGCCACAAAGGCTTTCTCATATCTAATAACAGCCACAAAGGCTTTCACATATCTAATAACAGCCACAAAGGCTTTCACATTTCGATAATGGCATTTTTAACGATAGGGATTTGCCTAAAATCAAAGTCTTGAGGTTTTCCCCTCATCGCTTGGTACTCACCCAACCGTTCTTTATTTTATTTCCCTACATGACGCCATAGTCCCAAACTAGGTCTTATACTATGTGGTTCTCTTATCCCCATATGATGCCACAACCACCATGACTAGGTCTTACACTATATGGTTTTTCACTTCCCCATATGATGCCATAGTCTCAGACTAGGTCTTACACTATATGGTCTTCTTGCCATGGCCATGGTCTTTTCTTATTAGAATTCGTGTTTATTATCCTAAGGGACTCACACGCAAGCAGACTCGATATGAAAACTTATGCTTGACTGACTCACTACAATAGACTTCAACATGCAACTATATTCACATTTTTAAACATGTACTCATGCATGCACACATTTTCTTTTAGAATAGAAAAAAAAAATCATCAAGCTCATGCTTTCTTCACATATTCGTCATATATGATCTTCTTTTCATAATAGAGGTATATCCTTAATCAAGAATCACACTTGCATATATTACGCTCTCATTTCACAAATTGGCCTTTCGAAATAGACAAGACTATCATACAATCATGCAAGTAAGAGTCAGTTTAGAGACTTACCTATTAGCTTCAAAGGCAGCTTAAACTTCAGACCTGGGCTTCCATCGAGTAGATCAGCAACCCCTAAATATTAATCACAGAAACTCATTTCCTTAACACCTGAACACCAGAATCATGTAACAAAGTTTTACCAATTTTGCTCTACCGAGTTAAATAGATCTGCTCTTTAGCAGCTTAACATGCAAAGTCACGATTCTTACCTTAACGAGAGCATCTCAGAGCTTAACCCATGTTCCAGACTCATCCTAAAGGATGAGAGGATTTTTCTCTTCAGGTCATCCTTATATAGGCAGAGAATACTTCCTAAGGAAGTAATGCGCAGTTCCCAGAATACTTCCTGAGGAAGTAATGTGCAGTTGCCAGCACTTATCCGATCAACTAGATATTTTCCTTTGTTCCATTATATGTTTGACATGTGTGATAATCCATGTGATCACTAGTTAAATGCATGGAAGCTATAAATACTTACGTACAAAAACACATATGAGACTCACCCTTGGGTCTCAGCATGTCCCTTATCCTTAGACATTTCTTTAGAGTATATCTATCGGAGTAACAATTCACGCTTTGGTACATCACGCCTTATTGGCGGCAACCCCATTGTCTAAGTCTCCTTAATGCCTCGCTAGGCATTCTCTTCTATCTCAGTTATGTATCTACGTATACGTTAAGAGCTTTAGTGGGGCGGATAACATCTTATTACTCAGGGTTCGCCCATACGCCCGGTGTCACCCTGCCTTTAATTTGCTTGGAGGAGTTTTCCTATCTTTCCTTGATTATGCTCTCCTGAGGAGAGAGATAAGATATCTTTCTTGTCCTATACGCTTTGACTTGTTCCTTGACTTTATTGGGACTCAACAAACGTCGTATCAGTCATTTGGTGGTCTTATCCAAATCTTACGAATTTTAAGAATATTAATAAAGTTATTTCCTTTGGTTCTTAACTATCTTAGTTCTCATTTGGTTACCTCATAACTATCTTTTCATTATATCTTAATCAATTCAAGGTCATCGTTACTGAATACTCTCTATTGCTAACATAAGCTTTCCATCATAGGGTTCTATTTCTTATAACAGATTTTGTCCAAACTATGCCAGCCAACCAGAGGCTCCTAGGGCGAATCCTTCCTTATCAGGCTTACTACGTGCTTACCCAGTGTCTGCCAACATTAAGGTGTCATAGGCGTACTCACAATGGTTCTTATCTTTATACTAGCTTAAACACCATTCACTTTTAACTCACCTTATTCGACCCATTATTTGAACAGTATTCGGATACTAAGATTTCACCAGGCGGGATGTTATAGGTTTACACAGAATATGCCACAAAAACGTCATACAGAGTCACTATTTACTATTCCGGTAGACTTTCACCTAAATTCATGTATCGTGATCAGCCAATTTGATTTACATATTCTGAAAGCTACACCATGAATATTCAAACAGACATATCATGTCATGGGTCTTAATGCATGTATCATGTTCTACCAACCCAGTCTTCATCTTACAAGAGGCTACACCATGAAAGTTTCCAAATCATACCAAACTGCCATGGGATTCTACATCATGGTCTTACACTCAATTTTAATCTATGATATACGAATCTAGTTAGCAATACAATTGCCCTACTAAAGGTATCACAATAGAACATTAGCTCAACATTTACTTACCCAAATAATCAGTTTCTTACAAATTCATATGCCTCATATACCAGACTTTTATATGCATGCTTATCAAACATTATTCTTTTAATAGAACTTTATGCATATTATTACAGAACATCTCCCATCTTTACTATACCATACCTTTACCTTCTTCCGTAGACATCATCATCCCATCTATGAATGTGTGTATATATACTTTTTATTTAAACAGTTCATTTAAAGGAGTCAGGGTAGAGACTCACCTTAACTCACCAACTGTAGTTCTAAGCTCCAAACTCAGACATCTCTTTCGAACCAGTTGTAACAATTGCTTGCAAATATAAATTTACTATTACAACTCTTATACATACAATTTAATTATCATTTTGATTGTTGACAACCTCATGCAAAACTTATACTTAAAGGTTTATTGTTCATACAACTATTACAGTCTTACACTCTCAAAACTTAACATGTATAGCTGAAACACTTACCCAAAAATGGAATAATCACTAATTAAACCCATAATCGTAGTTTCCAACTTTATGAGAAAGAGATACATTTATACTTTTTTTTAGAAAGAATTAGAAAGTAGTATTTCTTTTAATAAAGAAGAAAAACCTCCTTTAGAACCTTTCTCACACATATAAATATGACCCACTTACTTAGTGGAACTTTACAAGTGTCACATTTCAGAATTTTCCTTCTTAATGGTTTACAGTTTTCGAAGGAAACATAAATAAGTACATTGCATTCACAATTATCAAGCTATGCTATCCAGTTGATTTTTAACTAGATTATCTATAATCTAACTAGCACAGTACTCCAGGCAAACAAGACGTATTACACCTTTGGCGCTAACTCATACCATACTTACCCTTCATCGCTTAACACAGATTTCTCTTTAATATAATAGAACAGCATGAAACAAAATCATTACCTACATATGTGGCGATTACTATACGCCACAATAAGAAATTGGACGGATTACACTTCGCCAGATAGACTATTTTACTACTATATGCCAAAACCCTAGACCCGCCAGACCTAGGGTGTTACATTTAGCACTTCATCTTGTAGTTCACTTCATCGCTAGACAGCTCGCACTTTGATTGTTTGCAGTATGCTTGCATTTAGACAATTTGCCAATATGCTTAGAAAATTCGACAAACTTGTCGTGTAAGAACTCTTTGCATGATAGTTCGCATACTGACAATCCTCCAGCCTTCTCTTGCTTAGATAATTCACTGAATGACTTATGCTTGGACTGTCCACCATGTGACTTCGAGCTTGAACTGTCCACCATATGTACTCGCCATCGCATGGTTGGCTATCTCACAACAAATATATCCAAACATTCTTTGTGTCATTTTTTTGTCTATAATACGTCAAGTTTTCTATTTTATAAGTATGATTATAATAAGTGGGCGATAATTCTTTTTAGCCTAAATGATGAGTATTAAATTTACCTTAGTATTTACTAAGATTTTTACACTTTCACCTCAAAGATGAAGAGTTGAGAAGAACATAATAAACTTAAAGAATACAAACTTAGATGAAAAAGACATTGTAAATATAAAGAAATTAAGATCTTTACAAAGTGAAGAAGAAAATGTATAATAAATACAAAAGAAAAATGATATTGATCTCAACTTCAAGATGTCTTACATTCGAAAACTAAAGATTATTTATAGAGGTTTAGGAGAAGCTAAATGAAAATAAAAGATACCGATAGTAATCAATAACTAGGGTCATTTGTGTCATTTTCTCAATCATTTTGATCACTTTTTACTAAGATAATGGCTACAATTGAGAAAGTGTTAATCAAATATTTGTTTCTTGTACATTCATTATAGAAATTTCAACTTCAAACTCCAAGTATTTTAAGAGATATAGTCAAAATATGATAAATATGTTTTAAAACTATCCATCAATGTAAAACTCATGTAGTCCTTTTTATTTATGTATTTTTCTTGACACATTTTGACATTGATGATATTTGGATAGTGCTTCAAATTTCATTTTGGGCGTAAATTCCCTTTTTGACTATATAAAGTACGTCCAAAATGAAATTTCAGAACCCGAGATCTAATCGAAACAATAAATAATATTCAAGTAAGAAGTTCTAAATGGGCCCGCATTACAAATTATGATCTTTTAGTATTGTATTATCACTCATAGTCTTAGATCAACTTTAGGCATATGACATTTAATTCCATGGATCACGCATTGGAATCTCCTTCCTAAATATTATACAAAATATCTTATTAAAATTAAATGTGTGAAAAATACTAAAATATTTTTAAAACCATTGAAATGCAAAATATGTACTATACAATCCTAAAATGTAATAATATCAACTAAAATAAATCAAAGCATATATAAAAACAATTAAAGAGACTAAAAAATTGTAAGCAACTAAAATGAAAGTTTTAATTTATCTCTAAAATAATAAAATTATAAATTAATTTATTGTAAAATTATACTTTAATTCTTTTAAATATGAAAAATTATATTCAAATCTTTTAAAAATTTTATAATTTAATTCCCAATTAGGGGTGTGCATAATTCGGTTAAAACCGAAAAATTGATTAACCAATCGAATTGATTAGCGGTCGGTTAACCTAATTTTTCGATCGGGGTCGGGTAATTTTTTTTTTTTTGGTAACAGTTAATTCGGTTCAAACCGTCGGTTAACCGAATATTGCAGGTAAGCTTTAAAAAAATTTGGACCCTTATTACCATGGGCCTCAACCAGTCAAATTAAATTTGGCCCAATTTATTTTCTCCTCTAAGAACCAAACTTTTTTCAAAGACTCAAGACACTACCACAAAGAAGTGACCACCGACTTTCACAATTTCACTAACACCCTAAATCCCTAATATTCTCAATCTCAGTTGAATCGAGAAAACCCACCATTTTCACACCTTTTGCTGTCCATTTCTCTTCCACCACACCAACACCTGCACCTGTGTTTGTTGTCTTCTAATTTTACACCATGTTGCTGTCCATTTCTCCTCATCGCTTGACATTTGTGCTTTCACTTACTTTTATGGGTTTTTCTTTTTATTTCGGTTTTGCTTACTTTTATGTTAGTAATAATGTCTTCTTACTTTTGTGCTTTTCTTTCATTATTATTTTCAAAAAATGTTGATTTTCTCTGTTGATTTCCTTGAAGGCTTGAACTCCAAAAGCTTGTTGATAACTATCTTATAACTATCTCTCACCGACAAAATAAAATGTTGCCTTACTTTATTTATTAACTATTATTTTAAGTTAATGTTTTCATTGTTAAATATTTATTAGTTGAAAAACTATGTCGTTGTATACTATTGTCTTAATTTTTCATTGTATACTATTGTCTTAATTTTTTCATTGTATGCTATTGTCTTAATTTTTTCTTTCATCTTTATAGTTAACCTTTGTCGTTGTTTAATTACTTTTTTATTTGTAATTAATGATAATTTTATATTGCATTAATTAAATAACAAAATCCTATATTGTTAATTAAATAATTAAATAATTAAATGCGAACATTTGAATCTTAAAATATTTAAAATTAAAATTGTTATTATTTATGATTCAGTTGTATATGTTATTATTAAGAAATAATAAACATCTTAATTATCAAATGAATATCGTGTTCATTGTCATTACATAAATTGAACATAAATTGAAATATCATATAAGATTATCAAATTGAACCGTTCAAACTAAATACTTTAATTCATCAGTATAAGATTATTTTTCATATAAGATTATTTTTCATACCTTAATTCAATTTCATTCAATTATCAAATTGAATCTTACATGAACCGCTTCACATTGATGATCATTTTTCTTTACGGCAAAACAACAATAATTTTATTGCTAACTACAATTTTCTCCACCCAATGATGCAAAAGCATATTTATTTAATTAGTCTGACTTTGCTTGGGCTTTATCAAGTAATTTAATTGATTAAGTTGAATACCGAAGGGTGCAGTGCATGTGTTCCATAATGATCAACTAATTTAATTGATTAAGTTGATTAAGTTCCATATTGCATCAATTTAATTAAGTTTCTGAATTTTGTAAATAATATTGTCCTTAACCCCAAGTTTGTCGTATTTTTTTAATTTATTATATACTTTTTTTCTTGCAGAATGTCAACCGAACCAACATCTATTGGGGTAGTGTTACACCTCCTACTTGATAGATTCTAAAATTCGGAGTTGGAGCTTCAATCCAAACAAAGGGACTACCGGAAAAGAAAAGCCCTCCTCAAAGGTCGAAGTTTGGTCTCACTTCACTAAATTTATTAATAGTGAGGGTGTAAGTAAGGCTAAATGTAATTATTGTGAAAAGGAATTTTGTTGTGATATGAAAAAAAATGGTACGGGGTCATTGAAATATCATATTGGTTCATGTAAGAAAAATCCTAGTAATGTTGTTGACACTAGTCAAGGACAACTAGTTTTACCTAGAAAGGGAGTTGAAGGGGGGGAAGGGAATCTTTCAACTTGGAGATTTGATCAAGAAGCATGTAGGAAAGGATTAGCACAAATGATTCTGATTGATGAATTACCTTTCAAGTTTGTTGAAAGTGAAGGTTTTAAGAAATTTATGTTTGTGGCATGTCCTAGGTTTCATATTCCTTCACGAACTACTATGACTAGGGATGCTTATCAATTGTATCTAGATGAAAGGGTCAAGATAAAACAACTTTTGAGAAGTTCTTGTTCTAGAGTTTGCTTAACTACTGACACATGGACATCTTTGCAAAGAGTTAATTATTTGTGTATCACTGCTCACTTTATTGATAACGATTGGAAATTGAATAAAAAGATTTTAAACTTTTGTCCAATTTCTAGTCATAAGGGTGAGTCCATTGGGATGGTAATTGAGAAATGCTTGTTGAATTGGGGGATTGATAAGTTGTTTACTGTTACTGTTGATAATGCAAGTTCAAATGATGTTGCTATTGGTTATTTGAGAAAGAAATTTACCCCTCGAGGGGGTTTAGTTCAAAATGGTAAATATCTTCATATGAGATGCATGGCACACATTGTGAATTTGATTGTTGTTGAAGGCTTAAAGGAAATGAATAAATCTGTTGAACGTGTTAGGGGTTTGTTAGATATGTGAGACAATCTCCAGCTAGATTACAAAAGTTTAAGGAGTTTGTTGTGGTGGAAAAGATAGAGTGCAAGAAGATGTTGTGTCTTGATGTTTGTACTAGGTGGAACTCGACCTACTTAATGTTAGACACTGCTCAGAACTTTGAGAGAGCTTTTGAGAGATTTGAGGAGCAAGATACAAATTTTAAATTTGAACTTGAAAGGGAGAGGGTTGGCCTAGTGTGGATGATTGGGATAATGTTAGAAACTTGAGGGATTTCTTGGAACACTTTTATGAAGTCACTTTGCGTATATATGGCACTTCATATGTCACGTCCAATAATTTTTTTGATGAGCTTTCTGAAATTGATATTCTTTTACGAGATGCTCAGTTAAATAGTAATATTGATTTCAATGTTATGGCCATCAAGATGAAAGAGAAGTATGATAAGTATTGGGGTGATATTGATAAGATGAATTTGCTTATGTTTGTTGCTTGTGTTTTAGATCCTAGACAAAAACTAAAGTATCTTGAATTTACACTTAGTGAAATGTCTAGTTCTGAAAAAGCTTGTGAAATGATGCAAAAGTTGAAGGAATCTTTGTATGAATTGTTTGATGAGTATAAGCCTCCACTTCATGGTACTTGTAGCCAATCGAGTGTGTCAACACATGTTTCTATTGGTGAACCACAACAAAAAATGAAAAGGTGAATGCAAGCTTTGTATAAAAAGCGTGAGTTGGAAATTTGTGGTGAGGATAAAACATCTGAGTTGGATAAATATCTAGTGAGGCTAATGAAGAATTTGTTGAAGATTTTGATATTTTATTGTGGTGGAAAGTGAATGTTTCTAGATTTCCCACTCTTTCAAAAATTGCGAGATGTGTTAGCTATACCGGTTTCTACTGTTGCTTGAGTTTGCATTTAGTCTGGGAGGACGTGTGCTTGATCAATATAGGAGTTCTTTAACTCCTAAAATTGTACAAGCTCTTGTGTGTACTCAAGATTGGATTCAAGATCATCATCACAAGAAGACATAAAAAGATTGAAGAACAAATCCAAGAGCTTGACAAGATTGAAAATGGTATGTTTATTGTTTTATTTTAATAGTTTCAATTTTTTACCATATCACTCTTACTTATTTAATTGATTCAATGTTTAGACATTTCTTGGAATGCATTAGAGCCTACCCTAGATTCATGAGCTGTGAGTTGAAGGGTATGCTTACTACTATCTTATTCTTGTTAATTTATAATCTATTCGTTTGTTTATATTATTTGAGTTTTTTTAAATGCGTATATTTCTATTATATGCTAAATTTTTGCTCATGTTTTTTTTAGGTTTAATGCAAATGGAGATATTTTGGAGAGATGAAATGGATATATTTTGGAAAGATGAAATGGATATAAAAGGAGAATGTTAAAAACATACATTTCAATTATGTGTTAATTCAAGACTTATGTAATATTTTTAATTATGTAGTGATTCAAAGACTTATGTAATATTTTTAATTATGTAGTGATTCAAATATTTATGTAATGTTTTTAATTATGTAGTGATTTAATTCGGGTAATTCGGGTAATTTGGGTAATTTTCGGGTAATTTGGGTAATTTTTGGGTAATTCGGGTAATATTCGGGTAATTCGGGTAAGTCGGGTAAGTCGGGTAATTTTTAACCAAAAATGATCAACACATATTTTTCGGTTAACCGACCTTATTAACTGAAAAAAATTTCGGTTCGGTTAATTTTTTTTTAAAAAATTCGGTTCGGTTAACGGTTAAAAAATTTGAGAGGTCGGTTAATTCGGTTTCAAGAATTTCGGGTCGGTTAACCGGTCGGTTAGCCGACTGAACACCCCTATTCCCAATCTCGTAAAAGAATTTTTGAACTTCACACATGAGAGGCTAACCTACCTGCAACCTGCCCTGCTTTGAATTTCAGTTGGCGGGCTCGAGACAAAGCCCTGGCCTGAATTTGTTGCGGCTGGCTGTATTAATGTGATTTTCTCTTTCAAATCAGCATTTATTTTGTTCTACACCAGATAATTAATTGAAAATGTGTCATTATTATTTTTGTAGTGAAATTTAATCAAACAATTAGAAGGCGCAATTTGAGCTTTGATTTTGTCATATGAATAGCGGTAGATTATTATCAAAATTCATATTAATATTAAATGCAATTACCATATAATAAAACAAATGGTTAAATATATAGTTATGAACAGCTTGAGACCAACAATGGGCTTTCCAAAGACCCAAAAAACCCATCCCAAAGTCATATATAAAAATCAATAGATATAGTAAATAATTCTCGTTTTCTACCCACAAAGTCTAACCATCTAGAACTTCATGAATCAGTCATATGGTAATTTGGTAGCACATGTTTGTTGTTATTTCTTATAAATATTATAATTGATTTACTAATTCAATCTAAACAACATAATTTATTTGCCGTCACATATTATAATAGTACAATCCTGTTCACATTTTATTATTAAAACTTAAAAGATTAGAAAACCAGTTTCGTCCCTCAATTTTGATAGACTAAATTTGTTTCTTTAAAAAGTCGGTGCAATTTAATCATTGTTAAATTTAAAATGAGCAAATAAGGATAATCATTCACAATGTTAATGTTAGTGATCAATTGTACATGTTTATTTATTGGTATAAACATATTTAACCTTCAAAATTTATGTAGTATATGTGAATTTAGTCTTAGTTTAATAAATTTATCTTATAGCATTTGCACATTATATCAATATTTACAGAAGATATAAATATTAAGGACTAATTTTTTTATTATATCAATAAATGTTATGTATAATTGACAAAAATATTAACACTTTTATTAATTGTTTCAAGTTGTTGATTTTTGAAATTAATAAGAAATAAATTTGTTAAAGAAGTTAAGTGAGTAGGCAATAAGCTGCCAACATCCCTTCATACGTTAATATTTCATTTGTCTAGAAATGTCAAAATTTTTAGTTTTGGGTTTCTTTCAAGAGTTTGTTCCCAATTTGTTTGGATTTTTTCTCCAAGACACCCAAAAGTTAGGTAATCTATGATGCAATTGCGGGGTGAATTTGTGTCCCATTGACTGTTGTTAAAATCATAAACTTAGACGTAAAGTCACGAATGATGGCATTCATGATGTAAAAAAAGAGGATTAATATGTGCCCACGTCAACTTCAGACAATTGTGGGTCACCGCTCAGGCTTATATAACCCAACCACACGTACCTGAAATATAGATAAACAATTGGAACCAAAATAAATATAGATAGATACAAAGCCCTCTCCCCCATGTGATTAAAGAATCAAATAGAAAAAGAAGCTATATTCCGTGACCGAGTTTAGAAAATCTGATATGCAATTTGGTATTAAAAGGCGGCGATTTGGTCAATAAACTCTACTTACTGCCCCCAGCTGTCTCTTTGGCTCTTCTCATCTCAACCTTTCTATATTTGAAGCCCCGTCAATCTGCTACTGCTCGTTAATCTTAACGAAAATATGGAAGTGGTGATACCAAGTTCGCCGATTATGGATTTTAATTTCAACAGTGCTCGATCATCTCCTCGGTCGACTGCTCCTTCTACGCCTCGCCGATTTGGTGAATGTTTCTTTAGTGCACCCACGAGTCCCACCCGGTTGTCTGAGTTTTATCGCGAATTCGATAGATTCTCGTTGTTGAACGATAGGGAAAGCAGTGGTTCGGCGGTTCCTTTTGATTGGGAAGTAAAACCCGGTACAACCAAGTCCCCATTTTCAACCGGAGATGATTTCGCTTTTGATTTTACTGAGGACTTGGAGAAAACATTTCTCTCGGCTGAAGAACTCTTTGATGGGGGTAAAATCAAGCCATTGAAGTCACCACCTGGGTTAAAGGTTTACGACTATAACCAGAAAAGCCCGCTTTTGTCGTCGCCAAGATCGCCATTTTCCCAAGGCAAAAAGATCATCCGTGACGCATTTTCACCAAGAAAGCAAAAGGATCGAAACCCTTTGGTAACTGCTGTTGAAACCAGTCAAAATAATAAAGAACATGGAAGAGGTAGAGAAAGGGTTCAAGATTTGAAGTTAAGGAATTCAAGCCGCCGAGCAACAAGATCGCTCTCTCCTTACAGAGTCTCAGACAAAGATTATCCATGGGAAGTTGATGATGAAGGAAAAGAAGAGAGGAAACAGCAGCAACGTGAACCCACCACCACAAAGCAACCATCATTGAACTCAAAGCCATCCAGAAAATGGAGATTGAGAGATTTCCTGTTGTTCAGAAGCGCATCGGAGGGACGTGCAAGTGGTAAAGATCCACTCAGGAAGTATTATTCATCGAGCTTTTCCAAGAAACCAGAAGAGAACAAGAATTCAAGTTTGCGATCGAGGGAAAGCTCTGGTTCAGTAGGATCTAGAAGAAAAATATCGGCTCACGAGCTACATTACACAACAAACAAAGCAGCATCTGAGAACATGAAGAAGAAAACTTTCCTGCCATACAAACAAGGAATTTTGGGAAGACTATCCTTCAGTCCTCTTTCCAATGGGTTCGGAAAATAATCAGTCATCATATCTCATAATTAAGTTGTTTCATTTTTTTTGTTGTTGTTGTAAAGATTATTCGCTTGGTTCTTCCTATAGAAATGTATAATTCGTAGTACGACTGAAATAAATGAGAATCTGTTTGATGCATGCTACTCATAGTGTTGAGACCTCGCCTGTAAAATTATGGTGTTCATATCACATAAAATAATTAGAGTTTCAGTTCGCATCTGTATTTATTAAAAACCTATATACTCATATACTACTATTATCTAATATTAAATTAATTAAATTAATTAAATACAAAAATTTAATTTTAGACATAATAATTTATTTGATCCTTTAATTTTAAAAATTATTTTAACTTTTATTTTTTTCTCTTTTAACCCTTAAATTTAGATTTTTTATCAAACCACTTAAAAATAGATAAAATGTTAACATTTTCTAACTTTACTAACACACAATATAGTGGAAAGACATGTCTATATTTAATTAATTTTAAAATTTTAAAATATAAAAATTACTTTTTATAATTTATATTTTAATAATTTTAATGAATTTTAAATTTTAAAATATTTTTTAATTTTAAAATTTAAAATTAATTAAATATTTATGTGTCACATCAACAAAATTTAAAAATATTTTTCATTAATTTTAGGTTGATTTGATAAAGAAAATTTAAATTTTTTTTAAAATTAAATAAATAATTAAAATATTTTTTAAGTTGAAAGGTATAAGTTAGAATTGTGTCAACATTTTTTACATGTTTTGCTGATGATTCATATTTCACGTGTAATTTAGGTAAAGCGTGGATGAAGGATGGCACTCTTATTAGCTCTTAAATTTTATCCATCTTGAAAAAATAATAAGGAACCCCAATGAAGATTTTAGAAATAATAATAATATATATAGAGAGATCTTATCCCGTAGCTCTTTCTTTGGTATGATACGGTTAACCAAGATTAGCCCCAACTTCCAAGAAATTATTATATCATTATCATATCAAATTGTAAATAATAAAATATTGGAAACCCTGAATTCGTAATCTCTTCTACTTTATTATATTTAAGTACAAATTACAAGTTTATTCTAGAACATATTTTTTTAATTGAAATTATACCTACTTCTTTCACCATAAATCATTTTTTACTTTGATTTATCTCTTAATTATCTATTAAAATAAAATAAATTAAAGACTTAAGTAGGGGCATCAGTAGGGCGTGTTTCGCGGGATCCCGCTCCACTTCGCACCCAATTGAGTGGGATGGGTACAAGTTTTGCGAGTGGTGGAGTAGGGATGGGGACAAAAATTAGACCTACTGTGAGTGGTGGGGTAGGCGTGGGTATGACCTTGTATTTGTCTCGTCCCATCCCTGCCTGCCTCGTATATTTAAAAAATAAACATTTATAAAAAAAATTAATTTTGATAATAGTACTCAATTCACGTTCACTATTTTTTTTTAAAGAGAGCACTTCATAGTTTCTCACCCAATTTTAACACACCTCACTCCTTCAATTTCTCACTTTCTTTGTTTTACATGAAAACCCTAAAATTACTTACCATCGCTCCACGCCTCAACTTGCAAACTTGAAGCTCCTGCTTCATCATCTCCTTTATCTCTTACGGTCCTATTCTCCTCCCATTCTCTCTCTCTCTTTGTGGGATTCATCTCTAGCAGATCTATCCAGTATGTTTTCTACAGTAATTGAATGTTAGTCGTTGAGTTTTTTTTTTGTTCTTATTTTGTTCAATTGCAATATTGTTTTGTACTTGTTTTGTTTTGTTCAATTGAAGGATTTTTTGTTTTGACTACTTGCAACTTTATAGAAATTAAAAAATTAACTTCACGCCGCAAACTCCTATTCTCCTCCAACTTTCTCTCTCACACTTTCTTTGCAAGAATCATCATAATCTGGTATGCTTTCTTTAGTAATTAAATGTTAGTTGTTCAGTTTTACTGATTTTCTATTCTTATTTTATTAAATTACAATCTCGTTTTCATAGGTTACCAACAAAATTTACAAGCTATATTTAATTCTACCCAGAACATGAAAAGCTAGTGTTGTAACAAAACCAGAGCCTTTGATGAGTTCAAAACATGAAACTTTGTCAGCAATATAGAAAAAGTTACTCATTATCCATACTCCAATTAATAATAGCAAACGAGTTTACAGCTTATAAGTGGTTTTGTCAAGTAATGAGTATATAGAAAAAAGAAAAAGGAATGAGTTATTACATTAGTTTTTTTGTTTGTTATTTTATATATTTTTCGATATGAGTCATTACATTAGTTTTGAATTGTTGTGTGGATTGATTACATTAAATTTTTTGTTTTGTTCAATTGGTGATGTTTTGTTCATGTTTTATTTGATGTCAAATAAAAACGTTGGTTTATTAGATAAACAAAATCAGACTTCTAACCAGATTTATTTTATCTGGTTATTTCTCACCAAAAAAGTTCTCGCCAAATATATAAATATTAGTGGAAGAAAAAAATTAGATATCGTTTTTGGCTTTTGGGTAATTTGGTTTCCATTAAATTTGAAGTAGAATATTAACTAGAATAAGTGAATATGTGCTCTATTTAATGACCTTGAACTTGAGAATACAACACTTATGCTAGAATGAATACTAAGCCTTTTGTTGCTAGCACTTTAGTTTAGTTGACAATATACTATTATGGCTTTGCAAATGTTTCAAGGAAATGTTCGGTCCAGATGCTAATGCTCCCACCCCCTCAAAACCATCGACTTCGACAAGTTGTACTTCGATTTCATTGGATGATGACAAAAGCCTAGTAGATAGTGGTTCAAAGGATCCTTCTATTCTACCTTTAACTAGTAGACATACATTATCAGTTTGGATTGATTTCATAAGAAAGTGAGTTGGTGATGCCATAAAAGCCGAGTGCAACCATTCTTCTAAGCTTTTTGCTAGTGGAAGAAGGGCTGGAACAACCTACTTGAAAGATCATCTAAAAATTTGTCCAAAAAGAATATGTCAAGATATATGACAAACTAAATTGTTTGGTGTAAAGGTTAATCCTACTGATAAAAGTGACACATTGACCTTGGCACCATATGAGTTCCACTAAGAGGATGGAAGAAAAGACTTGGTAGAAATGATAATTTTGCATGAGTACCCCATTAGCATGGTTTAGCATTATGGTTTTAGAAAGTATTCTAAGACACTTCAATCGGGGTTCTACCGAGTCGCAATACAACTAAGAAAGAAATCATGCAAAGATATATTTATGAAAATGAGAATATACATACATTGTTGAGAAAAGAAAAGAGTCAGATTGCCTTAACCACTGACATGTGGAGTGCAAATAACAAAGAAAATGCTATATGGCTGTCACTACACATTTTATTAATAATGCTTGGAGACTACAAAGTCGAATCATAAAGTATTGCATTCTTTTTAAATCTTTTAGGGATGGATATTTTTTAGCTGGTTTAGTAACCTTTTTATTCATTGCAGATGGTAGGTTTCTTATGTCCCAACCCCCACACAGCTGAGATACTTGTTGACACTTTGAAAGAATGCATCCAATCTTGGAATCTTGATATTAGATTGTTTGCTATCATTGTGGACAATTGTACGACTAATGATGCAATGATAGATATTTTAGGTGAAGAGTTTATTTATGGTTCCATTCTTTTGCATGGTCAATTTTTTTTATATACGTTGTTGTGCTCATATATTAAATCTAATTGTTCAATATGGGTTAAGTGTTGTTGTAGCTGATGGTGTCCAAAGAATTAGGGATAGTGTTGTGTTTTGGACTACTTCTGATAAAAGGATCCAAAAGTTTGAACAAGTAGCTAGGCAATTAGTTCCTGAATACAAAAAAAAAAATTGACACTTGATTACAAGACTTGGTGGAATTTTACTTTTGAAATGCTTACAGTTACTATAAAATATAAGGAAGTGTTCGTTGTTTTAAGTAGCCAAGATAATTTTTATAAGAATCCACCAAACAGTGAAGATTGGGAAAAAGTAGAGAAAATATGTGAAAAATTGAAAGTGTTTAGTACTACCACCCTTGACTTCTGTGCTTCAAGATTTCCTACTACCAATATTTGTTTTCCCAAAATTTGTACCTTAAACTTGCTATATCTAATTGGCTTTCGTCTCCTTATGATTATATAAGGAAAATGGCACAAGCAATGCTAAAAAAATGCAAGTAGTGGATTGGTGTTAGTGGTCTAATGGGTATGGTGATACTTGATCCAGGATACAAAATGATCTTTATTCGCTTTTATTTTTTTTAAAAATATTTGATTATAATGAAGCTAAGAGGGAGGTTAGTAGAATTAGTACTTTTCTTCACCAGTTGGTGGATGAATATGGGTCTAAGAATGGTAGGGTTCAAGCTACTAGTTCTCGAGCACCTAGTGATATTGGTAACATTAGAGGAGATGCGTTTATGCAAGAATTTGCACAATTTATGGAGTAAGATAATAGTTAGAGTTATGAAAAATTAGATTTGAAAAAAATACTTGGAAGTTTCTAATGTACCACTTTGTGATGATTTTGATATCCTCACCTGGTGGAAGACAAATGGAAGCACATATCCCATTCTTCAACAAATAGCTAGGGATATTTTAAGCATTCCTATTTCTACAGTCCCTTCGGAGTTTGCTTTCAGTACTAGTGGTCGAGTACTTGATTCTTATCATAGTCAACTTCTACCAGAAACTGTCGAGGCTTTGATGTGTGCTCAAAATTGGATTTGGGTTGATTTTAAAGGTAGTTTATGATATTTTTTAAAATTTATTTATAAAATAGTATCATGTAATTTTTTTATATTGAATTTGTAACACCTCTAACCCGTCTCTGTTGTCGGATTACGGTTACAAAGTGTTACCATACAAAACAGAACATTCAGCATCAAAATATAAATAATTATGCAATTCATGAACTATCATTGAATAACTAAATTTAATTCAAGCAATAAAACACTTACGAGCTTTAAATTGAGCTTACGGGGCCCTAAATACAGTTTGAGAACATTCTGTGATCAATTTGGAATAAAACAAAAAATTTTGGAAAAACTTGAAAATTTTGAAAACAAGGGTCACACGGCCGTGTGACATAACCCTGCTGTGTGGAAAATCGAAGTCTGGACACATGGCCGTGTACCAGCTCGTGTGTCCTCTCGTGTAGGTATTCGAAATAGGGTTCAACAATCGTGTCGCAAGCCTTGTGCCAACCATGTGTGCATTTGATGTTGGGTTACACGACTATGTTGTAGGCTATGTGCCAGACTATGTGAAACCTGCTCCTAAAACAATAATGGCACACGACCATGTGAGGTGACCATGTGTGGCACACGACCGTATGACAGCCCATGTCCCAGGCCGTGTGCAACATAAGTTGCCTCTAAATCAAGCCATTTCAATCCCAATTCTTGCACACTAAGACACACCATTTCCAAAAACATTCAAATGACCAAAACACACTTTAAGCACACTTGAAACATACCAATTCCATCAACCTATAAGACTAACCAATATACCAACAAAAGGTACCACAACCACAAATCAAACATGATCCTATTCAACATTACAAGTTTATTCAATAAACTTAAATCAAACTTACCAACAACCATTTCAAAAATATACCATTCAACCATGACTTACCTAATATAAGATAGAACATGCACAAGTTCAAATTTCACCTATTTACATAACATCAAAGGAACCAAGATTACATATAAGCCCTATACATGTCGTTTATAACCATTAATTGAAATAACCAAAAACTACCAAAATGGTCGGCAGATAGTGTGAGAGAGCTCCGACAAGATTCCAATCAACCGAGCTTCTGATGATCTACAAAACAATAAAAAATAATTATATAAGCAACTAGTGCTCAGTAAGCGTATAAAGGAAACTTAAGCTTATCGAACATTTTAAGTTAAACAACCAAACATAATTTCATTATGTCATAAGCCAACTTTCCTTTCTTATACACACCACCTCATAAAGTTAGTTGGTGTAACATTGCATATATAAATCCAATCAAAGCATGGCATAAAAACATATCTAACATTTCACTTTCATAATTCATCACTCATACATATTTACTAAACCATATTTTCCTTTCAATTACACATTTCATAACAATCCATATCATTACTCAAAATTCATGGTTCATTTCATGTAATCACATACCTTTTAAAGCTTTATATACCTGTTGAACCAAATAGAATATCATCAGATACTCGGGAAATTCTCAAGCAAAGTATGTCTGTACATGTAACTGTAACCGTCTCTATAATGCTCACACTAGCTGTGAAATGGGCCTACTCACACAAGCTATGGGTTGAGATGTTAGCTATACAGTGCTACTCACACGAGCTGTGGAGAATCTGCAACAAATGTAGGACCTCAGCCATCGATAGGACATCTAGGACCAGCACTCGAAACCGTATAATCCTTACTGACATGTCATTTCTATCCTAAGAATTCTCGAGGTTCAAACGGGACATATTCCATGTAGAGTTCTTTAACTTCTTTTCAACACACCATTTCATATATAAAAATCCATAAATTTCCACATTTTTCATCAATATGCATCAATTGAATAAACTTTACGATTTACTCCAAATTACTAGTTAACAATTTATATTCAATTAGAAGTTAAATAAATCATAACCTTAAATAATCATTCACTCAAAATATAAATTAACCAGTTCACCATTATACAAACTTACCTCGACAAAAACTGTTGTAAAAACGAAGTAGACGACTAATCTGACACTTTAGCTTTTCCTCGGTTTAGATTCATTTGGTTCGTTTCTTGATCTAAATAATAATTTTTATTCAATTAAATCATTCAAATAACTTAATATAATTAATACAACTTATAGCCCTTATCAATGGAAATTTTACAAAATTACACCCAATGTTTTATCTTTTACGTAATTTAGTCCCTAAACTCGAAACTTGCAATTTAATCAATTTTAATTAAAATTCATACTAGCTGATTTTCCCCTAGCCTTATAAAAGCCCATATTTTTCCTCGTTTCACACAATTTACATTGAATTTTACTATTTATTCAAACAAATCTTTAAACAAAAATCATCCAAAATCACTTAACAAAATAAGTTTATCTATCAACCAAACTTTATATTCTATCAACCAAATTTAAAACACATTCAAACTCATTCATGAAAAGTCCCTAAAAATTTAAGAATTTTACAAATTGACCCCTAGACTAGCTAGATTAAGCTAATACGAGCTCAAAAATAGAAAAATCACTAAAAATGAACAAAAACTTAAATACCATGCATTAATTTAAAGCTTGGCCGAATGTTAGGTTTCTATTTCCATGGAGAATTGGTTGGCTAGAGAATGCGGAATATGACAACTATCTTCATCTTTTGTTTAAGTTAATTTATTACCTAATTACCATTTTACCCTTATGTTAATAACTTATAAAATAATAAAATCATGCCCATAATTTTCCACTATAATGTATATGATACAATTACCTTCTAAGTCCATTATTTTAAAATTTCATAGCCGTTTGATCCTTTTAACTAATAAAAATAAATTTTTGTAACTTCTACAATTTAGTCCTTTTACTTAATTAACTATTTAAGCGTTAAAATTTCTTAATCAAATTTTAATATACCTATACAATCATTCGTAAATATTTAATAAAATATTTATGAGCTCGATTTATAAAAACAAGGGTCCCAATACCTCATTTCTAAAACCAGTTGACTTTATAAACATACCACTTAAACCTAATTATCCGTTCAATTAATAAAAATCATTAAACCAAATTTCAATACAATATTATATTTGAATCGTAAATATTAAATAATAATATTTACGGACTCACTCGTTGAATTTGTGGCCCCAAAACCACCATTTTCGATACCACTGAAAAACGAGCTGTTACAAAATTTATTTGTAAAATAGAAGTGCAAGTTACTTGGCGGGGATGGGTGCGAGGGAGCACCCCCGCAGCCGCCTTGCCCAATTGACATCCATAGACTTAATGGTGTAAAAAGTCCTTAAACTTTTTCAAAAAAAAAAGCAATTAAGCTCCTGCTTTTTTTTGCACTCAATTGGGTACTTAAACTTTCAAAATTCATCAAAAAGGCCCTCAAACTTTAAAAAAAATTAAGCCCCTGATTTTTTTTTTTTTGCACTCAATTAAGTACTTAAACTGTTAAATGCATCAAAAAAGGTCTTTTAACCATTAACTTTAACAGTTGACCATTAAATTTATCTACCCCTAATTTTTTTCCAGTTAAAGCCACCTCGTGTCACAACAAAAAAATTTATAAAAAATAAAAATCAATAAAAGTTATTAAAATATTAAATTCTAATAAAAATATAAAAATATATTTAAAAATTATAAAAAACTATAAAAATCATAAAAAAAACTATAAAAAGTTGTAAAATTTTATAAAAATCATAAAAAATCATAAAATGAATAAAAAAGGCCCTTTAACCATTAACTTTAAATGTTAACCGTTAAAGTTAACGAACCCCCAGTTTTTTTAGTTAAAACCATCATGTGTCGCAACAGAGAATGACATGTGGCGGAAAATGATAAGAAATAAAAATCAATAAAAGTTATAGAAAAATTATAAAATGCTTCTTTTAGTATGATAATTTTATAATTTTTTTTATGAATTTTATATTTCTTTACAATTTTTATAATTTTCTTACGACTTTATAAAATTTTATATTTCTATATATTTTATAATTTTTAACGATTTTATAAAATTTTACAATTTTATAAATTTTATAAATTTTAATATTTTATAGTTTTTATTAAAATTTAATAAATTTTTATAATTTTATTGATTTTAATATTTATTATTTTTTGGTGACACGCGATGGCTTTAATTAAAAAATTAAGGGTGGTTCAAGTATTCAATTAAGTGCAAAAAAAGCGGGAGTTTAATTATTATTTTTTTAAGTTTGAGGAATTTTTTATGTATTTTGAGAGTTCAAGTACCAAATTGAGTGAAAAAAGTGTTTAATTGCTTTTTACACCAGCCTAAATTAAAATATATTATGTTTTTTTTTTTTTTGCTCGAGAGATTAGATTTAATCACTTAATAAACTATAGTCAGCTAGATGTGTCACAAGTTATCAATGTTAGATGTCTTAATGCCAACTCACTACACGGCCTATTTTTTTTTCTAATATATGTCAATACATAGCTAAACCTTTGCCTAACGGAAAATAAAAAGGTTTAATTTCCCCTCTACCCTATAGTTTTAGAAGTTTTGAAATTTAATTCTTATACTTTCTAAAAATTTGAAATTTGTTATACCCCATAACTTGGATGTGTGTTAGTACACTCAAATACTAGAATCAACCTCTCTACATCTTGTTAGAGGTGAGCAAAATTCGATTCGAATAAAAAAAGTAAAAAAAAAGTTCGAATTTCGAATTATTCAAATCAAATTAATCAAGTTAATCAAATCAACTTGATCTTTTTTTTCAAATTTCAAGTTTGAATTGAGAATTTTTGAGTTTGAATAATTCGAATAAACTAAATATCAGACCCTTTTACTTTCATTTCCTCTCAAACCCCCTCTTAGAATTCAAACCCTTTTACTTTCTCCCAAAAACCCCTCCCCCAAAATTTTTTTTTCTTTTACCTTCCCCAAAACTTTTACTACCCCAAACCTCCCAAAACTTTGTTTTTCCTTTTGCTTTCCCCCAAAACTTTTACTTCCTCCTAAACTCTCAAAACTTTTTTTTTTCGAATTTATGTCTACTATTTATGTTATTGAATTAAATTTCATATTTTGTACTATTTATATTATTGAATTGTTTAATCATGTGGAATCTTTATCAATTTATGTTAAAATTGAATTATTGATGATAACATAAAATATTGATTAAATTTTTTGTTGGTATCAATTTCACATTTTTCTTTAAAATAAATTTTATTAAAAAATCACATTTTTCTATTTAATATAATTTTAATTTCAAAATACATGGTGACAAGAATTAAAAGATAATTGAAGCAATTAAGTAAGCAAATAAACTAACTTGTATATAAAAGTTTAATAAATAAATTATGAGGGGATGAAAGTTAATAACAAATTTGATGACGGTGGGCAAATTTCATGACGGTGGGTGACAATGGTTATAAGGACCCAAAGTCATTTTTTTTAATTTAACTCGAATAAATATATTCGATTTGATTTGATTCAAATTCTATCTCACTCGACTCGATTCGAGAAAATTTCAAATTGAGTTAAGATGATTAAATAAGATTCGTCAGTTCGATTAACTCGAAATTTTTTCATTCGATTTGATCGAACACTCACCCCTACCTCTCGTCACTTGGCCTCTCTTTGCTTGGACATCCTCCCAAGCCAAGCCAAGCCACTTGATCCCGCTTGAAGGTGGCCTTGTCCACCCACTCCTATGACAAGGCAACCCGCTTGTCAAGTAACCTCATCAGACACCTATTTTTTAGGTGCAAACACTTCTCAAGCATGAACACACCTCTAACGACAAGTGTACCCCACCAGAGAGTAACAACAACCTCATATTGCTTGGGACCATTATGCCCGCACCCCACGTGCACTGTTAGCATGTTTGCCATAACAACCTACCACGTCACACTATAGGACAAAAGGACCTCTCCTATATATACCTTCCTAACGAAGAAGAACAGATTGATCTTTTGAGCCCTTAAGTTACCTTGAGCAATTTCTTCCTGTTCCAGCAATCAACCTATCCTCTTATATATTTTTGGCTTTCCACCTCCCTAGGTGAATCAGCTTCCTTAACATCACCGCATACTCCTCTTTATCTTCTCCATATCTCCTCCCTTGTAGACAGTATCAATACAATTTAATCCCTTTACTTTCAGTTTCAAAATTTTAGTTTTGATTTAAAAATTAAAGTCCAATTGATAGTTTTATTATTTTGAATATTCGTTATTAATTTACTTTAATTTTTAAATCAAATATTTGAATATTAAAATGCTACATATTTGAATTTAATGAAAATTGATTAACAGTGTTATCAACTGGTTTTTAATTTTCAAATCAAACAAGTATGCGGACTAAATTAAATGAAAGGAAAATGGAGGGATTAAATTCAGAAGTCCCAAGGAATATAGGGATGGAAGGTATAAAGAAAAAGAGAGGTGCGAATGGGACGGGACCAGGAAGGAAACTAGGAAAGAAACAAAAAAGGCCAAAATAATTTATAGGGGGGAATTACCCATGACTTGCACGCCTCAAAAAAAGGCAGAAACAAACGATCTGTGTGTCGCCCTGGTACAACATTGAGGACAGACAATTGCATGATAATGGGTCTGAGTTTTAGAGGGACGGTGAGAAGTGGGGTCCTAAAGATGATGCATACAATATGAAAGCATTAAGCAAGCTTGAATTTCATCACATTTGTCGGTCGATCCATGGGGGTGGCTGGCAATGGTTGTTCATTTAGATGGTACATAAATAGCAGCAGGACCGGCATCTATTTATTAGAGTTTGACTTGAGAGTTGTAGCTGCTGTATCTGTATAGAGACATCTGTGTGGGCCTAAAAACACTAGAGAATCTACTAGATTAATGGCCACCTAAAAATATATCTGAATAATGCCTAAACACAAGCATAAAGTATTAGGATTTCTGTATGCCTAAACACTGGTTGTGTATTTATGTTGAACACTTCATTTTCCTTGCATCTTTAATTGGGCTTTGCTTTTCACATAATATAGACATGGGCCTCAAAAGTTGACTATCCATGAATCATTCCTTTGGATGTAATCCAAGAAACAACATGGAAGCATCAAAAGAGAGGACGGTTATTCAACTCCAAAAGCAAAGAACCAAATTAAAAGATTCCCAAAGATCGAAGCTGTCCTTTGTAAACCATCAAAGCCGTCTGAGCAGTAGTTTCACTTTCAAATATTTTTCTCTATCGGTAAATTTTCGTTCTCATTATTTGAATAAAATTAAGAACAATTTAAAAGTTCTCATTTTAAGTCACTAGATTATTAAAATTGATGTTATATGGTTTTCTTTGTTCACATGTTTACACCAATCAAAAGTTCTCTTTCCTCTTCTCCTCTACAATTTAATTTTTCTTTATGAAACAAATTTGGATGTAATGAATTTGCGAATCAAAATTTAAATAGTTTTTTTTTCTAATTTTTTACACTGACCGTTATTGACTTAAATCTAAGATATGTTTTTCTACTCGTCAATGAGTACTAATCCACTATACTGGTCGTTGAATCGTCGTTTGGAGCTCGTTGGTGGAACTTTTTTTTTTAAATTTAACATCTCAGTGACTTAAATAAAAAAAAACTTTTGAATAGTTCGATATTTTAAATAAAATTTTTTGAATAATGCAATGATCAAAACAAAAACTTACCTACAATTTAATAACTAAAATTTAGTTTACCTTAGACAATTTTTCACCTTTATTTAAATCAGAAACGAAAAGGGCATTTCTAACATTGATGAAGATTAACCCTACGTTATTAATTCAATTAGTTTATATGCTTTTAGAATAAGATATAAAATATTCCATTGAAATCAGGTCATTGTTATAAAATAGTGAGGTGGTTGGCATAAGAACATCTAAAAGCTTACAAAATAAGAATCTTTCAGTAAGTATAGAATTCTTTTCAACTTATGATTCTTTTTCACCGAATTTAAGAGTAATTATTTCATCAAATTTCTGAACGTTTTATATAATTATACTTCAATTCGGTGTCGTCAATGGCAACGGTGACACTAAAACAAAAGATATTTTTTTTTAAAAATTGGAAGTGATAACACCAATGGCAATGACATCACCTACGTTTACTGTTCAAAACAGATCACTTATATACATAAACAATCAAAATTTTAGGGTCATTTTTATAAAAAAAAAAGCTCCAACATTTTCACTTGGATGGCTACCTCATAATTAGGCCAACGTTAGCCCCCAACTTAAACATTATTAAGCAATTATTAAGTGCTAGTTTAGCATTGTATTTGAAAAATGATATGGAAAAGTGTTTTTGAGAAGTACTTTTAAAATGTTTAGTTTAAGATTTAAGTGTTTAGTATTGTTGTCAAAAGTAATTTTAGAAATAAAATGACAATTTTAGACATGGTATTAAAGTAACAAATATGCATTTAAATAATGTTCAAATTAGTTAATATTATGATATTTTAGCAATAATATAAAAAATTTATTATAACTTATTGTTAATATTTTAATATATGAAATATAAATTTTAAATATTTCTAAGTAATTAATATTAATTATTTATAAAATTTAATTAAAATATATAAACTATATTTTAATATTTAAATATAACCATTAAACATTTGTAATTAGATATTAACACGTTGTATTATTTTAAAGAAAATATTTTTATTTTTAATTAATGATTTTAACACATTTGTATTAT
This sequence comes from Gossypium raimondii, assembly GCF_025698545.1. Classification (NCBI taxonomy): domain Eukaryota; kingdom Viridiplantae; phylum Streptophyta; class Magnoliopsida; order Malvales; family Malvaceae; genus Gossypium; species Gossypium raimondii. The sequence goes on from NC_068567.1 coordinate 17,763,278, forward strand.
TTTATTTTAAAATGTAATTTGAATATATAACTCATATTAGATATTAATATAACATAGAAAACATAAACCTAAAAATTAAAATATTACATGTATTTGGAATAAAGTTTCAAAAAGGGTAATATTTATATATCAAATACAAATATTAAAAATTTTACATTAGCATTTAAAATTTAAAGTGAATTCATTAAACTAGAAGCTATAACATCTCTTGATAATTCCATTTCAAAACCACTTGAATTGTTTGATTCACCATCATCATTATCATCATCACTTTATCCATCATGCACATCTTATGGGTCAATAATATTCTCATATGTCCGGTTAATCTTTTCGTATTCCATAAAATTTGCATCATTTTGACCGACATGTTTTCAGATAAAATTGTGTATCACCATTGTAGCAATAACAATCATTGTTTGTTTTTCAAAACTATAACTTGACATATCCCTTAAAATGACCCATTTTTTTTCAAAACACCAAAAGCTAGTTCAATCACACTACGTAATGATGAATGTGAATGATTAAATACCTTTTCTTTACCAGATATCGATCTACCTCTATGAAATTCAGGTAAATGATATCGTTGATCTCTATATGGTCCAAGATAACCTTTCATTTGAAGGTATCCAGAATCAACAAGATAATATTTTCTTACATGTCATAATATGATAAACAATTAATTCAAGAATTTTTTATTTTTTAAATTATCAATTAAAGAACTTATACTTTATTATTTTAAAATAAATAAATAAATGAAATACCTTACCATTTGGTTGGTGCCAAAATTTGTATTTTGGATCTTGAATTACATCAGGAAATATTCTAGTGTTATGCGTCGGTTCTTCCCATCCAGCCATAACAAATGTGAAACACATTTTAAAATCACAGATTGCCATAGCATTCTGAGTCGGGACACCTTTTCTTCCAATGTAGGGAATTTGTTTATTTGGTGGAAGAATAACGGCAATATGAGTACCATCAATTGCACCCATGCAATCTTGAACAAATAATCATATTAGTCTCGTGCATATTTTTAATCGACAAAAAATATTAAAAAATAATAATATAATATTAAGTTTTAACCTTAAAATGCGACATATATCTAGAATCATTACGTATTTGTTCGGGTATTGAGCTAAAAAAATAATCTTCGGGTGCAATTAGATCAATGGCCATCCTTGAAACTTTCTTAAGCACAATTACAAATTATCGACTTATTGTTGCTCCAGACCTTTGAAATCTTTCTCGACATGGGGATAACTTTGCACCAGTGCCCTAGATGTAGAAAATAAATTCCCAGCATTTCACTAGAAGATATGTGTCTTGAAATTTGAAAATTGTATCTTGTCTCCAAAACTCTCAACAAACTTGTGAATACAATTTTAGACATCCTAAAATTAATCATACAACGTGATCTATTACCATCAAGGATCTCTCAGATCCATGCCTCACTTGACTGTTTTGAATCAATGCATGGTTGCTTCAATATATACTTCTCATAATATAATTGCACGGAAGAAGATGCAACAACAAATAATCGATTCAAACATTCCATGCCTTGTGAATTCTCTTTCTTTTCCCTTTCATCATAACTTTCATCACCGCTGGAATTGTCAACCATAGTCATAACCTGTGAACAAATTTTATATCCAAAATCAAATATAAACTACTATTGATAAAACTAGATTACACATAAATAAGTAGAATAGAAATTCAATATCCAAAAACCAAACATAAACAACTATTGATAAAACTAGTTTAGCATTGTTGTTTAGTCACATAGTAGATATCTCTAGACCCTAGAGGACTAGAAAATTTTCAACTATCATCTATTTCCGTCTTAAGCCACAAACTTCTAATCTTGAGATTCGCTTGTCCTTATTGAGTAATAATTTTAGTGAGAAAAAGTATAGCAGACTAGCTTCTGGAACTTCCTCCGACATGCTATCAAGCACTTTGACTGCTTGTGGAATATCATATGGATCCATAATAGGAGTCAAATTAGATGTGGCTTGACTCATATTGTCAGATGCATTGCATAGCTTTTCTATTTGATTGGACAATCTTGCAGCCTCTCCAATTTGCTTTGAGGATTTCTTCCTTCTAGTTTTACAATGTGAAGTTGATATCTTAGGTGTTTTCCTTTCTTTGACCGTTTCCATCAATGTGAACATCATTTCTCACATTTTCTTCCTCATTCTCTTCAGGTATGTCATTGTCAATATCCTCAAAAAATTCATTATGAAGTGTACCAGAAGAAGGTGCCCATGCTTTATCACCAGAACCCATTATTTGAATGAAGTGAAGTGCCAAACTTGTGGGCGAGGATAAAGGGATCTATTTATCTATGATCAAATTATATTTGTTCGATACACTGTTGTCAATATGATTGTAAATTTTGAATATAAATGTTGAGAGTTGAAAAAGGAATAAAGAATATAAAAAAGACTACAAAAAATACAATGAAAAAAAAAGAATTCATTTTTTAAAATTTTTTTATTAATTATTATTAATATTTTCTGTTTTTATATGTTATATGTTATTTTATCTTATTTTATGTTGTTTTGTAAATTTTTAAATGCAATTACATCATTTATTCACTCGATCTTTTTTCTCTCTATTTTCTATCAATAAAATTGGCTCAATAAAATCAGGTTTTGTTGTTATATGCAACTACCCCCATGAACATTTGGTCCAACTTCCCTTGGAATTCAGGATAAATGCTAGATGTTCTAAATTTTTGAGCTTCAGGCACAACCAGCATATAAATTGGTAGTTTAATAAGAAATTATAAATAACCTCATAAATAAAAAAAAAACAAAAATATCCAAAATTATTAATATACCTTTAGCTTACTCTCCCACCAATCATCCGACCCATCAACAGTTCTTTTTATAACATTCCACCTTAGACCAGTATCTCTGCCTTTAAGTTTCTTTCAAGCCTTCCATTCTTTTTTCAATGCATCCCACCTATTTTTATGTTGTCTTTGTGAATAAGCTTTGCCAGTTTCTTTCTCGAAGTTGGTCATTATTTTCAACCACCCATCTTTTGTGAAATGAGTACCAGATCTATTACCTTTCAATATCTCTTTAATACAAATATCACAAAATATTTCTATCAATCTCTTATCCCACATTGCTTTGACTTTTTCACCACTAAATTCAACTACCGAAGTACTCATCTATTGTGTATATGGACATATTTGTTTCAGCTAATAAAGCAAACAAGAAAATCATAGATGGAGACCAAAGCCATTTACCTCACAAGAAGAAAGTAGAAAAGGAAAAAGAAAATAAAAAAGCATACATTAAAGGAACAAATATCAAAAGATGTATCTTTGAAGAAGAAAAATAAGTCCTCTTCCAATTTGCACCGGTTACAATGAACATAAATACGATAATTATTACATAATATTGCACAATTAACAAATGTGACATAAGTATATTTTTTACATGTTTGAAACTATTGAAAGGAAGAATTGAAACTAACATGATTGTTCCAAATGGTGGAGATGTGTATAAAAATCAAGATTGGATATACTGCAGCCCAATATATACATTATGAGAACTTCAACTGCTCACTAAATGCGTATACAAATATAACCATCCGCTAAATACATGCACACCATGCGTACGGGTACACCTCCAGTGGGAACCCTTCATGGGTTCCCAAACATTCAAATTCAAAATTTCTTATACCATATACGAACAGGTAGACGGTGGTGTACCCCATAGAGGATCAACCCACTGCGTATATGCGACAAAACACTTGACACAATATGAATGTCCCCTTAATAAATCAACCCTTAATCAACAATAAAAATAAAAATATTCAAACTCTTTTAATTACATGTGCCAAATAGTTAAAATCACCATTTAAAACATCAATGACTCGAGCAACTTCAAACCTTAAACTATGATTTCATGATTTCAATGGATGTGACCATTAAAACCCCGAGAAAAAAGCTTATAAACCCATTTCCGTGTAGACACTAGGCATGTCAATCAACAAAACACATGTTTATTTCCAATCACCACAGGATAGACTTCAACACATACAAAAACCAGCCTAACAGACATCACATAAATATCTTTCAAAAACCTTATTTCAAAAGTATTACTCAAAGTTCCTCACGATTCAAATCACCTTCACCAGTCTAAAACTATTTCCATATAAAAACGAAAATAAGATGCCTTAAAAATTTTTGAAGTTCATGTGGTCATGCCTAATGTTATAGAACTTACGTACATAGAAACAGGGAACATATCCGCAAATTTGATAGAGATGATATTTGTTAACATTTTAGGCCTGATATTTGACTACTTATAAGCAATGATGTTTACGTTAATAAAGGCTTTAAAATTGCAAACAATATTCTTTGACCACTCCAAAGTCAGTTTATTCTTGATCATTTAGGGCAGTTTAGTCCTAGATCAGAAATATAAGACAATACCACCCATCTTTCTATGCTGCTAGGTATCCCATAGTCAATGAAGATGCTATCTTGTAAGGAATGCTCCTCCATCACCATCCTTTAAGAAAAGAAAACAACGAATGTATTTCTTACATAACCACCGACCATGTATACAAACCTGCTAAGCATTCAAAAGATGGTGCAACCTGCAAACTTAACTGTTGTTGGTTCTTGCAATACAAATATTTACATCCAATGAAATAAATTGTATATTATTAGCAGTGGACCAACAAAGTATTTGTATTATCAGCTACAGATTGTCAAACACCTACTGATCTATTTTTGAAGGATCCACAATCTATCAAATAGTTATCTACAAGGTTGAATCCTAGTGAAACATAAAGCCATTGGACCTAGAATTTCTATATATAAAGGAAACGACAGCCAAACTCAGCAACCCAACAGAAGAATCCAAGAAAATCAAACACAACAGAAGAACAATGAAATGCAAAAAAAAAAAAAACCCAGCAGAAGAATCAAACACAGCAACCAAACAGAAAACCAAGAAAATCAAATGTGAAACAAGAAAGTTAACCTGAAAATGGAGAGCAACCAAACTCAACAGAAACTAAAAATAGCTTACCTAAAATGGGGAAAAAAACAAAACAAAAATTTAAACGGGGAGTTGAAATAAGAAGGTGTGTTGAGAATCTTTGATTATTTGATAGCATTGAGTAATATCTTTAGAGATTACAACTAATTTTTTTTAGAGATTTTAATTAATAAATATTCTTTTCTTAGTTGATTCAACACTACATGTATATATAGTTGTACATATTTATAAGAATTACATACTTTGAGAGGGTTTTTTCCTCAACACATTAGAGTTTTCATCTCTAATTTCATTATGGTATCACATTTTATTATTATCTATTTTTGGTATTTTTTTTCTGATTAAATTTTTTCCCACAAAACCTAGAAACACAAAATTGGTACTTTCCACCTTATCCTTATTTTTCTGTCACCGCCCCTACCATTGTATTCGGCATCCACTCGCCAGTGAAACCCTAAACTCTGATGACCAAAAGACATGCGCGTGGCCCCAAGCCGTCACAAGCTTTTGCAGCTCTATTTCACGCACCATGTGTGGACTTTACCTGCTGTTGCCGTGTTTTTTTGACACCGTCACTGTGCTCTATACTCTCTTCCGGTTATTTTCCTCTAAGTGGTGGTGTGTTTTGGCTAAGTTTTTTGTATGGAATCCATTTGGTGTTGTTTTGGGTGTTTATTTGTTCTAATTGTGCAAGCAATTTTTTTGGGGTTTAGTTGTTTTTTTCAGCATTATGTCTACCGATGAGAAGCTCGTGATTCCAACTGATAATCCATCGTTGCAAATTAGCCCTGTGAAGCTTGATGGACATAATTACCTTGATTGGTCAAGGTTCTGCTTGTTATTTATCAAGGCTCGTGGCTTGCAGGGATAAATCACTGGTAAATCGTCGAAACCTGAACTCACTGATTCAAACTTTAGTTAGTGGTATTCATCGAACTCTCTTGTTATGGAATGGCTTACCAACTCTACGCAACCCCATATTTCCAAAACCTATTTGCTGCTTGATACTGCGGAAAAGATTTGGAATGTTGCTACTCTCACCTACACTTGTGTTGGGAATGATGCACAAATTTTTGAGATTCTTAGTAAGGTCCATGGTACAAAATAGGATGAGCTAAAGATTTCTCAATATTTTGTTGAATTAAGTGGGTTGTGGCAGGAACTTGATTATTATCAAGATTTTCAAGTGAACTATGCCAAGGATGCCGAAAAATTTCAAAAGATGGTAGAAAATGAGCGTGTGTTTGATTTCTTGGCATAAGGTTGAATACTGAGTATGATTAGATTCGGGTTCAAGTTCTTGGTAAGACTCCGTTCCGTTCTCTCCATGTGGCATACTCCTACGCACAACAGGAGGAGAGTTATCGTGTTGTTATGCTCTATAATCCACCTTTAGAGAAAGCTGACCTCATTGCTAACTAGGATGGTCCATTGGGTGGTAAGTCTGCCAAGGATCACTTGACATGTGACTACTGTGGTAAGCCTCGACACACTAAAGATTCGTGTTGGAAGTTGCATGGTTGCCCCACTCGAGGTCGTGGTGGAAAATAAGGGGGTAACTCGGCCTCAAGAAAATTTGTCAAACTCTGTGACAATAAAGGACAAGTCCACTTTTGTTGGAAGTTTTACCTCAAACGAAAGTCAACATTTTCGACGCCTCTTGTCTCAGTTGGACTCTACCTCGATTTCCAAGTCTAATAATGTGAAATCAAGTACTGTTTTAAATGCTTCATCTACTTCTGACTTTTGGATTATTAATTTCGGTGCGAATAGACATATGACAAGGTCAAACAAAATCTTATTTAACTATACTACTTGTCCATCTAAAGATAGTGTGTGACTAGTTGATGACTCCCTTACCTTCACCTCTAGAACCAGTTCTATTGTTTGTACTCCCAATATCACTTTATCCTCTTTCCTCTATATCCCTAAATTCCTGGTTAACCTTTTTATTTGTTAGTACTATCACTAAGGCCTTAAATTGTAAAATTGAATTCTTTCCCAATCACTATGTCTTTCAGGACCTCTAGACAGAGAAGACGATTGGTAGTTGTAGATTGTGTGATGGCTTATATCTTTTGGATCGATTGTCCAGTATGTCTTAAACATTATTTGGAGATAATAAAGATGTCAACCGGGAGATAATTCAGTGGCATAGGCGGTTAGGACATCCATCATTTATTGTTCTTGCCAACATGTTTCCTAATTTATTTTCAAGAACTCAATTAAATTCTTTAGTTTGTGATGCCTGTGAGTTTGCTAAGCATACAGGAAATAGTTATCCTTTACGTAATAATAGAAGTACTGTTCCTTTTGAGATTTTTTATTCGGATGTTTGGGGCCTTACTCGCCTTACTTCTTTATCTGGTAATCGTTAGTTTGTTACTTTTATTGACTGTTGCACTCGGATGATATGAGTATTTTTATTAAAGTCCAAAAGTAATGTTTTCTCGTGTTTTTATTATTTTCATAAATTGATTACTACTCAGTTTGATGCTAAGGTTAAGATTTTGCGAACTAATAATGGAACCGAGTATAACTTTAATGATTATTTGGAATCATATGGGATTATGCATCAGACCAGTTGTCCAGGTAGAAGTGCTCAGAATGGTGTTGCTGAAAGAAAAAATCAACATCTTTTGGAGGTTGCTAGATCTCTTATGTTCATTATCAATCTTCCAAAGCCTTTTTAGGGGGGGATGAGATTTTGGTTGCGGCTTATGATATTAATCGGATGCCTCTTTGGGTCCTTGATTTTAAAAGTCCCATAGAAACCTTACAGGGCAAGACAGATTACCCAATTTCATTGAAGGCTTTGGTTGTGTTGGCTTCGTTCATCTTTGACGTGGGAGCAAACTAGATCTTCGAGTAGTCAAATGTGTTTTCATTGGATACTATTCCACACAGAAGAGTTACAAATGTTATCATCTACCATCTAGAAAGTATTATGTAAGTATGGAATAACATTTTGTGAGGATGAACCCTACTTTTTTTTCATCACAACTATCTCTTTAAGGGGAGGTTATTAAAAATGAAGATATGACACCTTGTTTTGTTACTCTTCCGAGGGAGAATTTAGTTCTAGTAGAGACTTTAGTTCAAGAGAAGACTAGTGGACAGTTGTTGGATGTGCCTGATTTAAGGACATACACTAGAAAAGACAAAAAAGAAGATGCCATCATACAATCTACTTTATGCCCTAACTCTTTACTATTAGGTGAGTCTTCTTTACCTTCATTCATCACTGATTTAGAATTACCAATACTCCAATGAAAAGGTGTTAGAACTTGCACTTTACATCCTATCTCTAAGTTTGTCTCTTATGATTCCTTATCCCCATCCTATAGTGCTTTTACTTTGTCTTTGTTCTCTATGTCTGTTTCACAAGATTGGAGAGAAGCTATCACTGGTCCAAGATGGAAGAAGGCTATGATTGAAGAAATGAGGGCTTTAGCAAAATATGAGATGTGGAAACTAGTTAATCCTCCTGAGGGGCATAAAGTGGTTGGCTGCAAATTGGTGTTTACTATCAAGTATAAGGCTGATGGTTCAATTGAAAGATTCAAAGCTAGATAAGTAGTGCAAGGATTCACTCAGACAAATGGAGTGGATTATCAAGAAACATTTGCTTGATTTGCTAAATTGAACATGATTAGGATACTTTTATCATGTGCAACAAATCTCAATTAGGACTTACAACGGTTTGATGTAAAGAATGTCTTATTACATTGAGACTTGGAAGAAGAAGTGTATATGAAATTTCCTACAGGATTCGAGGATAAAAATACTCAAGGGAAGGTATGTAGACTGAAAAGGACCCTATATGGACTAAATCAATCTCCCATAGCCTAGTTTAACAGATTTAGTAAGGCCATGGTGTCATTTGGCTATCGACAAAGTAATGCTGATCAAACCCTCTTTATAAAACATCACAAGGGTAAAATTACTCTCATAGTTTATGTTGATGACATAATTACGATAAGAGATGACAAGGAAGAAATAACCCATGTTAAGAAATAGTTGGATCAGGAATTCGAAATCAAAGGCTTGGGAAAGTTACAATATTTCCTTGGAATAGAAGTGGCTAGATCGAAAGAGGAAATTTTTATTTCCTAAAGAAAGTATGTTTTAAATCTTCTGACAGAGACTGGCATGTTAGGTTGCAAACTAGTAGAATCACATATTGAATGTAATCACAAGTTACAAGCAGGGATCATTGAAATGGTGGACAAAGGGAGATATCAAAGACTTGTTAGATGTTTGATTTATATCGCTCATACTCAACTTGATATAGCCTATGCGGTTAGTTTGGTAAGCCAGTTTATGCATGATCCTTGTAAAGCTCATATGTAAGTAGTATTGTGAATTTTGTGTTATTTGAAGTTTGCATCGGGAAAAGGTATTCTCTTCTGAAAAAATAGTCATCTCAAGATAGAAGTAGTTACATATGCAGATTGGGCTAGCTCTTTTGATGATAGAAGGTCTACAACGGGTTATTGTACTCTTGTGAGAGGAAACTTAGTCACTTGGAGGAGCAAGAAACAAAGTGTTGTGGCTCGATCAAGTGCATAGGCTAAATATAGGGCTATGACTTAAGGTGTTTGTGAGCTTTTATGGCTGAAAAAGGTATTGAAAGAGCTAAAGTTGTTGAACGAAAATGGATCAACCTTGTACTGTGACAACAAAGGCAGCCATCAGCGTAGCTCAAAATCCATTACAGCACAATAGAACCAAGCACATCGAAATTGATCATCATTTTATCAAGGAAAAAGTAGCCAGTGGTGCCTTAAGTCTATTTTATCTAGCATTTGAAAAATAGTTGGCTGATGTTTTTACTAAAGGGCTCAACTGTAAGACTTATCATAATCTTATTTGTAAGTTAGGCATGCGAGACATCTAGTACCAAATTGAGGAGGAGTGTTGAGAATCTTTGATTATTTGATAGAATTGAATAGTATCTTTAGAGATTACAGCTGATTTTTTTTAGAGATTTTAATTAATAAATTTCTTTATGTAGTTGATTCAATACTACACGTATATATAGTTGTACATATTTTTAAGAAATGCATACTTTGAGATAGTTTTTTCCTCAATACATTAGTGTATTCACCTCTAATTTCATCAATATAAGATTATGGCAGTAGAAAAGAAAGAGAGAGAGAGAGTAGAAAAACCTTGAAGAAAATAGAAGAATCAAAGAAAATAAAAGAGAAGGAGAACCAGAGAATCAACTTTGAAAGAGAAAATGAAAAAGAATTTGGAAGTATACTGTATGGTTTGGGAGAAGAAAAATGGAGGATGAAAAAGTAAATTATCTGCCAAAAGTGCTTTTGGCTCAAAAAAGCTAAAAATTTTAGTTTTTCCATCTGAGCAAAAGAGCTTTTCAAAAGCAAAAATTTTCAAGCAGATGGTGCTTGTTTTGCACAAATTTAAAGCCAAAAGTGCTTTTTAAGCTAAAAATTCTTTTCAAAAGCACAACTAAACAAAGCCTAAGAAAAAGAATTATATTTGAAACTATTTGGTCGAGTTCTTGTTGTAAGAAAATATGAAATAATAAACTAGGAATAAAAACAAAAAACACAAAAAATGTTTACCTATACACAACTATATTTATAATACCTCACTCAAATAATAATCCACTATTAAGTCAATCGGGCAGTCATCGATTTAAGTCTAATCATCCTACAATTATTGTAGTCATGAGACATACACTTCTAAGTGAATTCACAAATGACCTTCTTACTCTCAACACCTTCATACCAAAGGTTACAACAATTTTTCTAATGAAGAAATAAATATAAATTTGCATCAAGCGAAACAACTCTTATAGAGTAGATTTAATTCTCTCAAGTTTGTTTACTTTATGATAGATTGTAGCCCTTTCTATATGCTATACTCAACTCATTAAATTCAATAAGATAATCTTTTAGATCTTCAAGATAAAGATGGCAACAAGATAACTCCTTTAGTTTAACAATCTCACCCCATAAGTCAACCATATCTTTATTCATAATTGGGGAAAGATAAAATGCAATGTCGAAAAGATCCCTCTACAAGTGTATACCATAAAACTAGGAGAATAATAAAACTAAACTGAAAATTTACTGTTGTTTCGATCATCCAGTCATTTTGAATTGTTAACATTGGTCGATAGCTTCTTGGTCACGCTTGGATATGACATAAAATAAAACAAGATTTTTTAGATTTTTGAAACCAATACACACTTGCGAATGTTCGAAAATGCATAGGTCAAAATAATATAAAATAGTATGTCTATTATCAAGTATAGAACTTAAGAGAACTGTGATGCTGTGAAGATCAAGAAAGAGTAAAAATGTTAAGAAAAAAAGTATTGTAACCTATTTGAATCAACTGATTAAATCCAGTACTGATTCTATGAATTGATATTTATCAATCTTGATAAGTGCGTAATTTCTCAATTATTTGTGATATTTTTTCACTTGAATTATTATATTTATATTTTATTTTTATTTTTATACTCATATTTTATTTATTATTGATTTAGGAATAAGTAGAAAAAATGAGTATAAAGTTTATTTTTGACGATTTTTTGCATATTGGACTTTCAACACAATATGACTTCAGTATTCTGGTCATAACTTGAGCTACAGGACTATACTTTGGGTCCATAATATATTGATTTGAAATAAATTGAAAGATATAGCTAAAGTTATTCTATGACTTAAGCCTAAAAGGTATCAGGAAGGTGTCCAAAAATGGCATGAAAGTTTGATGCGAAAATTACTAAAAATCCTAGAAAAAAAGTTTTGCTTTATGTACTTAGAGGAACTCTTTTTTATTTTCTCCATTATATTATCTTTTCCCTATGAATAGACTTGAGGATACCGAGGCATAGCCGCTCTTGGTTTTATTTTGTTTTTGTGTTCTCTTTATGTTATGGGCTTTTGAACCCTCTTTTCTAGTCAACATAAATTTTGAAGTTTGATTCTATAAAGTTTGTGAGAACTAATTGTCCTTAATCTTTTCTTAGTTATTTAGTATTTGCATACCTTTTGGTCTAATCACATATATTTAGACTTGTTGAATACAAGTCTCGTATTCAATTACTTAGAGTATTTACCTTGTCAATTAGAAATTTAATCAATTAATTGATTCTAATACTTATGACGATCTGCATAATTGTTTATGTCGCAGTTTATGGTTATGTAGTGTGGGCATGCAATCTAACTTAAATAAACCTTGATTGTTGTTTGTTGGTTAGAATTGAGTCTTTTTCATTCTTAATGCTATTGGTAGATTAAATTCTAAGTGATCATTATAGGGTTGTTTTTCAATAAGGAAAGTAATTAATGAAGATTGTCTTGATTATCAGGAGGTCAAAAGAGGCTAGGTTGCTAGACGATCGTCAACAATTATAAACAATTTATGAAAGAACATTGAAAATAATCTTTGTATCAAACAGAAATTTTGCTTTGACCAGAGTTTCATCATATTGATTTTCTCTCAAGTTTTAATCATCTATTTATTAATTTATTAATTCATTTTTCTTCAAATCTTAGTTTTAATTTTTTAAAATTTGCTTTAAAAATAAACCCTCTTTTATTTATTTAAATTTGTTTTACTTAAAGGAATAAAATTACTATCGATCCTATAGATTCGACCTTGCTCACCATTAACTATAAAATTTCATTTATTTGAATAGGTTTTATTTTTGTAGATTCTAAGAGCCTATTAGGTAATATGTAAATAGTGAAAAGACAATAGGTTAGATGCATAAAATAAATTACATAACTTGAAAGTAAAATGAAATGAAGAGCAATAATTTGGCAATTAGAGAATTGCTTGAGTTAAGGAGAATAACTGATTACTAAATCTACACCACTATGACATTGGTAATTCGTTCTAACACCTAAAGCTTCCTCGAGTCTATGTTACATTTGAGTTAGACAAAAAATTCATCTCGTAATCCCCGCTATAGCATGATCAACTAGGTTTTCTGGCTCTTTTGAATTATGAAAGGTAACACCTAAGTGGTCTTCTCGGATCTTTACTTTGGAATAACATCAAACGAGTTTTCAATCCACCTTGATGGAGCAAACCTCACTTCAATTATCATCCACACACACGCATGCCAACCTTGCAGATAAAGTATTTAACACAATATATCAAGTAAGACACATAATGAAACTAATAAATTGAATATAAAGCATTAAAAGCATTACCACAAGATAAACAAGAATGGAAAGAAATATCATAAGCTAAACCAGAATCATCCAACTTCTGTTTTAGGTGGAGTTGACTGGCTGTGTCTCTTTGGAATTATCGCGTGGCGTATTTGGAAGAATAACAACTTGTTTATTTTTCAAGGCATCTCTTAGAGTATTGGGGAGATCATTAAAATCTCATATAGCTGGGCAAAACAATGTCCCTCAGTTTCAATGACCCAATTCCATAAATCACAAAGTTATCTCTATAATTTGTCTACAATTAGCAGCTGAGTGTGTTTGAAAATAGATTGGTTGATTAGGATTGACGAGGGTTTTGCAACTAATGGAAGTTTTGTGCGGGATCATAATAGTGAGTGGATCATTAGGTTCTCCAGATATTTAGGTAATTGTACTATGATGGAGGCAGAGCTTTGGGGATCTTAGATGGGTTGAATCTTATCTTGGATAGATGCTTTGAGAGGATTCTAATCCAAACAGATAGTATTGAAGTTAATGACACCATTATGGACGGTTCTTCAGGGAACTCTAATTCTGCGCTAGTTAGAAGAATTCATCATACCCTTGAAGGATAAAGTAGTGGGAAATTCAACATATTCCTAGAGAAGAGAACTTAATTGTTGATAGTCTTGCCAAGACAATTCGTAACAAGAGACTAGGATTAAGATTATTTGAGGATCCTCCTTTGAAGATCTAGTTTCTTTGCTTTGTATCTTTATTTTATTTCACAAAAAAGAAGAAGAAGAGATTCTTCAAAACTAAACACTTTATTGAAAGACTCTAAACACCTAAAATTATCTAAGGACAAGGTCAAATTATGCTTAAAATAATGCATTCCTGATCGCATCCCAACTTCTTTCTTGTCCTCAAGTAAAACACCTAGTATGCAATGCATGTAAACTACACTCTTGGCATTTTGACAAGTATAGAATGTAGATATGGGAGTAAAACAATTATATGCAATATGCAAGTCATCGACATTAAATTGTCTCATGTTAAGTTATTTAGTTGGCTCATCCGATGCGTGTATTTAAAAATCTATTAAAATTGCAATTAAATATCGTAACTCGACAGTGAGTTTTTTAGGTTTAATTTAATTTTCATATCAATTAATAAATATATTAAATCTTTATTAATTTTATATAGTTATTAAATTTAAATTTTGTAAATGAATAATTACAAACTTTGAATATTTATTATGCATATGTGTTAAAATTTATTATCTATTTATAATTTAGTATAAAGACTTATTGTTATTTATAATATTTAAAATATATTTTCATAAATTCAGGCTTATTCAAGTTTTTAATTGGATCTAACTTGGGCTTGAGCTTGGATCAGTCTTAGGCTCGGGCTCGGGTTGATTTCATGCTCAGATTATTTCGGGGATTTGGTATTGGGCTTGAGCTTTTTCAGGCTTGAACTTTTCTTGGATTCAGATTTTCTCGAGTTTGGATTTTTTAGAATTTGGATCATTATAGGCTAGGATCAACATGTATGGGCTTTCAAGCTCGAACCTGTTTTACCAACTCTGCTTGCTTGCCTTTCTTTTCCCTATTCATTTTTAGTGATTTTCTTTAAAGGTCTTGGACCGATAATTATTGTCAACATCAGTTAGTGATTTAATTCCTTTACTTCTTACTTATTAGGCTTAATTGAACATGATATCCTTAAACTATTGGCTTCGTTTGAATCAAGTATCTAAATTATATTTTTGGTTGATTGAGGTAGCTAAACTTTGATTTCATTATTGAAGTTGATACTTGTCATTAATGCCATTAAGAAAACCCAGCCCCTAGGATTGTCCCACGTTAGCACCCCATTAAAATATAATTTAAGAATAATTTAATATTAAATAAAAATAATTACAGTAATATTAAAACAATACCTCTCCCCACTAATAATTTCAGTGATTGAAGGAAAGACTTTGTTGAATAGTTTAGTAAATCCCCCGTGTTTTTCCTCTTCTTTGATTTTCTAGCTGGTGAAGCTCCTTCATAATCTCATTCATGAGCGAAATTTTATTTCAGCCTTGTTGAATTTCTTGGTATTTTTATTCTCACCTTCAAAAATGGAGACTGGTAGATTTGAAGGCGAGAAGAGGAAGCCTTAGGAAGGAGAAATAGGAGTCAAATAGAAAATGAAGACTGTTTCTCAGCTTGAAGTTCTAAAGAAAATATATGCATGTTTGTTTTACTTGCTCACTCATTTCTGTCTAGATGTTTTTTTTTGGTTAATATGTTGTAAATTTGCTCATTTATGCTTTTTCAGTGAAATGTACCTGTCTAAAGCTACGTGGGCAGAATTATCACTGCAATTGGGGGTTTTTTTATAGACAGTTACAGATGTGGTTCTGTCATCGAGGGTGCCGCCCTTTGAAGCGTAAGTGTAATAAAAATAAAAAAACAATACTAATATAGTTATTTTATTTAATATTAATATAAAAACATTTTTTAATTATATTCTAATGATGTGCTGATGTGGTAATATCTCATTGGTTGTAACAATTTTTTTTAAAGTAAGGACCAAATTTAATAAGGGAGTCTATGTTTTAGTACAAAAACAATAGTTTAGAGCTTACTATTCAATTATTAAGCTTTAATACAAAAAGTTGGAAACTTTGGTTTCGGCTTGGGCCAAGTAAAGGCTTTGCCTTTGCTGAAGCCCTTCGTGCTCCAACTGTGTGGTACATATGTCATGTGTGATCTCTCTTTATAAACAAATTTTGTATTAAGTAGCAGACAAAATATCATAGAAAGAACAAGCAGCAAAATCCAAAAAATTGTAGCTTTTTATTTTATGCATGCATCTTGCATGTCAAAGCACAAAGAGCATGCATTGCTTTGTTGAATGCTGATAGTTTCACAACTAGTTCTCTTTTTGTTCTGTCAATTTTTTATGATACTATTATGGTGAATAACGATGATTTATGCATTTGCATCATTTGGTAGACACAAAAAGTTGGAAACATTGGTTTTGGCTTGGCCTCAGTAAAGGCTTGGCCTTTGCTGAAGCCCTTCAGGCTCCAACTGTGTGGCATATGTCATGTTTAAACAACTTTATATGTGGTATATATGTTATGTGTGTTCTCTATTTATAAACAATTTTTTTGTTAAGTAGCAGACAACTTTATAATGTCTTAAAATGTGCATATTTTTTTAGTTATCATTCCGCACTATATCTATTTTTATTTATTTATTATGAATTGAAATGTGTTTCTGTAACTTAATCTATTTAAGTTTTGAAAGTTTCAAACCGAGAAGCATCAAGGGTTTAAGTTTCAAACTAAGAAACAGTAAGTTAATCTTTTATACCATGAATCAAACACAAGTGTTACAACTTATATAAAACTTGAAGTAACACTAGATGTTTTGAATGTTTGAATTTTGACGAGATGAGACCTGTCCATTGGTTGGGTGGCCCAATTTGGCCTGAAGGCTTGTCCGAAAAATAGTAGGATTTGAGTGAAATATTAAGGCTCATTTTCTAGTCTTTAAAATTGATTTAAACTCTTTTAAATCAAAATCATTTGTATAATTTACCCAATTTAAAATTATTTAAATATAGTTAATTAGGTTTGACAATTTAGAACTCATTATAATTACATAAGATATAAATAAAGGAAATAACGAAAAACATGAAACGATATAGAAAATAGCCAAAATTTCTATAAAATAATATATATTTAATATGGCTATGGTTTGACAAACAAACAAAAAAAGTTATTGTAATAATGTCCGTTTAGCTGGAAATGGTGCTGATGAGAGTGGAAAGAGTGGTAGATTGGGTGTGTAAGGCCCTAAAATAGGTCTAGTAGTTTTGGGTAAGTTTATTGGGTTCCGAGTAAAAATTAGGAGTTAATCAGGTTAATTAGTAAATTTTTAGTTAGCTTAATTTCATTTAAAAATCGAGAAATAATATTCCGGAAAATAAAGATATTTTTAGAAAATTTAATTTTATAGTTTTAAATAATTTTTGGGTAAAATAAATATTTTGGGCCAAAATAAATTTAAAAATAAATTAAAATGGGGGTTTAATTGAGAGAATTTAAAATATTAATTACATAGGACCATTTTGCAAAACAAGGGAAATGTTTGAGTGGTTTTATGGCAAATTACCCATATTTTTGGAATTTTGGAGGGAAATGATTACTTTGTAAAATAAAGGAATTGTGAGAGTGGCTTGATGGTAATTTCCCAAATTTTAGCTCAAAAACATTGCAACCTCCTCACTTCACACAAAAAAATCACCCGATTTCCAAGCATTTTCTCTTTCTTTTCTTTTTCATTTTCAAAGTCTACATATCTTTTATTTTCTCCAAATTCTCTCAAAATTCTCCAGAAAAGATTTTCAAAGTTAGGAAAAAAACTCATCTGAGTTCTTCAAAGATCTTGATCCAATATTCATACTGATGATTCTAGATCGATTAAAGGTAATTTTTCAACTCTAAATTCATTTTAAAGTCGTTTTTAATCATTATTTTCAATTTAAATTGATTAAAATGGTTTTTCAAATCTTGATCTCTTGTCTCTTGAACATGAAATTCATCAATCGTGAATTCATGGTTTTGAGTTGGAATCCAAGTTGAAATGGATATCTAAGCTTAAATCATGTTTATTAAGAGGTTTTTTTATCTTAAAACAAAAGATTAAACTCATTTGATTGATCAATTTTGACAAATCCATTTTTAACTAAGAACATGAGTTGATTTTCTGGAAAATTATGAAATGGTTTGTTTGATGAAATTGATTCTAAGGTTTTGTGTTGATAGATTAGAAATGGTTTTTGGTGCAGAGAAGGTCATTTAGAGGCTGAAATTTGTGTATCGGCTATACCGCGAGTTTTTGATAAGGTAGATTGGAGAGGCATTTTAGATATGTGTAGTTCACGATTTTTTTGATTTTCTTATTGTTAATGATATCTTGTAACATGTGTTTTATCTCTGTTTAAGCTCTACAACGAGGAGAGGCCATTGTTAATCAGAATCAAGGTCCAAACACAGCTACTTGATACACTTTGGCTTGAGAAGCAAAGTGTGAAGGTGGGTGGTTTTTAAAGGCAATTGGTAAACATGCCTATTTACATTCTAAATTGAGGCTTTGAATTGTGTTTCTAATGATTCAATTATATCTCAAATGGTTTAGATTAAAAAAATGATTTTAATTTTATATAAGCATATTTGTAAATAATTTATGGAAATTGTAAATTGTGTGTTTGGTATGATTGATTTGGATTGTATTGAATAATAATTGGAGCATGGATTACTGTATATTTGAGCACTTGATGATGGTTTTATGATTGGTTTTAGATCCATGGAGAAAGACACTTATTGTGCTTATTTATGTTGCTACTAAAATTGCTAAGTGACATGATTTAAATTGAATTTTAATATAATGAATTAAGTGTTTAAATATCAATTTTTATGCCCTGTATGATTGGTTATATTGGCAACATTACATGGTGGATCCATTGGATACAGATGGCATGCCATAGGATTAGTGATTACTCACCACTATATGTGTTATTTGTGAGCACATGGCTCAAGGAGTATTGATTTTGTTGGAGTGGATAAGGGAGTGTTGAGCCTTTTTCTCCACTCAATTATTGGTTATTTCGAGGCGATATAAGGGAGTGTGTGGCTACGGCCCACTCAGTCGAAGTATTGTATTCGATATTTGAGAGATCGAAGATCCGTTTTCCAAATGCATGATCACATGTTTATATTTTTCCATGGATGTCATTTGCCAATATAAGTGTTTGTTTGTTAATTAAATTATGTTTCCATATGCCATAATAAATGTGATTTTTACTCGTGGAATAACATATGGAATTATGATGTTATGATGTTGCATTGTTCCTGGAAATTTCAGTCAATTGAATGCTATAATTGAGCATGGAAATATAATTGAAACTGTGATTCATATACTCGAAGTTTGATATGTAATAACCTGTTTTTCAGTAGTGCCGAAAATAATAGTTTCGGGGTCACAAATCTGACTAGTAAGTTCGTAAGTATTATTATTTAATATTTACGAATCAAATATGATTTTAAAAAGTTTTTTGATATGGAACTTTATGTTATACGAATGATTAATTAGGTTCAAGTGGTAAGACCCTAAAGTCAAGTGGTTTTAGAAATTGAGGTATCAGGACCTAGTTTCTATAAACCGAACCGTAAATATTTTTATAAATATTTACGAGTGTTATTAATGTTGTATTAAAGTTTCGTTAAGAAATTTTAATGTTTAGATATATAATTAAGCAAAAGGAATAAATCGTAAAAAGTGTAAAAGTTTTATTCTAATAGTTCAAAGGGTTAAATGACTATAGAAATAAATATGGATGGACTTAAATGGTAAATAAACCATTTAAGGAACTAGTGGACTAAAATGGACATGAATTTGGTGTTTTATTTAATTTTTAACCCAGGTTAATATGGTAATTTGATAAATTAAATCAAATTAAATAAAACACAAGTAAAAGATGAATGGTTGTCATCTTCTTTCCTATTTTCTTTCAGCCGATTCTTCCATGGAAAATAACCTAAGTTCGGCAAAAAAAAATGGATGCGTGTAAGTGGTTTATTATCGATTTTTATTAATTTTTATGTTTTTAAGATCGTTACAACTAGGTCCAACTAGCCCATACCTTCATTTTTGAAACTATTAAAGATTTTGAATGTTGAAATTGATGAATCTATGTGATTTTAGATGTTAAATGATGAAGTTGAAATATTATTTGTTATTTATAAGTATTTTGTTAAATGATTTTGATGAATTTAACGATTAGGGACTAAATTGTTGAAATAATAATAGTTTAAGGACTAGATATGAAATTGTTACAAATGTGGTCTGTATTGGATGCTAGTAACATACAACTGGTATGAATTGTCAATAAAAATGGTTAATTTGCATGTTTTAGGCTCAGAGACTAAATTGAATAAAACTGAAAATTTTAGGGCAATTTTGTAAAAATGTCAAAAAGGACTAAATTGTATAAAATGGAATGATTTTTCTGTCTAAATTAATGAATTTAATGAAATTATTAATTTAATGAATTTATTAATTTGGATTAAGAACGAGTGGAAACTCGAGAAGTGAAAATTACCAAATAGCCCCTATACTTTGAAATTTCTGTAATTTAGCCAGGTAAGTTCCTATGAACTATAATCATTTAAGTGTTGATTAAATTGAATGTTTAATGTGTTGTTCTAATGTAAATGAATCAATATATATTTATGCTATATATTATTATGCAATTTATCATGTAAAGAAACGATGAAAATCCAACGAAGTTTCGACAACTATTAAAACCCGTTTGAACCTTAGGGATATATAGGATAAAAATGACATGTCATTAGGGTTACCATGTTTCGGGTGCTAGTCCTAAATGTCCTACTGATGGCTGAGTTTCGGCATTTGTTGTGGATACTCGTCTGCTTGTGTGAGCGGCATCGTGTAGCTACATTCCTACCGTCTACTTGTGTGAGCAGACCCATATATGGCTCGAGTGAGCAATGATGAAAAGGAGTGGTTTCGACCATATGTTTAACACACTTTGTGTGAGCTTTCCCACTTATCCGATATTATTTCTAAGTGGTTCAACGAGCATGAAAAGGGAAGGAATGGTAAGTATTCAAATGACTTATATCATTAAAACTATGAAAATGAATGAAAAGGAAATGTTAAATGAAAATATATCTATGTTCATGAAATTGACGATTTCAAGTGAGGTTATTCATGTTTAATGACTTATCTTGTGAATTGATGCACTAACATGTGTTATTGATGATGCTTAGGCTTGTGCCAAGCTATTGGTTGGATTGTATTATGTTTAATTTTAAAGTTATGCATTGGAATGGTAAGTGTCCAAATGGAAATATGCTTTTGTTCATGAAAGGGTGGTAAGAATCAAAGTATGTATTTTCTAATGAAATGGTTTATCATGCGGTTGATGTTTATGCTTATATATTGTATTATGAAAATGAAACAGGTAAGAAAAGGTAATGAAACGGTAAGTTCAAAGTTGAGATGTAATATGATGAAAAAGGGATTGATGAGTTGAATAATGTACTTATATATGAGAAATTTAAGTATGCTATGGATGAATTTACCTAGTTCATGAACAAATATAATAATTAGTGAATTGATGTTGTTATTTAAGTTTATCTTAAGTAAATGAAATGGAAAGTAAGTAAATGGAATGGTAAGAAAGTAAATAGAGTGGTACATAGTTTATGAAAAGGTTAATGTTTGTGTAATAGGTCTTATAAATCCTATAATGTTAGGAATGAAAATATATGTGACATTGATGGACTTGCTTATTTGTGAGTTGATGATTATGGTTTGATAAATCTTGTAGCATTGACATAGGTTTATATTCACTTATAAAGTTTGTTATTGAAATGAAATGTTATATTTAAGTTTGTTTGAGCTTACTTAGCATTCATTGCTTACGTAGTCATCTTTCTCTTACTTTATAGATTATCAAAAGCTCGATCGGTTTAGAAGCTCATCAGAGATCTATCACACTATCCAGCGATTATATCGGTAGCTTTGATATGTTGGATAAGGTTATAATGGCATGTATAGGTGGACTTATGGTTGATGTTTAGTTGAATGTTAGTTGATGAGTTTGGCATGTATATGTCATTTTGGTTTATGTAACTTTGGTACATTTGATGCCTTGTTGATGTGTATTATTTTGACAATGTGTTAATGTATGTTTGAATGGCCAAAGTGGAAGCTGATGAATTGACCTCAACATGGTCAAGTTATGTGCATGTTTGAGTGGCTAATTGGTATGTTTGTGTTGAAGTTCTATAGGTCATAATTATGGTACAAATGGTAAGTTTATATTGTCATGGAATAGGTCAACTTGATACATATTTTTATGACCAAAGTGGTATGTGTTGGTATGTTTGTAATGTGGTCAATAATGGTATGCTTTGATATAGAATTGAACTAAATGTGTTTGGATGAAATATGACCAATTTGGAATAAGTTTATGTATAATTACTTGGTTTTAATTGAGGTGCATATATGGCATATTGGAGGGATGGATAACTGGCTTATTTGAATTGGTTTTATTATGCATGTTTTGGGTAGGCTTTTGATGCCTTGATCATAAGTGCAAATGTGTTTAGGTGTATGGTTGAGATGGGTGATAGGGATGGCTTGTTCTTGGCCAATTTCTTGTCCACATGGCCTAAAGCACGGGCGTGTGTGACACACGACCATGCGACACGACCGTGTGTCCCTTGTAAGTTTTAAAGGTTACTTTACGAAAGTTACACGGCCTAGCAAACGGCCTGACACATGGGCGTGTGGCTTGACCATGTGACCCAAGTCAGAGAGTTACACGGGCACAAACATGGGCTGGGACACGGTCGTGTGTCCCTATTTTGATTGTTACACGGGCATGTGTCTCAGCCGTGTGAGTTACATGTCCCTGTGACCGCTGCAGTGTAAATTTTTCTATCTTTTTTCTTAATGTTTCAAATGTTTTTGATTTAGTCTCGAATCATTTCTAATGTGTTTCTAAGGCCTCGAGGCCTCGAATAAGGGACAATATGCATGTGTATGAATGATTTATACCATGGTTAATGAAATGTTTGGAAATAAATTTTTTAAGTTACGTTTTTACGATAATACCTTATAACCCTATTCTGATGACGGATACGGGTTAGGGGTGTTACATGATACATTATTTGCCTTGGTTTAAGTATGTTTTTTGTGTGGTTTACTTATTGAATTTATGGCCACTTACTGAGCTTTTTCAACTCACACCCTCACAGCTTTGTACAAAGTTTTTTTTCTAGCTTTGGGGAGTTGAAGAGCAAGGGCAAGCCTAGTTCAAGTTTAAGGCTATTTGGTAGTATAAACTAAGAAGTCTTCTTTAGAAACATTAGAGGGAATTGTGGCACTCAATTGGAATAATTTGATATGCTTGTAATGGACATTTGAGACTTTTATTTGGATTTTAATTTTGAGGTGTTATACTTGTTTTTTTAATGATTGGTTTTATGGTTAAATGTTGTATAGATTATGGTATGTTGCTAAGTGATATCATGGTGATTGAAAACATAGTGATTGAAGCATGAATTTTCACTAATACATTTTAATTGTAACTTGTCAAGGAGTGGATAGCTTTGTGGCTAAGGTAAGTCCATTGTATGATTTAATTATTGTTTGTTAAGCATGATTTTGAATTTTAAATTATGAATATATGTTGTTTGTTAGTTGTAATTAGATTAATTAAAATTGTATATATATGATTAAAGTAATAAAACTTAGCTAATATAGCGTTATTTAATAAATGAATTAAGGAGAAATGGTTAGTTAAAATGAATTTTAGGGGTTTCCCAAAATTGATTAAAAGGAAGCTGGTAATCATTTAGAATTAAAATTGGGATCATTTAGTTTTAAGTGGTAAAATGACTAAAATACCCTTAGGGTTAAATCTTTAAAAATAGTTTTAAAATGGTTCACAAATCGCTTCTACAATAAGATTAGATGGTTATTAGTTAGAATTGAGGTGTTATAAGGTTGGGGTGGTTTTGTACTAGAGAGTCACTTCGGTGGCTAATGTGTCGCTTCAGATTTGGGTCGGTCTGTACCGGTCGGGTTTGGGGTGTCATAGGGTGAACATGAATGGTTAAAGAGTGGAAGCTCTGAAAATGGATCGAGTGGTAAATTGGGAATGATAGTGACTACAGCTAGAAGATGAAAGATTATAGGTCTGGATTCGGAGCATTGATGTTTTAGATTTGGTCTCAACCCTGGGGTAATTATGCTTTTCTTCCCTCAACTCTGAAGCAAGAACAACTGGTAAAAAAAACATAAGAAGAAGATAAACCACAATTACTAAACATTTGGTCTCAACAAGTTTTCAATACATACTGTGCGATAATTAAAGTATTTTTCCCTCAACTCTGGGGCAAGAACAACTAGTAAAAGAACTTCAGAATTTTATAATGATCAATGTGGAGTAACGTATTGATGGTCACTAAACTAACTATAAATACGACAAAGGTAAGCACACCTATTGAACAATAGTATAGCTATGGTGACTAGAGAATATCGTATCCACGAGCGCTAAAAGTACTAGTAATTATCGTCTTTTTAATATTTAGCTGACAATTTGGAGTGATGTGTTTTAATCTAAAATTACTAAACTAATTTAACTAAGAACGCAATAGATAATGAAATAGGAAAACAATCAAAGATAACCAACGAGATAGACAATACCCAGGAAAGAATCCACCTAGACTTCACCTATTATTATGAATCTGAATTAAACGATTTATTCACTTGTGTCTTGATCCCTAGAGATCCCTAAATTATGTTAATATCTCTTTCGAGAGTAAGAACAACTGACTCTAGGTTGATTAATTGAAATCTCTTTCTAATTAAAACCATATCGTCGCATTAACTTGATCTATGAATTCCCCTATTAGATTTGACTCTAATCCAGTAGATTTATGTCGTCCTATTTCTAGGATTGCATGCAACTCCACTCTATTATACTAGATCTACTCTTAAATAGGGACTTTTGCTCCACTAAATTAAGCACATTAAGCATGAATTAATATCCCAAAAATATTAAAACAAGAAATAAGCATACATAATTGATAACAAGAATCAAGTATTTATCGCGTAAAAACATAAATTAAATAAAATGATTCATCATAGGTTTCATCCTCCCTAGGTATCTAGGGAATTAGTTCATAATCCTGAATAGAAACATCTCAAAGTCAAAATAACCACAATACACTAAGAAACTCAATAAAATTTCGAAAAGAATTAAAAGGAGATCTTCAATCTAGATGGAGATCTACTTCCGAGTTGAATCCAATGGTGTTCTAGGAGTGTTTTCTTCGATCTACTCTGATTGCTCCCTTAAGTCTTCTTCTAATGAGTATTTATAGACTTTAGAATGCTCAGAAAGCCTAAAAATTGGGTTTTTCTGCGTATTTGGGAAGCAAGGTGCGAAATCGACACGGGTTGGCAAATGGGCGTGTGCCCAGCCTGTGTGGAAATGCCTAGTTCGTGTGGCTCCTGAAAACAACTCTATTTATCCGATGCTGGCTCATTTTTCTCTCCTTTGACTCCCAAATGCTCTCCTAAGTATAGAAACGTGAATTTAAAGTATTAGGAGCATCAAATTCACTAATTTGCATAATTAATCATCCAAAAATGCATTAAGAATGATATTAAAATATGTT
This sequence comes from Gossypium raimondii, assembly GCF_025698545.1. NCBI lineage: Eukaryota > Viridiplantae > Streptophyta > Magnoliopsida > Malvales > Malvaceae > Gossypium > Gossypium raimondii. The sequence continues at coordinate 17,788,741 of NC_068567.1, forward strand.
ACTTTTATAGCTTATCAAATATCTCCACATTTAAGCGTTTGCTTGTCCTCAAGAAAAATCCTCAACTCACATTAAAATTAATATTTCTCAACTTGTAATTCCCATCAATAATGTCTCAAAATAATTTACAAATAATCATGCATTGGCAATTCAACTAAAAGATCACTAAAGTCTCAAACAATCCAAGCTAACATTTTTAAACACGAAAACATAGGTGTCTCCCTTTATCTAAGTAATTACCTTTAATTTAAAATCGATAAGATTCAACATCCTCACTAAAGATTTACTCAAATCACTCAAAGTGTTTAAGCTTGACGAATAAGCATTCAATAGTCAAACAAGAAAGGTCATTACCATAGGCTTGCATGAAAATCAAATCTCCACCACTATAAAATGAGATGATACACAAATCAAAAGGTTTTTAAGAGGCTGTAATGGGGCTTAGGTTAAGGGTGTGGATAAATGTTAGAAAAGTTGGTTATAATCGAGATCGAATTGATAAATTACCAAACTAGAAAAAAAAAACAAATGCTGAATTAAAAAAAACAAGTGCATCAATCAAGTACTATTCAAGAATAAAAACGAGCTTCTTCTCAAAATATGAATTTAACTGTTCAAGCTCAATCAACATAGAACTAAATAATAATCATTATTTTTATTTTTTTAAACAATAAGAAATAATTCAGTAAATCAAACAAAAGAGCATAGTTAGGCAACTAACCAAATCAAATCTCGACAAAAAGGGAGTCAATAAAACGGGAAAAATTGTCAACGAACAAGAAATGAGTTATTGGTTAACATTAATGGGTAAATCAAGAAACGGCGTGTTAGGATCAACGGGGTTCACTAAGGGTTAATTATGTAGGTAGGCTTTTTATGGGATAAGTGGTTTAAAACCTAAGTGCCTTTATCATCTCAATATATCAAATCAAAGGTGTGGTCTTGACATGTATAATCGAAGCAAGTTCTAGAATAACAAATCAAATTGACACAAAGCAAGTTCTAGAATAATAAAATGAGCAAGAAAAATGTATGCTCTACAGGCTCAAAATCTCACAAAATATCATGGTTTTTGATGTCAATCTTGCAAATCTCAACCTTCAAGATAATACTTCAATTTAATGAATCAACCTAAAAATTATTAATTTCGAAAATAACTTATCATGCTTGATTCTCTCATATCTTCAAGTTTAAATCAACCAATACACAAATATCTACAAATTAATCTAAAACACATCAACAAAAATTTCAAATAAAAAATTCATTCTAATGGAAGTATGAGAAAATAACTTAAATACAAGACATAATTTAGAGATTTTCTAATAATTACATAAATAACCTCCACACTTAAGATGTACATTGTCCTCAATGTACAAACATATACAATCACAGTATAAGCAAAATATCATAAGAGAGGGAGAAAACTGAAACTGCCCTAAATATTGGATGTAATCGCCAGAATAGTGAAAAGCGGAATTGTAGAAAAATCTAAATGTAGTGCATGATTCTGAGTAAACTAATAAGAAAATACAGACAAATAGTGAAGAAGATTAAAAGGTTTCTAACTCAATTAGAAACAACCATAAAAATATAGTTCAAAAGATAATAAATGAAATAAGTCTAAGAAAATAAAAATAAAAATAACACAACTAAAAAAATAAACATAAAAATAAACATAAAAATAAAACTAAAAGAAAAAATAAAATCAAGGATCCTAATAAGAATAATAATACTAATAATACTAAAACTCATACTAGTAATAATAATAACGATAAAATAAATAATAATTAACGATGATAATGAAACGAAGAATAATAAGAAAATTAAATAATAATAACAATAAATAATTATAACTAAAAAATAAAATAATATAAAAAATAATAATAATTAATAATAAACAAATAAATAATTAGATAAATAAATAAAAAATAAAATAAAGAACAAGGGTAAAAGGGGAGGGAAAGGGGTAAGGTGAGATGCGATAGAAGGGAAGGGAGAAGGAAAGAAGGAGGGTGAATCGGAGGGTGTGGTGTGATGGTGGGGGCGGGGTTAGTTGACTATGGGGAGAAGGGAAAGGAGTTGGGGGATGGGGGAAAAGGGGGTGGCTTGTTTGTGGAAGAAGAAAAAGACAAATTGAGAAAGAAATTTTAAGGTTTGGGCCACACAGCCGTGTGAGGTGTTTGTAGTCCGTGTGTAATTAAAAATTAACCCCAATTTTCACACGGCCTCGGACACGCCTGTGTGCCCAAGCTGTGTGTCCAAGTCGTATGTAATTTCCTTCACTTCTCCCACGCCCCTGTGGAATCCCACATGCCCGTGTGGCCCGACAGTGTCTCAAACACAGCCGTCTCTCTTGCTTGTGTAACTTCCTAACTTGATTTAAAATTGAAAAAATTAGCCCCAAGGTTCACACGGCTTAGGACACGCCCGTGTGGGCCACATGACCATGTCTCCAGGTCGTGCAGACCATTTTTGGCTGTGTAACCGTCGAAATTTTTGAAAATTACAGTCCTAGTATCCACACGGCCAAGGATACAACCGTGTGTCCAGACCGTGTGGGTCACATGGCCATGTTGCCAGGCCGTGTAACTCACTGTCGAACCCCTTTTATGCACATGGCTTGGGACACACAGGTCAAAAAAACATTTTTTTATTAAATTTTTTAAATTAATTAGTTTTAAAAATAACATGAAATAAAATAAAACAATTAGTAGAGTGTTAACACTTAGGTTGCCTCCCGAGAAATGCTTATTTAAAGTCTAAGCTCGACTTACCTTATGCATGCGCGATCGCAGTGGTTCGTGAAGCAGAAGCTCCTCTCTCTCATTATCAATTCTATTATCAAAATAAAGTTTAAGTCGAGTACTGTTTAGCTTAAATATGCCAAATTCATAATGAGTTACATCGACTGTACTGTAGGTAAAGACATTTAGTACCGCACATAGAGTTAATCCATTTGACTCGAGCTCCGAATAGGAGATTTTTGGATCCGTTTTTTCTAGCAGTACTTTGTTTCCAACCGTAAATTGGTTTGTTCTCATTACGTGCTCATCATGGCGTCGCTTTGGCTTTTCATCGTGCTCTCTCGGTTTCTCCTTAACATGTTTTCGCCATTCATCTAGTTCATCGATTTGTAATATTCGTTCTTCAAAAGTCGTTATGTTTCTGTCGCATTAATTGAAACGTGGCTCCTTTATTATCTCTCGTGGGATTTCCTACAAAGAAGGTTGAGCCACATGGTTACTTATGTTAACAGAACATTTAAAATCATCTTGATTACTAGAGACTCTCACAGAATCACGTGCTTGGAGAGAAATCATTTCGTTACCTACACGAAGTACTAATTCACTCGTACCAACATCAATTATAGTTCTAGCAGTTGCTAAAAAGGGTCGTCCTAAAATTAAAGGTATCTCACTTTCCTCATCCCTGTCTAAAACAACAAAGTCAACAGGGAATATGAATTTATCTATTTTAACAAGAACATCCTCAGTAACACCCCTAGGATATCTAATAGTTCTATCCGCACCTATCGAATAATAGTATAGCTATGGTGAGTAGAGAATATCGTATCCACGAGCACTAAAAGTACTAATAATTATCGTCTTCTTATTATTTAGCCAAGAATTTGGAGTAATGTGTTTTAATCTAAAATTACAAAACTAATTTAACTAAGAAATCAACAAAGAATAAAATAGGAAAATAATCAAAGATAACTAATGAGATAGATAATACCTAGGAAAAAATCCACCCAGACTTCACCTATTATTATGAATCTGAATTAAACGATTTATTCACTTGTGTCTTAATCCGTAGAGATCCCTAAATTATGTTAATATCTTTTTCGAGAGTAAGAACAACTGACTCTAGGTTGATTAATTGAAATCTCTTTCTAATTAAAACCCCTATTGTCGCATTAACTCGATCTATGAATTCCCCTATTATATTTGACTCTAATCTAGTAGATTTATATCGTCTTATTTCTAGGATTGCATGCAACTCCACTCAATTATGCTAGACCTACTCTTAAACGGGGACTTTTGCTCCACTGAATTAAGCACATTAAGCATGAATTAATATCACAGAAATATTAAAACAAGAAATAAGTATACATAATTGAGAACAAGGATCAAGTATTTATCACGTAAAAACATAAATTAAATAAAAGGATTCATCATAGGTTTCATCCTCCCTAGGTATTTAGGGAATTGGTTCGTAATCTTGAATAGAAACATCTCAAAGTCAGAATAACCATAAAACATAAAGAAACTCAATAAAACTTCAAAAGAAATTAAAATGAGATCTTCGATCTTTATGGAGATCCACTTTTGTGTTGATTCCGATGGTGTTCTTTGAGTGTTTTCTTCGATCTACTCTGATTGCTCCTTTAAGTCTTCTTCTAATGGGTATTTATAGACTTTAGAATTCTCAGAAAGCCTAAAAATTGAGTTTTTCCGCGTATTTGGGAAGCAGGGTGCGAAATTGACATGGGCTGACACACGAGCTTGTGCCCAGGCCGTATGGAAATGCCCAGGTTGTGTGGCTCCTAAAAATAACTCTATTTGTCTGACTTTGGCTCAATTTTGTCTCCTTTCGCTCCCAAATGCTCTCCTAAGTATAGAAACATAAATTTAAAGGATTAGGAGCATCTAATTCACTAATTTGCATAATTAATCATCCAAAAATGCATTAAGAATGGGATTAAAATATGTTACTTTTGTAGCTTATCATGTATATCTTAGAATACAAACCATAATTGCTCAACATTTGGTCTCAACAAGTTATCAATACATACCCTAGAATAATAATTGTATTGTTCCCTCAACTCTGGAGCAAGATTATAGATCGGTATTTGAAGGATTGATGTTCTTTGGACCCCGATTGATTCAGATCTAAGAGGATATCTGTTGATTGTTAGCTGCTTTCATGCCTCCAATTTCTCTCTATTGATGAACGGTTTCTTGGAAGGAAGAAGAGGAAATTTTTTGTTTTCGATTTTGTTCTTTATTTGTTTTGTTTGTTTATTATTCAGTTTTTACATTGCTCGAGAAATCACTTAGATTAGACCAGTGGGGCACCATATCTATATGTTTAGTTAATTCTGTTGATGTTTTTGTTTGTTTTATTTCCCTATTTATTAACCAATGGGGCATTATCTTTTACAATTTGAACACAATATTTTTATTTTTAAAAAGTTGTTTAAAAACACTTTTATTATTTTTTTAAAATTTATCATTATAAAATTTATCATGTTGATAAAGTAATTTTTAAAATTTTGGTATTTAATAGTTATCAAATAAAATAATTTCTTATTTTGTGCCTTATTTTATTTCTTTCAATTTTATTTTGGTATTTAAATACAGTAATGTTTATCGTGAAATGAAGGGTATGCTAAACTTACAATTGATCCTTTTATTTGGCTACAATTTGCAATTTTGTAATTGCTTTAATTGATTGCTTAGGTATCAAGTTGTTTTGTGTTCAATTGTTGTCAATGTTATAAACTGGAATTGTGTTCAATTGTCCGCAATTGGCCTGTAAGACTAGCTTAATTTCAATAGCAAATTGGTGTTCATTGAATGAAAATGGAAGTGAACTGAAGATTCTAAATTTAATATGATCAACATTACATGTTAGGAAATGAAAATGAAAATGCAATTGGAACTTGCATAACTTGATGATAAGATCATATGGTACCACCCAAGTTTATTGCAGATAATATTAAATACAAAAATAATCCCAAAAGCAAAAAGCCACATCATATATAGATACACACTATGCCTTTTGACTCAAAGAAAAATTTATGAAACACTCTAGGTACATCATTTGGTTCCAGAGGGGCTATAACTCTCAATTGTGTTTGAGACTCAAGATCAAACTATTCAAAGTTGACTAGCTACACCAGATTGACAAATTCATCATTTCTTAGTTGTGACATAATGGCATAAAATGTCAAGGCAAAGAAAGAAACAAACATCGAAATGATGAAAACCAACAAAAATATATTTGCAAGATCCATATGAAATTATGAACAAAGAAATAGAAAATAGAATGAATTAGAACATACTTACACAACAAGAGAAGAAAGGAAAGGATAGAGCTCACAGTAGACGACGACGAAGAAGAAGAAACAAAAAATTTTAGTTTTTCAAGCAGAAAATGAAAGGGAAAGGGATATTTCTTACCTGAGTTGGGCTTGGGTTCTCAATCTTGCTGCAACAGTGGAAGCAAGTGACAGGTGTTAAAATAGATGTAGCAGAATGATTATTTACGGTAATTGTTTCATTCAAATTTTCCCAGCAACCAAACATGTAAAAATGAATGAAAAAGAGAGGGAATGGGAGACTACTCGAGTTCTCAATCTTGAAGCAAGAAAGGAAGAAGGTGAAGCAGTAGGGATTAGGATGAGGAAATTTGGAGGGTCAGTACATGTAGATGTATTATATAATTTTATTTTATATTTTCCCTCAATTAAAAAATTAACTCGCACACCTGTTCTACTACAATATGGGTTGCTTGAAAAAGAAGTCCCGCCGTCGCATTTAATGCACTTCGTTTCATTTTTTTAAATTGATTCAAAATTATTAATTAATTACAAAATAACCCATTAATAAAATTTTTTATTCAAATTACCCAAATGCAAATATGAACCTTTAATCTCCATTCATTGTGAAACAGTATATTAGTTTACGATAGGGTTAACATATTTCTCATATTTTCCACATCCATAAAACAAAAGAAAATAAAAACAAAAATTGCTCAAGGTAATATTAAGCCAAATTTGTAACATCTTGCTTGTGAAACTAATTTCTTATTTTCAATTTAGGTACTTCCTCTTCTTTGATTTTCTAACTGTTGAAGCTCCTTTATGATCTCAGTCACAAGTGAAATTTTGTTTCTGTTTTGTTTAATTTCTTGGTATTTTTATTCTCACCTTGAAAACTGAAGACTGGTGGTGATATCAGTGGCAAAGACGAATGTGGTTCTGAGGGCGAGAAGAAGAAGCCTTAGGAAGGAGAAACAAAAGTCAAATAAAAAATGAAGACCGCTTCTCAGTTTAAAGTTCTAGAGAAAACATATGCCTATTTGTTTTACTTGCTCACTCATTTCCGTCTCAATGTTTTTTTTTTTTGGTTAATATGTTGTAAATTTGCTCATTTATGCTTCTTCAGTGAAATGTACCCGTCTGAAGCTACGCAAGCAAAATTATCGATGCAATTGGGGGCTTTTTGATAGACAATTACAGATGTGATTCTACCGTCGAGGGCACCGCCCTTGAAGTGTCAAAGGAAGGATTCCACCGCCGAAATTATCAGTGGGGAGGCAAATTTTTAAAAAAATATTAATCTAATTATTTTATTTAATATTAATATAATATAAATTTTAATTATAAATTAATGATGTGCTGATGTGGTAATATCTCATTGGTTCTAACTATTTTTTATTAAGTTTTAGTAACAGATTATATAAAAAATAGTTTAAATTGTTATAAAACAATCAAATAAAAGAACACTTAAAGCAAATAGAGAATTTTCCGTATCTTCTTTTCATTTACAAAATAGTTCTATATATAAGTCATTAACATTCAATGCAACATAAATAAATGAAGTTTATTTAATTACTTCATTAACACGTACATTAAGCATCTTTAATAATGAATGAGGGTTTTAACTCATTACTTTCATAAATGTTTAAAGGCTATATACATCCATTTAATGTATTTACAACACTCCCCCTTAGATGTCTTTTAAATAAAAATGTGTCTCATTAAAACCTTTATTAGGAAAAATCCTATGGGATAAACACCTAATAAAGGAAAAAGAGTACACAATCTCCTATCTCGTTAAAAACCCCTATTAGGAAAACCCAGTAGAACAAAACTTTGGTTAAAGGAAAATAGTGCAATGTGTTTTTGATTCCCCCTAATGGCAATATTGCATTACATCTTTCAATTGACGCATTCCAATCTTGTGTAGTATTCTTTCAAACGTTGAAGTTGGCAATGCCTTGGTAAGAAGATCTGTTAAATTATCACTAAAACGAATTTGAACTTCTATATCACCTTTCTTCTTAAGATCATGAGTGGAAAATAATTTTGGTGAAATATGTTTCGTTCTGTCACCTTTGATATAATTGTTAGAGTATGCCCAAAGATCAATCATGAGATGGTTGTAATAACATACTTGATTTATCATGTTTGTTAATATAAGGCGTTACCATTATTATTTCAGTTTCTTTTCTGTGTGTATAAATAAACTATTTTATAATAATGTTCTGAGAATAATATGATTATTCTTAAAAGGTCCTTAGTCAAGTATTATTGTTGGATAGGACTACAATAATGCATTAAGACTAACATGTAGTTGATTGATGATAAAGAGTTTTCATTGATATGGAATGTCAAAATTGATGCATGAATATGTGTGTTAGAGAACAACATATTGGACTGACCCGTTATGAGTATGTTTCTTGGATTATTATGTAATTGTCACAACATTACTCATAGTGATTAATATGTATATGATCCTCAGACTTGAGATCATCATAATCCCAACATCGTGAGTTGTATATTTTGATACAGTCAAACTTATATCGTAACTGGTTGTTCTATAAAGGCTGATGTTGGATATACCACGATCTATGTAGTGGGATATGGTTGATCGATATAGGATAAGTCTCTCCTACATAATGGGAGTAATATCTTAAGCCACTTGATTGAGTGAGACTAGAAATGCATGGCCATGCTCAAATAAGTTGATATGAGATGTCATATTTATTTGTATATCATAGTCTACTTAAGATATCAAGGAACATGGAATGGACTATGCAAGTGTGACTATTCCATGACTTGTGTCCAATCTAGAGGTAAAGGACTTAAGGATTATTGCATGAAAGGTTAATCATAAAAAGGTTATGTCGAATCATGATTTTTTGTGACTAAGGTAGCAATGATGCATTGCTAGGTGCCACTCATTGTTTGTAACATTGGAATCGTTCTAGTATTACTGCTAATGTTACAAGAACCTACAGGGTCACACCCTATAGTTGAAATGAACGGAATAAAACATAGTTGGTATTGTATTTGGTTGTCGCTTGAATTAAATTAATTATAGAATTAATTTAATTGGGTAATCAAATATCAAACACATTATGTACAAGGTTGTTGTACGCATAATGAGAACATGAATTTGGTTAGTATATAAATTCAAATAAATATATAGTTTACCGAAATCATTATTATAATTAATGTAATTATAATTTTCGGTTTAAAACATTGTTATATTTATTTAATTTCTAGAAACCCTAAAAATAGATATAAAAATCCTATTTTTTCTTTGCTTGGGGTCTAGCAGCCGTCAAAAAAAGTCTTTTCCAAAATAGTTTTGGGGATTCCTTCCGTTCATTGTCAACTGGGTGGATTACGTAGAGGCCGGAGTCACGATAGATTGCGGCTTGGTTCGATAGTAGATCAGATTACTCATTGCTGAGGCGTTGCTATCTACTCATAATAAAGATTCGGTAATTTCGAAACCTTTATTTCACCCTGATTCATTCCTCACACATAGATCCATGGTTAGGATCACCGAATGTTTTATTTTTCCGCTGCGCCGTAGGGGTGCCGGCGTTCCAACAATAATCACCCTTTAATTGAGCTATACATGCTGTATTATCTTCGTATAAGATAGTTGGCATATTTTCCTGTAAAGGCAAATTACATATCTTCTAGATATGTTGGGTTAATAACTTTAGCCAAACACACTCTTGACCTGCCTTATGCATTGCAATTATTTCAGCATGATTTAAAGAGGCAGCAACTAATGCCTGCTTTGTCGAACACCATGATATGGTAGTACCTCCACATGTAAATAAATATCCCGTTTGAGATCGACCTTTATGTGGATCTAATAAATATTCAGCATCAGCATAACCAAATAATAGAGATTTTGAATCATTTGAATAAAATAATCCCATATCAATGGTCCCTCTGAGATATCTAAATACATGTTTAATTTTATTCCAATGTCTACGTGTTGGAGAAGAACTTAATTCTTGCTAAGAAGTTTACAGCAAAAGCTATATCAGGTCTTGTGTTGTTTGCAAGATACATCAATGCTTCTATGACACTTAGATATGGTACTTCAGGATCAAGAAACTCTTCATCATTCTCGCAAGGGCGAAATTGATCTTTATTCACATTTAACGATCGTACAACCATCGGGGTACTCAATGGATGTGCTTTATCCATATAAAATTTCTTTAAGATCTTTTCTCATATAAGTTGACTGATGGACATGAATTCCATCTTTTAAATGCTCGACTTGCAGGTCAAGACAAAACTTTATTTTTTCAAGATATTTCATCTCAAATTCTTTCTTTAAATAATTTACTGCATTTTGAAGCTCCTCAGGAGTTCCAATAATATTTAGATCATCAACATAAATAGCAATTATCATAAATTTTGATCCATACCTTTTTATAAAAATACATGGGCAGATTGGATCATTTTTATAACCTTCTTTTAACAAATATTCACTAAGACGATTGTACCACATACATCCAAATTATTTTAATCCATATAAAAAAATTTTAATCTGATTGAGCAATTTTCCTAGGAAACTCTATATCCTCCAGGGATTTTGAATCTTTCTGGGATTTTCATATAAATTTCACTATCAAATATACCATACAAATAGGCTGTAACATGTTCCATTAGTTGCATGTCAAGCTTTCCACATACTGTCCGACTAATAAGGTATCTAAACATGATTGCATCCACCACAGAATAATATGTCTCTTCATAATCAATGTCGGGCCTTTGTGAAAATCCTTGTGCTACAAGTCATGTTTTATATGTCATTTTCTCATTTCATTTTTGCACAAATATCCATTTATATCCTATTGGTTTTACATACTTAGGTGTTTTGACTATAGGTCTAAAAACTTCACGTTTAGAAAGTGAATTTAGTTCTGCTTAAATTGTGTCTTTCCATTTTGACCAATCTTTTCTATTTCTACATCATTAATAGATTTAGGCTCAGGATCCTCATTTTCTTTTGCTATTTCAATAGCAACATTATAAGAAAATTTGTTGTCGACAACTATATTTTTTCGGTTCCATCTTTTTCTTGAAGTAGCATAACTTATTGAGATCTCTTTGTTATCACCATTTTTAGGCACCTGAACATCTTCTGGGGTTTTTTGATTAGTTATATATTTGGCCTCTTCTTGGGCACTTGCCTCCACAATATTACCATTTTGAAGAATTGCTCATTTCCTTTTATGAGGATTTTTATCTTTGGAACCGATTGGCCTTCCACGCTTCAGGCATGGATTACTTTCTTTTGCACTAACAATTTGCCCTATTGGGATACAAATTCGTATTGGACCATTTTCAGCTGGTATGTAAGATTTTGTAATTCTCTTAACTGACAGTTGATTGGCTATGTTTTGCAAACGTATAATCCTTTGAACTTCTTGTTCACATTGACTTGTGTAAGGATCTAATTAAGATAATGATGATCCATTCCATGTAATTTCTTTTACCAGTTGTATTTTCTCTCCCCCTAATGTTGGGAATGTTGTTTCATCAAAATGACAATCAATAAATCATGCAGTAAATAAATCTTCAGTTAATGGTTCAACATATTTAATTATAGAAGGAGATTCATAACCAACATATATTCCCAACCTCCTTTGATGACCCATCTTTGTGCGTTGTGGTGGAGCAATTGGAACATATACTACACATCCAAAAGTTTTAAGATGAGAAATATTTGGCTCCTGACCAAAAGCCAATTGTAATGGGGAGTACTTATTATAACTTGTTGGCTTTAAGCGCACAAGTGCTGCTGCATGCAAAATAGCATATCCCTAAGCTGTAACAGGGAGTTTTGTTCTCATAAGCAATGGTTGAGCTATTAATTGGAGGCGTTTGATAAACAATCCAGATAAACCGTTTTGTGTGTGAACATGAGCTACAGGATGTTCAACTTTTATCCCAATTAACATACAATAATCATTAAAAGCTTGGGATGTAAACTCACTAGCATTATCAAGACGAATAATTTTGATTGCATAATCTGGAAATTGTGCTCTTAATCGAATTATTTGAGCAAGTAGTCTCACAAATGCCAGGTTGCTAGTCGATAATAAACACGCATGTGACCACCTACTAGATGCATCTATCAATACCATAAAATATCTTAATGGTCCACATGGTAGATGAATGTGCCTACATATATCGCATTGAATAAGTTCTAGAAATGCGGGAGATTCAATCCCAACTTTAGCTGGTGATGATCTAATAATCAATTTTCCTTGAGAACAAACAACATAAGATAAATCCTTGAATTCAAGTATCTTTTGGTTCTTTAATGGGTGTCTAATTGAATTCTTGATGATTCTTCACATCATAATAGATTTGAGATTGCCTAATCGATCATGCCAAATAGTAAAAGTATGTGGTTCTACAAACTTCTAGTTTGTAGTAACATGTGACTCAATTGCATTAATATGTGTATAATATAAACCTGATGAAAAAGCAGGTAGCCTTTCCAAAACATATTTCTTTCCACATTCAACATTTTTAATATATAGATATTCAATATTTTTCTCATTCATAGTCTCAATATGATATCCATTAAGACGAATATCTTTAAAACTCAATAAATTTCTTTGATACTTAGTGGAATATAAAGCATCATCAATGACAAATTTTGTACCTTTAGGTAATAATATAATAGCTCTTCCGGAGCCTTCAATAAGTTTTGAACTACTCGATATTGTATTAACATGGGCATTACTTATTGTCAAATGAGAAAAATATTTTTTTTATTTTTGAGTATTGCATTTGTTGTAGCACTATCTGCAAGACGCATGTCTCCATTGATTTTAGGTCCATCGAAATTTTGTTAAATATTCATATTCTTCATAAAAAAAAACAAAATATAATATGAGAAATCTGCCACATCTAGGTGAGTTATATTATTAAGGTCATTAAATTTATCACCCTCGTAGGCATGGTCAGTTTTAATAGTATAGTGAATATCTTCATCTTTTGCCTCCATTTCATTATTTTGGGATATAAAATTTATCTTCATATGCTTTCCATTCTTTTTAATGGATGCTTGATAAAGTTTCACTAAATGCTCAAACGTGCAACAAGTACGTGACTAATGCTTCTTCATACCACATCAGTAGCATATATTCTCAACAATCTTTGAAGGATTATTTTGACCACTTCTTTCTTGTCTTCATTGTTATTCTTTTTGTGGTGATTAGAAGTATTATTGTTATGAACACCATGATAACGATTACTAGTATGTCCTCGACCACGTCCCCCACTACGTCCACAACCACAGCCACGACCTCTATATTTTCTATTTTTATAATTATTGTGTACTGCTACATTCACTTCAAGGGATGGTGCAGAACCAGTGGGACGAATTCCATGATTTTTCATCAACAACTCATTATTTTGTTCAGCCACAAAAAAGCATGAAATCAATTCAGAATACCTTTTAAAAACTTTTTCACGGTATTGCTGTTGTAGGAGCACATTAGTAGCATGAAAGGTTAAAAATGTTTTCTCAAACAAGTCCTCACCAGTTATGTTTTCTCCACATAATTTTAGTTGAGAACTAATTTTAAAAAGTTCTTAATTGTATTCACTTGCAATCTTAAAATCTTGCAACCGTAAGTGCATCCAATCATAGCGAGCTTTAGGGAGTATCACCGTTTTCTGATGGTCAAATCGTTCTTTCAAATTTTTCCACAACTCAAGAGGGTCTTTCACAATGAGATATTCCACTTTTAATCCTACATGTAGATGATGACGGATGAAAATCATTGCTTTTGCCTTATCTTGATTAGATGCTTCTTTATCTGCTAATATAGTATTTCCTAGACCTTTAGCATCTAGGTGTAATTTCAGCATCTAACACCCATGACAAATAATTCTTGCCTAAGATGTCTAAGGCTGTAAATTCAAGTTTGGCAAGATTTGACATTATAATCACATGAATCAAAATATAAAAAAAAAATATTAGTAAAATAATAAGCATTCTCAATCGTAAAATAATTCAATTATATATACCAAATTTGCTAAATAATAATATGTATGCCAAATATTGGCATAGAGAGGAATAGTCATAATAATAACTTAACACAAATTACATTAATTGAAATTTCTTTTAATAAAAAAACCATGTATATATAATTATCATTATTAGATTTGAGTTGTAAAAATAAATGTGTAAATGTTACCCAAAGCAAATATTTCATCTAGAAAATAATATAAAAGAAATATGAAAATACGTATACCATATATAGTTTAATGGGAGTTATACGGGTAAATTATATAAAGTCGAAATGACGTGAACTTCACTATAAACTCGTAGAAGCTCGTCGATAACGTGTTATAAAACAATCAAATAAAAGAACACTTAAAGTAAACAAATAATTTTCTCCTATCTTCTTTTTATTTATAAAAGAGTTCTATATATAAGCCATTGACATTCAATGCAACATAAATAAATGAAGCTTATTTAACTACTTCATTAACAAGTACATTAAGCATATTTAATAATGAATGGGGGTTTTAACTCATTACTTTCATAAATGTTTAAAGGTTATAGACATCCATTTAATGTATTTACAACATAAATATCTAACTCAAACAAAAACAATAGTTTATAGCTTACTATTCAATTATGCCTACCTATTAATATGGGCCGAGTTTGTCCGTCGTCAATCTGATTTAAGATATGCGTACCAGGCCCTTCAGTCTCATTTACTCTGTTATCTTGCCCAGAAACAGCTTCTCTTTGATAAAATGGTAGATTCATTTGCCACCACCTCGCTATTGGTATGTGATTCCAGTTTGTCATTAATGTCTCTTTCATCATTTATTAGAAATGTTGGTTGTTGAAAAATGAAAATAATTCCATTTCCACAAGCAACACCATAATGGATGTCGTTCACATTGTCTGGCAACCCAAATGAATCAGCTACCACCCTGCCAATCCAATTCTCACTCTCCATTATGGCTTTACTTAGATCATCAGACAATACTGTAAAAGGCTTTGAAATCTTCTGACATAACTTACTACTACGTCCTAATCTGACGACTTCTCTAGAGGATAAACGGATGTTTGTTTGAAATAGATATGCCACTTTAGACCCAATTATTTGTTTAGGCATAATTGTTCAAGCATGAATAGCCACAGATTTAAGCTAAAATGGCATTGCAGTGAGGAAAAAGCTTGGTTTAGAAAAAGTTTAGGCTGTAAAAAATGTGTGTGGTGAAGAAATATAATTTCGAAAATTTATATTATTTGGCATTACTTTCAAAATAAAAATTATCCTAAAGATCATTTGAAATGAGAAAAAAAACGTTTAAAATAATAATAATAAATTAAGATAAAATATGCTACAAGTTTTATACTTTTTGTAAATTTGGAATTTAGTCTATGTACGTTTATTTCTAAGAATTTAGTCTCTATTTTTCAAATTTTAAAATTCAAGTCTAATTATTAAAATTATTTTGTTAAATTCAAGCTCATTACAACGTATTTTTTAGTTACATTGTTACTAAGTAAAAAAATTATTTCAAACTATCACACTAATAAATTTAACAAAAATAATTTAACAGTGTCAACAATTGGAACTAAATTTTGAATTTTGAAAAGTAAAAGACTAAATTTCTAGAAATACAAATATAAGTACTAAATCTCAAATTTGTGAAGAGTATAGGACCTATCACATATTTTAACCTAAATTTAAATATGTAGAAATAATAAAATTATTTCACATAAAACCAACTTTTAGAAGAAAAAACTATATTTTCTTTAACTTTTTCCTATTGGATCGGTTTGATTACTAGTATAATAATATGAGAAAATAAATTATTTATTACCTATGCATTACCATAGTCAAATATAAAATAAAAGTTGTTTACTAAAATAAATAATAAAGCGATTAAATATTACTAATTAAATTAATTTATTACTTATTAATATACTAAAATATCTGTAAAAATAGGTACAATATTTAACTTTACTCAACAACAATGCTAAAATGCTCATCATAAATTACTACACAAAGAAACAACCTTGTAATTATTGAATATATTATTGAGTTCAATAACCTTTCACTTCTTACTTGCAAATTATTATGCGACATTATTTTGAAAATATTGAGAAGTTTCTAGTCTCTCCTCTTTTCCCTTTCTCACCTCAAAGTGACTAATTAACCACCTGCCTCTCTCCCTCCTTTTATTTCCCAATCTCCATAGCCCCCCAAAATAGTATTCCTCAAGCTTCTTGAATTGGATACTCTAATAAAGTCCAATAATGCCACCACCACTTCAGTCTAGTCTATATTTCCCAATGGACAATCCAACAATACTGTCTTTACTCCACCCTACTCCCGGAGAGAAGCACAAAAGTTCCAGTAATGGTGGCGGTCTCCTGCGTATGTTTAAGCTTTTCCCTATGCTAACCTCAGGTTGCAAGATGGGAAAACCCCGCCGGAAGCCTTTGTTGAACCATACTGCTGCAACATGTACAATTTTTGGGTATCGTAAAGGCCGAGTTTTCTTAGCAATACAAGCTGATCCCAATTGTGTGCCAATGATTGTGATCGAGCTACCGATGCTCACCAGCGTACTGCAAAAGGAAATGGAATCTGACATGGTCAGGATAGCACTAGAGAGTGAGACCAAGACTCATAAAAAGAAACTGTTGGAGGAGTTTGTATGGGCAGTGTACTGTAATGGAAGAAAGATGGGTTACTCTATCAGGAAGAAACATTTGTGTGACGACGAGCTTCATGTTACGCAGCTTTTGCGAGGGGTGTCAACCGGTGCAGGCGTCCTTCCAACCCTAAATCACAAGGAAAGTAGCGATGGAGAATTAACCTACATGAGAGCAAGGTTTGAGAGGGTGGTGGGTTCAAAGGACTCGGAAGCTCTACACATGATTAACCCAGATGGTGCACCTGGTCCTGAACTAAGTATTTTCTTTCTAAGATCTTATTAGAAAGCTTCAAAATTTACTTAACAATTTTCATTTAATGTAAGATCATTACATGTTTACGTATTGTGAGTCAAGCTAGCTCATCATACTGCATTAGTTGGTCTGTTACTTTCATGTTGTTGAAAGGCAATATCATCTCCTGTTTCTGCCTTGAGGTTAACTTTTGAATCCCGACAAACTAGGTATCCTGTCTCAAAAAATAGACAATGACATCACTGAGAAAAAACTTGTAGTTAATTCAATAGCTACACAATGATAGGGGAATCAAATCCAATAATAAAAGAACATGTCTAGCTTCATCTTCTTCGGGATAAAGTTACTGGAACATCACACAAGTTCAGAAGATATAGTTTAATGGGTCACTATTAGTGCAATAAAGGGTAATGCAGTCTCTAATTTATCTCAAATGAATAATTAATGTATAACCTAATTACTAATAAATGTTAGAGATGAAAAACAAAAAAGTAATGTACAGCCTAATTGAATTAAGTAGGTGACATGTTGATATAAAATTTGTCGAGATTGCATTCACAATAAATAATTGTGTTGTTGTGGGACACACATTGAAGTATTGTGGGATCAGGTACTAGTTTTAGTTTGTATTTTTTTGTAGAAAAAGCAAATATTAGGAAAATATGGTCCTTGGTGATAAAATCATTTGTTTTTAGATGATGTATTGTTTTCCTTTTACTATGTATAATCTATATATATTCTATAATCTATAGATTATAAAAGCATATGATATAATTATAAATACTAATTAATTTATAATTATTAGTTACAAAATTTAATGAAAATAAAGGAAGAGAATAAAATCGGATATATGGGGTTTAATTTCTTTTGAACTCATTTGTGATCTTTTGTTCCTATATTTTATTGAATTTAGTGAAAGTTTTCAAAAAAAAAGATAAACAATAGACATTGAATCATATTGTTGTTGAACCGAATAGAACTAACGAAAAAAAAAATAAAGTTAAAAATCAATAAAGTCGAATTTTTGGGATTTTTATTCAAGTTTGGCCTTGATTTTTAACCAAAATTTTGGATTTTTTTTCAATATGTTTCAGATCATCTAACTGTTTGAACCGTCTAGTTTTATATTCCTTGCTAAGAAGTGGTGGAATGAGAGTGACAATTCTTACTGCTAAAACCAAGTCAAGATTGACAAAACATTTCAATTCAAAAACAAAGCATTAATGCCTTTGAAACTTGATTCTCCCTCTTCTCAAACTAAAGTTGCTGCTAATACTAAACAAAAAAAGATGTCATATCCAAGACTCAACGTTATAGGTGGTGGGGGTTTGATGTTGGAACCGAAGAATTAGCCATTGGTTGCGGAGAATATATCCGGCCGTCAACGCAAGAAGAGCATTTTCTTTCAATCCAACCTTCACTCTCATACTCACCCTCCCCAATGAATTTCCTCCCAATGCACAGCCGTGCCATGGTGCCTGCCACTATGCCTAAGATTAAGATCACCAAAAGTACGGCTATAACTGGACCAAAAGAAGCATGGCTAGTGCTAGAGTTGTATGGCTGCTGCGTTTCAGTCACTGGTGGTGGTTGCTGGACTAACGGCATTGCCATTTTGGAACTTACCCACAAGTCTACACCTTTTCCTCCTTCTCTATGCTTGAAGTCTTGAAATGGTTATATTGTTGGCAAGTGCAGACTAGAGAGGATTTAGTTTAGAGTTTGATAGAGAATGAGAATGGAGCATTGCAACCAAAAATTTTCCCCTTTTATTTCAGGCAACAGGGCAAAGCCAAAGGTAGAAATTTTTTTCTCATTTTACATCTTTTTAAGATCTAAAAAAGGAAATATAAAGTTTTGTAAAAAGAATCTCAAATTACATATTCCATTTCATCATATGTCAAAGAGTCACATAAAACTACTTGACAGAACTAACAGGAAAAAGTTGAATACGAACGGAAATATACGTTTCATAAGGGAAAAAAAAATATCAAACTATAGTAAAAGGACTAAATCCACCAAAAACTTATAATACAAGGATTTCCAATAGAATTTGACCTTATCGAATCAAAGCCTTTTTTAATCATTTCTTGGAATATCTTCAATCGTGCGATTACAGTTGAACGACGGTGCGATACCAACCTCGGAGCCCAAGTCGATGCTGACCACTGACTCACTCACACTATAAAGATATATTTATGGCTAATTACTAAAAAGGCCTTTAATATATTATACATTGATTACATAATCCTTTATACTATTTTTATAGTCTTTTTTACTCTCTTCATTTTAATGTTAAAATAAAAATAATTTTAGTTTATAAACTAATTTGCATTTAATGCTGCTAATTTGATGAGAATAAATTATTAAATAGAAAATAACATAATAGTTTTTGAAAGTAAATCAAAATAATATTTTGAATTTTTTGAAAATTTCAAGAAATTAATATAAATACTCTTTTAAATTTTGAAAATTCTTGAAAATTTCTTATATTTATAACACACTTAATTACTTTTTGAAAATTTGAATTGCATAATAAAAAATTAATATAAAAGCTTGAAAATTAAAATAATTGTACTTTTAGTCATAAAATCAATACCTTTTTGGATAAAAATCATAGGTTAAGGCTATTAAAAATATCTCAAGAGCATTTTCGGTTTATCTATATTTAAAATATTCATATTTCCACATTTTCTCTTTCCCCCTCATTGCTAGCCAAGGCCTGCGAACCTGCTAGCCATTACCTGCGAAGCTGCTCACTGAATTTCCTTATTTAAACCATGTTAGCGGCATATTTAGTTTGGAAGATCATAACTCAATTTTCTTCAGTTCAGAACTTGAGCTACTACAAGCCTACAACTGTTGTAATCCCCATGGCACCGAGAAGAATTGATCATGTGGCATCGAAACCAGAAATGTGGAAGCATTTGAAAGCGAGGGTGGAAGCCAAACGACTAAAAGTAGAGATGGGAAAGGTAAGGGAAGATCAAGAATGCTTAAGAGTTGAGCAGAGAAATTTAATAACAAGGTTTGGAGAGATTGAGAGGCAATACGATGAGCTGAAACAAGAAGCTGAGATGATTGCCAAGCAATCAGGCTTGACTCGAATCAAGCTGGGTCTCATGTTGGGAATCTTAATAGCTCGTGAGGGTGGACATTTGGTTCAAGCTGCTAATCTTACTCGCTTCCTTGGGTGTGTTTCTGCAAATCTTTCTTATGATCTCATCCAAGTTATTATCATTTGATTAATTAAGATGCATGGGTATTTATTTTTATTTTAACTTTGATTTGCAGTGAAATTGTTGCCATGGAAAAAGCAAGTGCAATCCATAGAAAACAAATGCAATGGAGTTTCTTCGAGCAGAACTTCGGTGATTTTTAATTTTTATGGAGTCTAATGCTGCGGTGTTTTGGTGCTTACGGGTGTTCCAAGGGTGCTTGTTTTTACGTGTATGTTCTGACTGTGCTTTTGGATTGGAGAGTCATCTTTTTTAGGTATTTGGCTGCCTCTTCTTATAATATTTCGTTTGTTTAATTTTCTATTTATGAAAAAAGAATTATTTTTCTAAAAAAGTTAATATTTTATGGTGTTTAGATGAATTTGTGTAAAACATTTTCTGTTATTTAGTAGATTTTCTGAAAATATTTCATAAAAGCTATTTTCAATAAAATAAACATACATTTGAGATTTATGATAAAGAGTTTAAATGAAATCTTGAATTGATTACAAAATGATGTTACGGTGAAATTATAGTAAAATGAATCTTCATCATCATGTTAAGGATTAAATTATAAACTTTGTAAAATTTATAATTGAAACAAGAGAAGTGATATACCTGAAATTTTTTATGCAAAATAAAACATTATAATGAATTATTTGATTAAAGTGCGTATATGATGAAAAATCAATTATATGGCAATAGGGACCAAATTTAAAAATATACAAAAGCTTAAGTGCTAAACAATTTAATATGTGAAAAAGGAAATTATGATAAAAGTTTAATAAATGTGTTATGAGATGATGAAATATGCATAAAGTATTGTAAAAGTAAAATTGTGAGAAATATGGAATTTTATGATGGCAATGACTAAATTGTTAAATTTGAAAAAATATGGATGAAATAATAGAAGTGAAATACATAGAAATTTGATATGTGAAACAAAATATTAAGATAAATTATGTGATTCAAGTGTAACAAGAAAGAAAATTGATTTAATATGATTAATTATTTAATATTGAACTTTTATGACAAAAGGGACTAAATTGAAAAAAGTTATGAAGTTTATAAAAAAATATTTGATAAGTGAAGAATGTAGTAGAGAATGTAACATCCCGGTGCTTTGACCTAATATTCAAGTCGGGTATGAGGTGTTACAATCAACAGAGTCTTATCATTTTGGAAAATGTCTTATGGAAAAAAATTTTGGTAAGACATTTTATTGGAATAAAGGGATAATTTTACGTTGACCATTCTATTTTACATGAAACAAATATCGAAAAAGGCTAGAAATATGTTTCGTAAAAGTTTTTAAGTTGAAACAAACGTAATCTTAAACTAAATTATCTCGCTAAAAATACAATATATCTTAACATTGCACTTGTTTAGCTGCTCATGTTTTATTAATATTTTCATTAATTTTATTCTTTTAAAATTGGGCATAGTGCTAGAAAATTATTATAATAAGATTTCATACGTTTCCTTGATAAGCTGTATAAATTCTATCTAATTTGTAAATTTTCCATGGTTTTAAATGCTTAGTTTTGAAATTTTAACTTATATTTGGAATAAATGCTTGATTTTGGGATTATTGAGTCGGTTAAAAGAATTGAATAAAGATTGTAAATATTATTATGCATTTAACCAAATTCAAAATTTTCTCTAATTTTCTTTAATTTAAAACAAATTATTTAATAAACAAATAATTAAAATTTTATAAAGGAAACAAAAAGAAATCCATCGAATTTTTCCAAACTTGATATTAAATATGAATATGTGTATTCAAAAGTAATGAAATGATTGGTGCTTAACAACTTTCATTTTTAAGATTATATAATATTAATTGTAGGAAAAGTGAAGCACGAAACTAAAAGTATTCTTTGCTTTTGTACAAATAAATTAGAAAAAGAATTGGATAAACTTGATATTGAATAATTTTTGTGAATTATAAGAGGAGGATAAACACTACACCAGAACAGGTTTTTAGCGGCGTTTTTTTAGGCCTTTAGTGGCGTTTTTTAACGCCACTAACGGCATTTGCGGCGCTTGAGGAAGTGCCACAAAAAACGCCACTAAGGATAACGTCGCTAACTTTTGTGGAGCTTACAGAAAAAAACGCCTTCTTTAGCAGCGCTTAGGAAAAAAACGCCGCTAATGATCATGTTCTTTAGCGGCGCTTAGGAAAAAACGCCGCTAATGATCATGTTCTTTAGCGGCGCTTTGGAAAAAACGCCACTAAAGAACATGATCTTTAGCGGCGTTTAGGAAAAAAACGCCGCTAAAAGTAAATGTTCTATAGCGGCGCTTGGTAAAAAACGCCACTAAAAGTAATGTTCTTTAGCGGCGCTTCATCTACAAACGCTGCTAAATGTAGTGTTCTTTAGCGGCGCTTATTTCATAAACGCCACTATATGATATGACTTTTAGCGGCGCTTTTTTAAAAAACGCCACTAATTTTGGGATTTTTTTAAAATAAAAATTTATGTTTTTTTCAGCCCTCCTGCAACAACAAATCAAAAGCAACCAGATCTAAACTAACCAAAAACAATAAATTTATATAATATTTCAAATTAAATGACTAAAATAATATTAATATCAACAAATAAAAGTGAATTCATACTTTTCTTTACAAAAACGTTAAAAGTTAAAATGATAAAAATATTTATGCAATATACACTATGACGGCGGAAGTTGCGACTGCTGAAACATCTTCATCATAATCTGAAGCTGCTATTGAAGTTCGTTGTACTTTTTGCTCTGCTCTACTTCTCTCGATGCCGCATCTGCTTGAAGTCGTAGTTGTAGTTATTCATATTTCTTTTGAACCTCTACTTCTCTTGCTGCTTCTCTCGCTGCAGCCTCTGCTTCTCTCACTGCGGCCTCTGCTTCCTTCGCTGCCGCCTCTGTTTTAAGTTGTTGCTGAAGTTCTTCATATTTCCTTTGAACCTCAAATGTGGTCGCTTGCATCTGAGCCATTTGGTCTTTTAACCTCTGAACTTCAGCTTGAGATTGACTCCCCGAAGCCATGTATTGGTGCGAGCTAGATCCAAAATATTGGGTTGGGCTGATAAAAGATCCTTGAAATTGAACCCGACCATACCTTTCAGGACCCAAAACTTCAGTAATAATCCGATTATCAATGTCTTCAAGATGAACAGAACTATCACTAGAAGCAATCGCTTCGTACTCCGTCTTTTTATACTTTAGTTTTTCCTAATAAATAAATCACATAGTTAGGAACGCAGTATATATTAAAAAAAAACAAATGCAATATAACAATAGTCGCATTACAAGCAATAAATTAAACCATTAAAAAATAAACATTATAAATAACTAAAACAAGTCAAATCGTATTAAGTAAACGTATCATAATTTCACCAGCAATTGTACGATTCAATCAATTGCAGTGAATAAATCGGAGGTTGTTCCAAGGTTATTGTTTAAACTCTCCAGTAACAAAGGAACTCACAAAATCCACAATTTCGTATTAACACTGCTATACACCAGTTATTTATCAACCACCAATCGAAACAACTTAATGCAGATATAAGAAATCTAAAACGGATTACTACATTGATACCACAAATCAAGATTCTCACCTCACTTTCTAATTTGTAAAAGACTTTGACGATTGACACCAGAAATCCACAAATCGGGTCGGATAGGGGTTTAAGGAAGGAGATGAAGAAGCAACAACAACGCATCAAGGCAACACGGAAAGAAACCCTAAATTTTTTTTCGCTTTTATCTAATGATTCACCATATTTCTGATGTTGTTTAATCGAAACCCTAAAACCCCAAATAACTTAGACTGACCTAAAACCTAAAAAAATTAATCGAAAAAGAACAGAAACGGCTTACCTATTCAATCGACAAATCTCGCAGCTATGCCCACCTTGTTTCAAGATCGACTCCGACCACCTTTCTTTCCTTTGTATTTTTCGTGAAAATTTTTCTCCCCTTTCGACACTTAGAAAATTTCTCTCCTAATTTCTCTGCAATTTCCCTCTTGCTGTAATTGGAGGACGACACAGATCTAAGTTAATTTGTCCTCTGAAGAAACGGCGCCGTTTAAGTAAAGTTATGTAAGTTTTGCGGCGCTTTATGGAAAAATGCCGCTACTGATTCCCTAACACGTAACGACGTCGTATATTGCAATATTTGTGGCGTTTTTGACTAAAACGCCGGTAAAGGATACCTTTTGCGGCGTTTTTATATAGAAACGCCGCTAAAACTCTCATTTTTTTGTCTTACATTTAAATAATTAATTACCAATTTATTTAACAAATAATTACTTACTTACTTACTTATTTATTTGTTTATTTATTTATACCAATATTATTTTGGTCCTATATATACAAATTAAATAATTAATAACTATATATATATCCATATATATCAAAAAATATATCAAATGGCCGTTAATTTGGGTTAAATGTTTTAAATATATAACTATTATTAGTTATATTGTATCATTTAACAAGTCTCAAATTATAAATTAACCTTGTAATCTTCATATTAACCAATCAATTTATGTAGCTACATGCATAAAGTGATCATCTACCTATTATACTCAAAACTTATCTTAATATTAAATTTATTCTGGATCTATATTTTACAAATATATAAGAACATATATATTTACCTCCAAAATTAATCAATCTAATATTAACCTCTTAAGAAACCCTAAACCCCGGCCAAACCCCTAAAACCTCTCTAACCCTTAAATCCCCCTAAACCCTAATTAACCCTATCTCTAACCCCTAAATTCACGTCTGTAACCCCTAAAGCATAACCCAGCCCCTAACTCCTAAACCATAAATACCAAACCTTAAATTCATATATACCGGCCCGTACTCCTTAAAATACCATGCATCGACCAAAATATTCCCTAAATATTCTTTAATAATAAAAAATATAGTGAAAATATATTAAACAACAAGTTATATATATATAGTTAAAAATGTTGTATAAAGTTGAAATAAGGTAGCAATATTATCTTTATGACAAATTTTCGTATGAAGCTTCAAATGTCCTCTTAACAAATAGATGAAATTTGTTATAATAAACTTGGTACAACAAATTTTGTCTCTTTATATAAAAAAACAATTTTTTTATAAAATTTGGTATAGAAAATGCATTTTTTTCCGATAATAAATTCGTAAAGGATGAGGACACGGGTTAAATGGCCTTTAAAGAAACGGCGCTGTTTAAATTAATTTTTAGTCACATTTGCATGCCCTTTTGCGGCGCTAGGGGAAAAAACACCACTAAATTTTCAATTACACAAAGAAACGGTGACGTTTTCACAAAATTGTAAACATATTTGCGGCGTTTTCCCGAAAAACGCCAGTAATAAAGTACATCATTCAACTGAAACGACGCCGTTCTGACAGAGTTTCAAGAATATTAGCAGCGCTTCCCTATAAAACGCCACAATATAAACTGATTCCCTAACACGTAACGACGTCGTATATTGTAATATTTGTGGTGTTTTTGACTAAAACACCGGTAAAGGCTACCTTTTGCAGCGTTTTTATATAGAAACGCCGTTAAATTTCTCTTCTTTTTTTTGTGTCTTACATTTAAATAATTAATTACCTATTTATTTAACAAATACATAATTACCTACTTATTTATTTGTTTATTTATTTATTTATACCAATATTATTTTGGTCCTATATATACAAATTAAATAATTAATAACTATATATATATATATATATCCATATATATCAAAAATATCAAATGGCCGTTAATTTGGGTTAAATGTTTTAAATATACAACTATTATTAGTTAATTGTATCATTTAACAATCTTCAAATTATAAATTAACATGCATCCATAAAATGATCATCAAGTACCACACACCTATTATATATATATATATTTATCTATTAATTATAATATAAACTATACTAAACTTCAATATATTAAATTTATTGATCTGGATTTATTTTACAAATATATAAGAACATATATATATTTACCGTAAAAATTAATCAATCTAATATTAACCTCTTAAGAAACCCTATCATGACCGTTTAAACCCCGACCAAACCCAAAAATTCCCTAAATTAATATTTTTAATAATCACAAAATATAGTGAAAATCTATTAAACAACAAGTTATATGTAGTTAAAAATGTTGTACAAAGTTGAAATATGCTAGCAATATTATCTTTATGACAAAAATTTTCGTATGGATCTAAATATAAGTTTTTATCATTTTGAACTTAAGTATCGATATTTTTGCATCCGGTATTGCTATAGCCATATATATCAAAAAATCAAATGGTTAGGGTTAAATGTTTTAAATATACAAGATAATTAATTGTATCATTTAACAAGTCTCAAATTATAAATTAACCAATCAATCGACATGCATAAAGTGATCATGATCTACCTATTATAATATTCAATATATTAAATTTATTCGGATCTATTTTACAAATATATAAGAACATATATATTTACCATAAAAATAATCAAAACTAATATTAATCTAAATTAAACCCTAACATGACCGTTGAAACCCTAAATCTCAAACCCCTAAGCCTCTAACCCCTAAATTAACCTTAAATCCCAAACCTTAAATCTATACCCCGTACTCCTTAAAATACCGTCCATAAAAAAAATTTCCTAAATCTTTAATATATATAATCATAAAATATAGTCAAAATCGATTAAACAATAATTATTTGTTAAAATATATTTTGTATAAATTGGTGTTTTATATTAATTCCACTACACCAAAACAGGCTTTTAGCGGCACTTTTAGTGGCGTTTTAAAAAAAACGCCGGAAAAAAATCGAGCATTCGCGGCGTTTTTAACAAAACGCCGCTAAAATAGGAGCATTAGCGGCGGTTTTAAGAAAAACGCCGCAAAAAACCAAAGCAAAACGACGACGTTTTCCTACCTTTCGGGTCTTTAGCGGCGTTTTTGAATAAACGCCGCTAATTCTATGGGCTTTAGCGGCGTTTTTGTAAAAGCGCCGCTAATGCTTTGGCCTTTAGCGGCGTTTTGTGAAAAAGCGCCGCTAATGCTGGGTCTTTAGCGGCGTTTTCTGGAAAAGCGCCGCTAATGCTGGGGTATTTAGCAGCGTTTTATGGAAAAGCGCCGCTAAGGACATTTTATCTTAACTAGTTTATTTATATTAATTAAATAAAATTCAATTTAGTTGTAATTGAATATTTAAAATCTTCAAAAAAAATAATAACATGTGGAAATAATTTGAAATAAAATAAATGAAAAATTAAAATACTATTATTTAAAATAATTTTAAAGTTTTTTGGGTACATGATTACTAATTGTTTTTTAATTTATATATTAAATAATTTCTTATATAATCATAAAAGAGATAGTATTAATATTAAAATATTGAATTAATTATCACTGTAGTTTAGGGTTTTGGTTTAATTTAGGTATATATATGATTATTAATTTAAGATTTAAGGCGGTTTAGGAGTTATTATTTTAAGGTTAATGTTTAGGGGTTAGGAGTTAGACGTAAAGCGTTAATAGTTAAGGATTTAGGGTTTAGGGATTCAGGGGTCAAGTTAGAGTTTTGGGTTTAGATTAATTAGTTTTTTAATTTATATTTTAAATATGTTTTTATATAATTGTAAAAGGGATAATAATAAATTTGTTTAAGGTTTTTGGTTTAGGGTATATGGTTAATTTAAGATTTAAGACCGGGTTAGGAGTTATTATTTTAAGGTTTAGGGATTATGGTTTAAGGGTTGGGATTTTAAGGTTTGGGGTTTAGGGATAGATGTTAGGGGTTAAGAATATGATTTAGGTTTTAGGCCGAATTCAGGGGTTGGGTTAGGGTTTTAGGTTTAGATTAATTAGTTTTTTAATTTATATTTTAAATATTTTCTTATATAATTACAAAAGAGATATTTATGACTTTGTTTAGGGTTTAGGGTATTAATTTAATATTTAAGGCCATTTTAGGAGTTAATATTTTAAGGTTTATGGAGTATAGATTTAGGGATTAAGGACTAGGGATTATGGTTTAAGGGTTGGGATTTAAGGTTTATGGGTTAGGGGTTAGGGGTTAGACGTTAGTGGTTAAGAATTATATGATTTAGGGTTTAGAGATTCAGGATCAATTTAGGGTTTTAGGTTTAGATTAATTAGCTTTTGTAATTTACATGTATTGAATGGTTAAATTAGGATTTAAGGTTAATTATTGATTGGGGACTTAAGATTTATTAAATGATAAAATTTTATACAATTAATTAATACTTTTATATTTAAAAATTTAATCTAAACCATTTGATATATTTAAATATTAGTTTAAATAGAACTAACAAATAAGTTATAAAAGTAATAGATTGATATATATATACGAATATTTAGGTATAATTATTTATTTTGGATATATAGGACCACATTATAAGAAATAAAAAACATTAGCAGCGTTTGGGTAGAAACGCCGCAACTATGTACCCATTTTTTTCAAAACGGCGTCGTATCCATTTAGAAATTTAATTTAATTTGTGGCATTTTATGGGAAAACGCCATAAATATGTATTATAATTTATCAAAACGGCCCCGTTTCAGAAGAGTACTGTAATCTATCAGTGGCGTTTATGCTAAAAACGCCGCAAGGATTTTTCAAAACGTCACCGTTTCACTTCAGGACTTGACATTTTAGTGGCGTTTTTCCGGAAATATGAATTAAAGTTTCTTAAAACGGCACCGTTTCTTTTCAGTAAGTTAATTTTTAGTGGCATTTTTAATAAAAACGCCGCAACTATACATTGAAGGTTCTTAAAACGGTGCTGTTTCAGAATTTAATTTTGGCAATTACGCAGGACCACATTATAAGGAAAAAAAAACATTAGTGGCGTTTGCATAGAAACGCCGCAACTATGTACCCATTTTTTTCAAAACGACGTCGTTCCCATTTAGAAATTTAATTTAATTTTTGGCGTTTTTTGGGAAAACGCCGTAAATATGTATTATAATTTCTCAGAACGGCACCGTTTCAGAAGAGGAGTGTAATCTATTAGTGGCGTTTATGCTAAAAACGCCGCAATTATGTTTTAATGTTTTTCAAAACGTCACCGTTTCTCTTCAGGACTTGAAATTTTAGTGGCGTTTTTCGGGAAAACGCCAGAACTATGGATTAAAGTTTCTTAAAATGGCACTGTTTCTATTCAGTAAGGTAATTTTTAGTGGCGTTTTTGCTAAAAACGCCGCAAATATATATTTAAGGTTCTTAAAACGGGGCAATTACGCAGGACCACATTATAAGGAAAAAAAACATTAGTGGCGTTTTCATAGAAACGCCGCAACTATGTACCCATTTTTTTCAAAACGACGTCGTTCCCATTTAGAAATTTAATTTAATTTGTGGCGTTTTTTGGGAAAACGCCGTAAATATGTATTATAATTTCTCAGAACGGCACCGTTTCAGAAGAGGAGTGTAATCTATTAGTGGCGTTTATGCTAAAAACGCTGCAATTATGTATTAATGTTTTTCAAAACGTCACCGTTTCTCTTCAGGACTTGAAATTTTAGTGGCGTTTTTTGGGAATACGCCAGAACTATGGATTAAAATTTCTTAAAACGGCACCGTTTCTATTCAGTAAGGTAATATATTTAAGGTTCTTAAAACGATGTTGTTTCAGAATTTAATTTTGGAAATTATGGAAGCAATAGCGGCGTCGTTTCCTTAAAACGCAGCAAATCTGTATACTTTGTCAAAAACGGCGCCGTTTCTTTACACGTTGTTAAACATCAGTTTCAGTCTATCGATTTAGTATCTGAGAAAGAAGGAAAAGAAAAAAACACAGAGTAAGGCAGAGTAGAGAATCGAAAGGAAAAGAAAAAAAATAGAAAGACCAAAATACAAAGAAAAAAATCAGAGGAGAACTCAGAAATCAAAAGAAACAAAGCAATAGTTGAATCGATCTACACTGTTATCAAAGTCTGGAATTTTTGTTTTAAAGGTAACCCTTTTTCCCTCAATAATCGATCTACATTTAGGGTTTTCTTTCAGTCAATTTGGGGATTTTTTTAATCTATGGTTAATCTTCTTTTTTTTCTTTTTGCATGTTAGGTCGATAATTTTGTAGAAAAAGTTATGCATGTTAGGGTTTGTACTCCATTTGTGGGATTCTATTTCACGGTTTATTAGTTTAATTAGGGTTTAACTTCTAAAGTATACTGTTTTCTTATTTTGGTATCTAATTATTTTGGTATAATTCTTATTTTGGTATCTAACTATTTTGGTATACTCAAATTTCCAATTTGGTTTCCATTATTTTTATTCGTTTGAATGTCTTTGACCATTCCTCTAGCTAATCTGCAGCAGAAAATATCATCATTTCATGTTTATTGAGAACTGTTTCTTAGCATATGTTGCAAAATGATGGGTTTGTTAGTGGCTTTTTAAGTGCGTGATGAAAAGGAAAATCTAGCTAAATTGAATCTCAAAATAATAATGAAGTTATTATTTTGTTTATTGAAACCCAAATTTCTATGTATTCAACTCAACAAGTGTTAGAATGCTGCTGCAGATTAAATTTCTATGTTTATTTTACTTGGATTTTGAGTGATCCACGATTGTGGAGATAATGGAATGTGTATGCCTTTTTTAAAAGAAACCATATATTTGAAGAATAATATCTTGTATTAATTCTTGGGTTTTGTTTTCTAGTTTGTTTTCTAGTCTGTTTAGCGATATTTTCTGTTTTCTGTTTTGCAAATACCTGTTCTGTTTATTTGTCTAGTTTTGCGATAGCAAAATATATTATTTAATAATAGATCTTGTTTATATTTAGTTAAATGTAACAAATTTTATCTTGTGGGTTATGAGACTCAATCTTTGCTTTTTGAAATTTTGATAGAGATTAGTGTAGGCAATGACTTAGCTATCATCAACTGTTCATAATTTGTAAAAGAATGGTTGGTTAGATCCTAAATTTAGGCTACTGTTAAATGTTCTTTGATGTGAATTTGATTTTAGATATTTCATCTGAATCAAAGTTGTTAAATATTTGATATTAATATTTGGTATGAATAATGAAGTGAATTTGATATGAAAATATTTCATACTGTAATTCTGAAGAAATATAGAGTCATGTTCTGCATTGGTCTTTATGTATTGTTCTGATTGTTGTGATAATTAAAATTCAAATTTTAGATTTGAATCTTAATGTAGTTAAATATTCTTTTGTTTCCTTCTGTTATTTTTTTCTGTTTTGTTGGTACTAATTTACTTGTGTGTGTGTGTGTGTGTTTTTTTTTGCAGAAGTTTGCTTCGAAGTTGAGGAAATTTGAGGTATTTATTTCTATGTTTCCCTAGATAGTTTTCTTAAAAAAAAACACCTCCAAATGTTTAAATTTTGGATTTGGTTATATTTTAGCTTTATCGTTTAGTTATTTTTTTTAGTTTTAAAACGGAGTTTTAATTAAGATTTTTGGTTTTAAAGCTGTGGGTATCGGTTTTAATGATCATCTTTGCTTTATATGTTGCTAGCTCAATTTGCGTGTAACTTTACAGCTTATTACAAGTTATGCTAGTTTTAAATTATTCTTGTTATTTTGTACGTATCATTTACCCAAGAAAAAAATTTCGCAAATTATTAAAATTGATTATGATTCTTAAATCACTTTTATATTTGAGTAATTGAATAAATTATGGCGATTAGTTTATTCGGTTTAATGTGAATAAATTATCGATTTTCGATTTTATGTCAATGAATAAATTATCAACGTTAGATGTGATTAATTGATTGAATGTTAATGTTTAATAATCTATGATTATTCAATAAGTTGATCGATTAATTGATTGGTGTCGTTGAATTGTCAATGAATGTCAATGAATTATTAATATATATATTTTAAAATTTATAACTTACATTACGTAAATATATTAATTACTAAAATTTACTTAAATATATTACTTAAATACATTACTTACTAAAATTAAAGTATATATTACATTACTTACATTACTTACTAAAATATATTACTTAAATATATTACATTACTTAAAATTATTACATTACTTACAAAATTTTATATATATATATTTAAAATTTATATATATGGTATGGATATATAACCTATATTTCAATTTTATTTATATATATGGTATGGATATATAACCTATATTTCAATTTTATTGTCAATAAATTTTATAATTTTAAAATAATTGTAAATGTTATTTTTAAATATTAAAACCTATATTTTAATATATCACCCCATATATGGTATGGATATATAACCTATATGTCAATTTTATTGTCAATAAATTTTATAATTTTAAAAATAATTATAAATAAGATACATAAAAGTGTAATACTTACATAATATAAACTTATATATAAACTTGCATAACTTACATAATAACATAATAACTTACATTATACATAACCTACATAACTTACATAATACACAACTTACATAACTTAAATAACTTACATAATATAACTTTGATAACTAACATTATACACAACTTACATAATACATTACTTACATAACTTACATAATAATAACTTACATAATACACAACTTACATAACTTACCCGTGCAATTTATTGTCAACGTCAGACTTCAAGAATTAAGATATGGACCGATCTTGGATGAATTTGTCAAGGGTAAGCAACGGTTATCAAAACGGAGTTGAGACTTTTTTCAATTTTGCATTTCAATATGCAAGCCAAGAGAACATGATTCTTTGCCCGTGTAAGAAGTGTGTCAACATAAACTGGCATTATCGCGAAGTTGTATACGAGCATCTAATTGTTGATGGGTTTGTTCGGGGTTATAAAAAATGGCATTTTCATGGAGAATGCCCGCCTAGTACCTCCTCTTCAATGATTGATGTATCTTATCCTGGTACTACTTACCATCAGTCTGTTGGAGGGGATGATATGGAAGGTATGTTGTGAGATGCATTTAATATGCACAATCATGGTTTTCAGCCGTCATTCCCAGCTGACTTTATGGCATCTGATGATTGCAATGTTGGTGCAAATGCTTTTACCGAACCGGGAACAAGTGTACCTCATGAAGAGCCGAATGCAGAAGCGGCGAAGTTCTACGCGCTACTTAATGAGATGAACGAAGAACTATATGAGGGATCGAAATTTTCAAAAATGTCTTTCTACATTCGTCTTTTCCGGTTAAAATGTTTGGGAGGGTGGACCGGGAACTCATTGACAATGCTATTAGAGTTTTTGAGAGAAATGTTTCCGTTTGCAAAAATCCCTCAGTCATGCAAAGATATGAAGAAAATGATAAAAGACTTAGGTCTTGGGTACAACAAAATCCATAGTTGCCCGAATGATTGCATGTTGTATTGGGGCGATCAGAGAAACCAACAGTGCTGTCATGTATGCGGCGAATCCCGTTGGATAAATAGAAACACAAAAGATGGGAACGGCGATAAAAATGATATACAGCCAAGAAAGAAGCCGGTCAAGATTTTAAGGTATTTTTCGCTGATACTAAGGCTTCAAAGGCTTTTCATGTCGTCGAAGACAGCGGAGTCAATGACGTGGCACCATGAAGGAAGAACCGATGATGGATTATTAAGGCATCCGGCAGATTCTTTAGCTTGGAAATCATTTGACAATAAATTTCCAAGCTTTGCAAGCGATCCCAGGAGTGTGAGGCTTGGCCTAGCATCTGATGGATTTAATCCTTACAAGATCATGAGTACTGCATACAGTACTTGGCCAGTAGTGCTTGTTCCTTACAATCTGCCTCCGTGGATTTGCATGAAGCAATCTTCCCTTATCTTATCTATGATTATCCCTGGAGAGAAAGGGCTCGGGAATGATATCGACATTTATTTACAACCACTTATTGAAGAGTTAAAACAATTATGGGCTGGTGTCGAGACATACGATGTGCTGAGAAAGGAGAACTTTAATTTACGTGCAGCTTTGATGTGGACCATTAATGACTTCCCCGCTTATGCCAATTTATCCGGTTGGAGTACCAAGGGTCGCTATGCGTGCCCTTGTTGTGCTGCACAAACATGTTCGCAATGGTTATACAATGGGAAGAAGTTCTCTTACATGGGGCATCGTCGGTGGTTATCAGAAAATCATAGATTTAGATTTCAAAGTTCGGCATTTGACGGTACTGAAGAGTTCAGAGAAGCTCCTTCGCAAACAAGTGGATCTGAAATCTTGTTAATGTTGGAAGATATGAATTTCAGTTATGGAAAGATGAATCAACCGGCAAACACGCAAAGAAATAGAATATCAAATGATGAAGCTGATGATAACTCCGATGAAGAGGATGATCCTAAAGAGGCGGACTTGTGGAAAAAAAGAAGTATTTTTTTTGAGTTGCCTTATTGGGAGCACCACCTTTTACGACACAATCTTGATGTTATGCATATTGAGAAAAATGTCTGCGAGAACATTGTCTGTACAATTTTGAATGTAGACGGAAAATCAAAAGACAATCTTGAGTCGACTTGATTTAGTTCGGATGGAATTCAACCCGATCTTCATCCGAATCCACTTCGAATGGTAAATATCGGTTGTCGCCTTCTATTTTCTCAATGTCGAAGCGAGAGAAAGAAGTGTTACGCATGGTGTTGAAGGATATAAAGGTTCCAGATGCGTATGCATCAAATATATCTCGATGTGTTAGTGTTAAAGATCAAGACTATATTCGCTAAAATCACATGACTATCACATCTTGATGCAAGATTTACTTGCCAGTTGCTCACGATGTTGTATTTGAAGAAGGTGACGTCTTGTATAATTGAACTATCTAATATAATGAAAGCCATTTGTGGCAAAGTTTTGGATGTTCAAGAACTTCAGAAGGTACAGGATCGAGCCGCTTTAACTTTATGCAACATGGAGAATATCTTCCCACCTTCCTTCTTCACTATTATGGTTCACTTGATAATCCATCTCCCGCATGAAGCAATTTTTGGCGGACCTGTTTTCTATCGATGGATGTATCCCATAGAAAGGTGTTAATTACAATTTTTAAAATTTTCCTTCATTCACCTATATGCCTTTAGTTACAACTTTTGATAATGTTGTATATCGTGTTTAGGTTCCTATCCAAATTAAAGTCTTATTGCCGCAACAAGCGTTATCCAGAAGGATCGATTGCTGAAGGCTACTTGGCAGAGGAATGTATGACCTTCTGTTCAAGATATTTGGAAGATGTTGAAATAAGGTTGAACAGACCAAATAGAAATGCTGGACTCACGGATCATAACTTGGCCGATAATTATTTGTTCCAAAGTTTTGGAGAACCAATCGGTAAAGTTGCAATTGCAGAATTAGATGATTTATCGTGGGTACAAGCACATCGATATGTTCTGTTTCACCACGAATCAATGGAACCTTTACGCAAGTAAGTTCTAGAAATTTAACCCGTTTTCTATCAACTTAAAATTGTTTAGAGTCTAACAAACTGAACATATTTTACACATAGTGAGTACAAACAAATATTGAGATCTCGTTCGCGCTCCCGAAGAACACAACATCGAGATATCAATAAGTTGTTTACAGAATCTTTTCATGAATGGTTAAGCCAAACGGTATGTAATTGGAGCTTTCACTGACAAATAATAATATTTACTCAAAACATTTTTAATTACTCAGTTTACTTTCCATTCAATAGGTTTGGAGTGGGAAGAACGTCACCGATGAAGTTAAATGGCTTTCCCAAGGTCCAAATCGGGTGGTTAAAAGATATAGTGCGTTCTCATCAACGGATTTGATTTCATACAAAATATCGTGAGAGATTGACGAGAACGCAAAATTGTGGAATAGTTGTTAATTCCTCAATTACAAGTTATGCTAGTGCTAGGGACAATAATCCTGTGGAGGGAAATGTGGAATATTTTGGACTTCTTACCGACATAATTGAGTTGGATTACTACGGCAAATGGAAAGTTGTCTTATTTCGAGGTGATTGGGCCGATGTTAATACTGCAC